>NC_041384.1:568816862-568886234 GCF_002162155.2 Triticum dicoccoides | reverse complement strand
CCAACTTTCCCCATGACGCACTACTTGCAGTGGCGACCAGATAATCCTCCTTGAGGATCACATACCGTTGGCGGCTCCCATGACAACAACCATGGGGTACATAGTGCTTCTTGTGATGACGACGTCTCCAATCAGGGCGAGTGGCATGGATCTGGCGTCCTTGGCGCCATCGTCTCTGTCAATGACATCGTAGCCCTGTTGTCCCTGGCCCCGAGGCCGAGGACCCACTTGTGGTTGTGCTGAGCTCTTGGTCCTCTAAGCAGACGTAACACCACGAAGAGCACCACATCCGCGAGCGCTTCAGCCCCACAAGCAATGGTGATAAGGAGCAGCAACAACTCACGGGCGTTGCTTGTCGCACCGGGAAGAGGACAACGCCGATGACTACACCTACCTCAACAAGCTGGTGAAATCGTACGATGAGGATGAGGACGAGGACTACACGATGTTGGGGTCGAAGTAGTGCTAGTAGCAGTATTGTTAAATAGAGACATTGCATGTTTTGAAAAAATCGTCTAACAACATTTCAAGTCGCAGAAAATATGTAGATGCGACAAATTTTGGTGGCCAATATAGTTTCTAATTAATGTGTCGTATTCAATGATATTTTTGCACTAACTGGTTGATTAAACGTCCGTCAAATTGAAGCTGAACATTTGAACCAAATGAAAAAGTTATGGAGGTTTTCGTTTGGCGAACATATGTTTGTACACAGGCTCTCAACCTTCAAAACATTGCGAGGTGCGACTTTGATGACTCCAACAGAGTTGCTCTAATACGCTAGTCATGTGCAACTTCCGGCACCTCAGTCCACTAGCACCACCGCCGGTCTACCGCCACCTATCCTTCATTTCTTTTAACAACAATACAGACACAAGCGCTCATATACACGGGCATATACTCATTCTTATAAACGCACATACGCACACCCTACTTCTATGAGCACCTTCGAAAGACTGAGCCAGCATACCATCTTGAGATTTACAAAGTTACTGTAGTCGCCTCGTCGTTGACGGGAACGTCTCCTCCCACTGAATGCGCATCGCCGGAAATTCTAAAATAAATCCAAGAATAAATGTGAACACCAGGATTTGAACCCTTCCATCTATCCTCCCTTCAACCGGCGTTCTAGGAGCGGGAAATTTTGCCATTGGAGGAGGACCACTTGCCAAGAACGCAAGAAATTTTGACTAAAGATGCAACAAATTTGATTGTCAGTATTTGTTTGTTTTCATGCCTAACCATGCCATGTTCTGACGGAAGACAATTAGTCAGAACTTTTTAGAATTTTAAAAGATGAATCGGCGAAAGCGCCTTTCTACACCAACAATAATTTGAAAGTCCTTTTAAAAATATACAAAAAATCTGAATTTTTTTACAGCAAACTTTGACAAATATTCTAAGAGCTTGCAAAATTTTAGCACGAAATCACATTTGTGAAAGTCGTGGCAAAAAAGAAAAATTGTGCTCCAAAATGCTTTCGTAAGTAGCATTTTAGATATCAATTTTTTTTTTGCCACGACTTCTACAAATGTGATTCCATGATGAAACTTTGCAAGCATTTAGAACATTTCTCCAAGTTTGCCATAAAATAGAGTTCAGGCTTTTTTGAAATATTTTTCGAATTTACTCTTCACCCGGGCTCAAAGTGAGCCCGGGTGCAAAAATTTCACGTCCATGAATCGGAACCTTTTAGTAATTGCACAACTTGTTCTTGCAAGCTTTCGTTTAGCTATAATCACTGTCCGTTAGAAAGGGAAGAACTTCTGAGCACTGATTCAGGAGATCTGGAGAGGCGGAAAACGTCACCGATTTTCTCTCCAGGCTCCCTTCCCTGGAATGATAACGGAGACCCTAGGTAATGATCAGTACTATGTAGGAGAGCGCCGTCAATTATCTTATGAAATATGTATGCTAAATTAGCCAAAAATGTCACGCTTCTTACCGGATTCACCTGTAGTACTCCAGGTCTCCAGCGCACCAATTTTAGTTGTTGAAGAGTAAATAGCATAAAACTACTACTTTATATGTTAGGGTTTCAAAAAACTATCGGTTTTTAATTTTTCTTAGATAACTACCAAGTGAGCGGTCCGCTGTTTCAGAAAACCCAAATCGCAGAGTGTTTTTCAATTGATCACGATTATGATAGTTGGGCCCCATGTGTAAGAGCTCTGATTGTTTGGCCGTTAGGGGTGGGCCTGCACATAAATTTAAAAAAGCAATCAGGTCCCTACATTTCTTTCCAAAAAGCAATCCGGTCCTACTCTAGATCAGCACAGCCATGGCGTTGCTCCTTTCGCTCCCGAGCTCTCCTAACAGAATCTCGCGAGGCCGCCTCCTCCGGCCGGCGAGCCGCCCGCCGCCGGTGATCACCGGGGCTCAACCCCTGGCCGCTCCTCCGCCTCACCTCCTTCTCCCCCTGCGTTTCTCCGCCCGCCGCCGACCCGTGATGCACGACGCCGCTGCGCCAGTGGCCGCCTCTCTACGCAGGCTCCCCATGGCGTAGGGCGAGCCCTGGCGACCCCGTGGCAGGAGGCGACCCCCAGCCGGTCTCGATGGCGAGCGGCGGCGCAGTGACCCGAACGGAGCCCCGTGGCGGGCGGCGGCCCTCAGTGGCTCCCATTGGCGCGGGGCGACGCGGCGACCCGAGTGGAGCCCATGGCGGGCGGCGGCCCTCAGCGGCTCCCGTTGGCGCACAGCGACCCGTGCCGGAGCCCCATGGCGTGCGGCGGAGACTCCAGGCGGCGCGCGGCAGGGTCGCCGGCCTTTGGTATGCCTCCTCGTCTCCACCTTGTCATCAGGAGCTCCGACGAGCTTCTACCAGCGGCAGCAGCGGAGGAAGGGGGGTCGAAGTGGCATAGGGCGGTGGCCGGACGTGGCACAGGACGGCGGCATGGGCCAGCAGTGTGCCAACGGCCATGGCGGCTCTGTGATGTTCTTGACGAGCATCGAGAGTGGAGGAGAAGGGAGGCAGAAGGGAGAAGAGGAAGATAAAGAAGAGACACTGACATGTGGGCCCCACATGTCAGTTAACGGTCAAACTAACTTCGTTTAGGTGTGGGCTCGACTTATCATAATTGTGATCAATTGATAAGCACTCGACGATTTGGGTTTTCTGAAACAGCGGACCACTCACTTGATAGTTATCTGAGAAAAATTAAAAACCGGTAGTTTTTTAAAATCCTAGCCTGTAAAGTAGTAGTTTTATGCTATTTACTCGTTGTTGAACAACTAACCTCGAAAGACATTTCGGCTCCGAAATAAGTAGCAGAAACACATGTTTCCTTTAACAACAGAGAAAACACATGTTTGGTACCATGATATCGCGATTGAATTGGCGTACCGGACTCGGAACAAAAGTACTTGGTGAGAAGTTATCAAGGCTCCGTGCGTACAATGCCATCATTCACAGGCAGGTACTAGTAGCTTGTGATTTAAGAAAGGAAAACAAGGCGCCTGCATCATTTAAGAACATAGTGTTTCCACAAGCCACCAACTATACACGGAAAGCAGGGCGCATTGAACGCGGCACGGAGTAGCAGGTAATTTTCCTGTCCGAAGACGAGTTAAGGCTGCGTTTTTGCACCTCAGTGCGACAGTAGTAGTACGTGGTATACTATCACTGCGAAAACCGAGTGTGATCGTCGGTACACTCCTGTCTAGAAAGCCTTTCTAGACTTTGTACTGATGGGCGGAGCGGCCATGGAGCATCGGCTGTTGTACTGATGAACAGTCCGCCACGGAGAATGGCACGGTCGACGTTGTGTCGTCGGCGCCAACACAGCCACGGACGCGCCTTGGTCCTTTGGACCGACCACTCCCCTGCAGTAGTACAACCGATACGTAGCATTGCAGGAAACTACGTTGTCCTGAGGTGATTCTGTACATGTTCTTTTACGGAGGCGGTGTCTTCCTTGGAGCACTCTTGATTCTTTTCCGATCAGCGGTAAAAATTTCACACACCTTGCCCGCAAAAAAGAAAAATCACACACCTGATCACCATTTTCGGCCTGCCCATGGCAGACGTCGCCAGGGTCAGGCAAAACAACAAAACCGTAGGATCACGTGAGCAACTGTGCACCCTTGCCACGACCAAAAGCCAGTCACGAAAATAGTGGTTGATTACGATGCCTAGGTGAGACATTAAAACCGTGAATAATCATGGAGCTCGAGGATTGGACTTGTCACTCGGGGTCTGCATTTCACGACGGCGCGCACATGGCCGCTAAAAAATTGGCCGGGTTATTCTTTACTCGGATGAACAACATAATGATTGAAATAATAATTCTGATAATGTGCACTCAACCCTACCGACAAATTGACAAGATTGTGCCTTCCAATCCTTCCAATGAACGCACATGAGAACACATCTAGTAGTTCATTGGATTGAATGACTACACACCCATTAGCCTAATACACGTCATCGTCAAAATCGTCGCAAAGGTCCTTGCCTTGTGGCTTGCCCCCATATGGACGTCCTTGTCTCCAAAGTCCAAGGTGCATTCATTAAGAAAACTATATACATGTGAGGGATTTTGCTCTTTCGCCTTCGCAAATGCAAGATTGAGGCCCTTCTCTTTCAAGCTTGACATCAAAAAAGCTTCCGACTCTATAAAATGGGAGTTCATCCTCGACGTTTTGCAACTCAAGGGTCTCCCAAACAAAATCTGAGAGTGGGTCGCTGCACTACTTTGGCCAAGGGCTACGGCAAGGGGATCCCTCTCCCTGCTGCTCTTCGTCATCACAATTGACCCGCTCCATCAAATTCTAGACTTGGCAACTTGAAAAGGCCTTCTTCATAAGATTCATGCGCGGGGCGCCATGATGAAAACTTTCCTTTACGCGGATGACGCGGCAGTATTCATGGCCCCCATTAAGCGGGATATTGACAACCTCTCGACCATCTTGAGGGGATTCGGCAATGCCACGGGCGTTTGCACCAACTTCCACAAGAGCTAGGTTGTGCCAATTCGTTGCGCCAACCTCAACTTGGGCCATATTCTTAGTGGCGTGCCGGTGTCAAGAGCTTCCTTTCCATTAAAGTACTTGGGACTCCCTCTCTCGGTTTGGCAACTTAGGAAAGTGGATTTTCAATTCCTTGAAAACAAGGTGGACGGCAAGTTGGTCACTTGGGAGGGGCAAAACATCACCACTATCGGGCGCATGACCCTTGTAAAGTCGGTCAACGCCTCCCAGGCTGTGTATGCCATCACGCCCCTTATCGTCTTGCCAAGTTCTCTAAACAATATCAACAAATTGGAAAAGGCTTTCCTTTGGTACGGTTCGGATAGGACGATTGGGGACAAGTGCAAGGTCAACTGGAAGGTGATTTGTCGCCCAAAAGAATATGGTGGTCTCGGGGTCCTTAACACCGCAAATTCGCCCAGGCTTTGTAGCTTCGATGGCCATGTTATGAATGGAAGGAACCAAAGAAGCTTTGGGTGGACCTTGGGAACCCATGTAGAAGGGTGGATTTGAATTTTTCTATGCCTCGACGACCATCACGATTGGCAATGGTGCCAAAACGCCATTTTGGGACTCTTCGTGGCTTCTTGGGCGCAAGCCTAAGGACATTGCTGCCCTCATCTTTGAGGCCTCATCGAGAAAGAATTGAAAAGTGAGGGAGGCCCTCAATGGGAAAGCTTGGATTCTTAAGGTCAACCGCGATATCGTCGTCTCCGATGCATACATCCGCCAATTCTTACCTTTGGTTGCTTCTAAACGAGGTTCACCTTGATGAGAATACTGACGATGACATTGTCAGGAAGCATGCCAACGACGGAATCTACTCGGCGGCCACCGCCTACAAAGCCCACTTCCTGAGATTGACGCTTACGGCCATGGACTTCATGACTTCGAAAGCTTGGGCGCCACCCGAGGTCAAACACAATGGAAACACCCAACGGGAACACCTCGAGTGAAGACAACAGACACCACCATGGGAATGGTCCAATACATTGGGGATCATCCATTTTAGCAGCGGCGCATGGCTTTCCTACGACACCACACTTCTTACCTTTGCTCCTGAGAGCCTGTTCTCATTTTTGCCCGTTGTAGCCTTGTCCGTCAGGATGCAATAGCCTTGTCCGTCAGGATGCAAGCAATCGCCTTGCCAGATCCAAGGCTAGCCACTTCCAAACTAGCAAGCAAGTCATAGAGATGTTTCACGAAGAGAGCCTCATAATTAGTTGTCCACACACTTGCTTTATCAACCTCATCATCCACAGTGTTCTTCTCTGGTTTATCCTTCATGAGGTCACCAACAGTCTTGCCGGATACATGGTGATCAGTCACCCATTTGTCAAAGAAATTGTAGAGCTCATTGTAGTGTTTGGTGTAGTTCTCATCAACCAAGCAACTCCCACTAGCACGCGTCAAGATAGTGGCCGCATCAACCTCATCAACCATAGGCACCACCGACTTGATGGGTCCAGGCATAGGCAAGACGGGAAGATTCGCATCATAGAAACTAGCACGAGCCTCCGCAAAACCCAAGTCCAAGATGGCCACACCATCCAGGACCTTCGTTGACACTTGGCTAACTCCGAAGAGGTTGGAGCGGGAGCCACAGGCGCCAACAGCTCCCCAAGCAGCGGCTATAAATCTTTCACATGAACATGACGTCTTCCATTGGCATTTGACTTCCTCTCGGGTGTTCTTTGTCAAGTCCATGTACTAGGATACTATCAATACATTCTGATGACAACACATTCGTAAATGTTTCATGTAAGCTTCTAATCTGCCCCACCTACCAACATGACGAATTTGTTCGAGAATAGGTTGGCCAGGTTCATTCAAAACCTAAGGCACATATCAAGATGGGAGTATGTGTGCCCTAGAGTGGACAACATGAAATTGCCGCAACGATTATGTTCTTATAGAAACGAAACTTCAAAATATTTCTGCAAGCTTCTTCCAAGCTACACGATGTATGTGGTGCTCTTCGGAACGTGTGAAGGATCGATCAAACACCTATCGCTAATGGATATAGCAGTTGGGAGACGGGAGATTTAACCGGTCTGGATGACAATATAGTGACATGTCGTGTGAGGCAACAAAAAATGGTCTGGGTGACAATCTAGCGATATGGTCTGGATGACGGTGGATATAGCAGTTGGCTATGGCTAAAAGATGCTACATATGCATACATGCATAAGGCTCTTCGTAATGGGAGTATCATAGTTGATATCATGCATGCCAACTGGGCAATCTTGATGAAGTGAAATAGTATTAAATGAAAAAAAAGATGGTTGAATATCATATCATGATACCGTATCATAATAAATTTTATACTACTATGTGTCATGCATGGTAATAAATGAATTCATTTATACACTAGAGAGGTAGTATCATATACTATGAAGGTAGTACTACCATATAAATACCATTAGATTCATTATCGAACTGCTTTCGCATCATATAGATTTGTTATTTAAAATATTTATATTCTTTCCTATAAACTTGATTAAATTTTATGAAGTTTGACTTTAGTCACCTCTAATACACAGAATAAATAAAAACAAAAGGAGTAGTAGTACGCATTACAAGCAGCCTGAAACACACGCGCCCGTGCCGTGTGCCCCGGCGTCACGGTCTCGGGTTGTTCCATTTTGTTGCCCGTATAATTATGGGCGCCCCTTGTCTTGAGCGCCCACCTGTACCGGCCGCCCGCGTCCCCATTTACAATTCAACATTTGTTCCTACTCGCAAAGACATCACCCTCACCCCGCGCTCGGTCCCCGTCTCCATCTCCACCGAAACCAATCTCCCGACTTCCCGAGCGTCTCGTATCGTATCCATAGGCTGCACCACACCGCACCGCACCTCTCACCTCGGTGCACAGCGGACCGGCGCAGCTCTGCAGTTCGTTTGGTGGCGCGCCTTTACTGCCGCCCAACCCCATGGCGGTTTAATTGCCTCTGCCCGCCTGCCCTCCCTCGCTCGCTATCTCAATCCCTCGCTCGGGTGCTCCTGCCGCGGCGCCCCAGCCTGCGCCTGCGCCTGCCAGAACTAATGCGGTGACCCACCGACGACGCGCGCATTCACGCCCCAGCTACCACCGCATCCGCGCGCAGGAGATGGGCGAGAGGAGGAGGCGCGCGACCGCCGTCGCCGGCGGGGACGGCCGGGCGGAGGAGAAGGCCGCGGCGCCGGCGCCGACGGTGTGGTTCGCGCTCAAGAAGTCGCTGCAGTGCCGGTCCCAGTCGTCGGAGGTGCACGTGCCCAAGCCCAAGGCCAGCGCCACCTCCGGCGCCGGCGGTGGACTGTCATCCATCGTGACCAAGCGCGCGGCGCGGTCCGGGTGCTCGCGCTCCATCGCCAACCTGCGGGACGTCATCCACGGGAGCAAGCGCCACCCGGGGCAGCCGCCCAGCTGCAGCCCGCGGTCCATCGGCAGCAGCGAGTTCCTCAACCCCATCGCGCACGAGGTGGTGCTCAGCACCAACTCCCGCTGCGAGCTCAAGATCACCGGCTTCGGCGGCGGCCTCGGGGCGGCGGGGGGAGGAGGAGGGCCCGCGCACGACGCGGAGGGCGGCGGCGAAGGCGGCGGCGTCGTGTCGTCCTTCGTGGGCACGCTCCGCCCCGGCACGCCGGGGCCCGGCTGGAGCCACGGGCTGCAGTACAGCGGGTCGTGCCGGGCGGGCAGCATGCGGTGCACGCCGCCGAGGTCGCCGAACCCGCTCCTGGACAGGGACGGCGCGGCCGCGACCACGGCCACGGCCCACCGCGCGTCCTGCGAGGTCGACGCCGCCAAGACCGGCGGCGGCAAGGGCTCCGGCGGCCTCAGCTGCCACAGGTGCGCCGAGCAGTTTGGCAAATGGGAGGCGCTGGAGGCGCACCACCTGTCCAAACACGCAGGTGAGGATGGCATCTGCACTGCATTGCTTCTGTTGGTGGTGGTGGTACTGCTTCAGATCGACCCGGACACCCGGCCGGTAGATCTTCAGGGTACCAAAATGTCACTCCTATCCTTTTCGCATTTCAGTAGCCGGCTAAAAATACACACCACCTTTTGCAGTCAATATACACTTGCGGACTCAGGATAGCGCCACTTCATCAATTACTAGTGCCATTTTCTAGCTCAAAAAAGTTACTACATGGCTTGAGCTGGCATAGGTTTCAGTTTTCACGTTCACAGTTTCACCACTAGGTTTCTCCAGATACAATCTGTGTTTCCATTTCGGCTTTCACAAATCACAATAACTGCGGCCATGTGGGTTGAGATTCTGCGAGATCTTTCACCCCCTCTTGTAGCCCACAATCACTCCCATGTTTTCTGCATCCATTATGATGAAACATTTACAGTGCAGCAGTAGGCCTGATGGTGTTCGCCTAGTAGGCTATAATGTCTAATGGTGTTTGTTTTACTTTTAATGATGGTGATGGTGTGTGGGTGGGTGTCAGTGACGGAGCTGGTGGAGGGGGACTCGTCGCGGAAGATCGTGGAGATCATCTGCCGGACGAGCCTGCTCAAGTCGGAGAGCAGCTGCGTGCGGATCGAGCGCGTGTTCAAGGTGCACAACACGCAGCGGACGCTGGCCCGCTTCGAGGAGTACCGGGAGGCGGTGAAGCTCAAGGCGAGCAAGCTGGCCAAGAAGCACCCGCGCTGCCTCGCCGACGGCAACGAGCTGCTGCGCTTCCACGGCGCCACGCTCGCCTGCGCCCTCGGCTCCGCCGGCGCCAGCAGCCTCTGCGCCTCCGACAAGTGCGCCGTCTGCCGCATCATCCGCCACGGCTTCTCCTCCTCCTCCTCCTCCAACTCCTCCTCCAAGAAGGACGGCAAGGCCGGCGTCGGCGTCTTCACCACGTCCACCAGCGGCCGGGCCTTCGAGTCCGCCGACGAGGCTGCCGACCAGCAGGACGACCCGGCGGCGCGGAGGGCGCTGCTGGTGTGCAGGGTGATCGCCGGGCGGGTGCACAAGCCGCTGGAGAACGTGAGGGAGTTCGTGGGGCAGGCCGGGTTCGACTCGCTGGCCGGCAAGGTCGGGCCCTACGCCAACATCGAGGAGCTCTACCTGCTGAACCCGAGGGCGCTGCTCCCCTGCTTCGTGGTCATCTGCAAGCCATGATCATCGACCCCATTCCCGCGCTAACCGAGCTTCTCTGAATTAACCATTCTTTTTCTCTCTCGGTTGCCTGCCACTGCCACTCTGTTAACGTTTGCACGGGCCATGACGCGGTGCGGCTGCCTGCTGGTAGCATCGGCCAGACGCGTTTTGTCCATACTCCTGTGAATGTACGTGAATGCCTTCACGTGTAGGAGCTGATCGCCTCACCGTTTTCCTTTCCCGGTGGTCACGACGCAGGCCGTGCTAATTTGCTAGACGACATGGGCGCAAACCAGCGATTGCTTTTGGTACGTGCTCCGTTTTGTTGATAGCAGGAGCGCTTTGCATGCGTGCTCGTCTGGCTACTTGCGTTGTGTACCCTCGCTGCATGGACACCCGAACAAATTTTACCCGTAGCAGAGCATCAGGTTTCAAGAGAGGTAGAAAGTGCCTAGTATGTTTGTGGGAGTAGGGTCAATGCACCTTCCTGGTTTGTGCAAGTGCAGCTGTACTCCGTATTTGCTTGCCGGCCTAAGGCAGAGAGAGGCGTAGAGTTGTGTTTTCAAATGTTTGTCTGACTTTTCGGTGGTCGTCTTGGAATAGATTCGATTCCATGCATGCATGCATATTTATTTTCAAATCCTGCTCCAGGGCTGTGCATTGAATGTGCTCTGACTTTTGCATTGTCGTAGGGACCTCCATTGCCTGTTTCAAAAATTAGTTCGGCGGCTCTCACTCTCATGGATAGCCAGCCACTGACTCGTCCGTTTTCAAATTTGTGCTGAAAGCAAATCTTATGGATAGCCAAGGCGCAGCGATGGCACGTCCTTGGCTGTGGCCAGATCGCTACTTACCAGCCATCTGAGCCGACCATCAATGCTCTTTTCTACGTATCAATGCTCTCTTCTGTTGACGTGTCTGTGGATACAGTGCAGATCAGAGGGTGATACGATCATACGATGGACCAGCCAGGCTGCTGCAGCGCCCTGTAGCACTACGCCGGAGCGCGTAAATGTGCGCTTCCTGTTTGCCGTCGGTTTGCTAAAACAAGAGAAAGTTCGTCGGCCATTGGCCCGTGCTCATTTTAAAAGCTAGTACTGGTGAAAAGCCATGTGTGAAGAAGAGGCTCCAGCATATCCCTCTTCGTCGTGCTACGGACATTTTGTTCAAATGGTCTGGTTACTTGCAGCTGAACCTGTGTTGTGTGTGTTGTGTTTTGTGCGCTTGTGTTGGACCTTCGTGCGGTAGCGTCGGGTGTGTTTGTGTTTCGAACGGTACCTTATGGATTTTGTGCTCGGTGGTTGCTTTATTTATAAAGCGGGGCCAAAGCCTTTTTCGATAAGAAGAGGCTCCCTCGCTCACTTGCCTAGCCACATCGGTTACTCCTTTCCAAAGATCCGACTAAAAAGTAGCACCCTGAGGCGAAGATCTCGCGTTCTGTGTCGCTGCAGTTTAATCGAGATAGGATTGCCGTGTCTTGGAGAGGCGCTAGTAACTTTTTGGCATGGCACTAATCTCTGTTCCTTCCTTTGACCAAGAACTGGCATTCATACGCATTGACTGCACGCACGCACGCACGGACGGACGGACGCCCACCTACGGTTCCGTGTGTTCCTCTGACCTGCGCCATTCCTGTCCGCGTCGCGCGCTAATCACGTCGGCGTCGGTGTCCCCGTCTGGTTTGGCGCAGCTTGACAAATTTCTGGGGTTATATAGCCGGCCTAGCCATCTTTGTTTACTCGAATCTTCGCCCTGCCTAACCGCATGAGCATTGTCTGATTCGGCACGCACCGTGAGCGAAACCTTGCTGGTTGGTAAGGTTGTGTTATATGTGATCAGGACGTTCCGCGGTGCTGTGTCGTGCCGGCATATGGTTCCGGGCAAGCAAGACCCAAGCTCAGGGCCTGGACTCGATGCCATCAGCGCTCCGCAGCCTGCACTGTCGGCCATCACCGCATCAATTGGCTACGCAAACTGCATCCCTCAGATGCTCATTAAGAGGCAGGCCAGAACGACAGTGTTGCTGTTCAGCACTGCACTAAGCAAAAGAAATCCCAAGGGCTCCTGCGTGCAGATATGCAATCAACCTACCAGACAACAGTTTATCTAAAGAAAACTACCGGATGACGGTTTATATCTAGAAAAAAAGACATACCATATGACAAATAAATCGTCGTATCAGTTTTCAGAAACGAAAATTGGCCGGACCCTTTATTTGAAAGAACAAAATATGACAAATAAATCAACACACTAGAACACCATCATCACCGCACCGCCAACATGGGAGAAGTGTAAGTTTTGCAGAAGCGTCTTACCTCCCATAGGAGGCCGCGTGGTCTTTATTAATAGAGCGGGGCTTATCCCGGATATGCATACAGGAGTTTGTTACAATCGTGGCTTGCAAGCAAAGAAAGAAAGTAAAGATAAATACAGAATATGCTAACAACTCCTATCTATCTTGCTGCTCAAGCTAACTTTCAATATCTTCATCTGACGCATATCTCCGGAACTCTTCAAACGCTAACAGCCTCCCTTAATCACAACTTTATTAAGTTGAGATTACGTTTGAATTCTTCCAACATTTTCACAGGGAGAGCTTTAGTGAAACCATCTGCAACTTGATCTTTTGAATGCACAAATCGAATATCTAATAATTTGTTTGCAACTCTTTCTCTGACAAAATGAAAGTCAATTTCGATGTGCTTTGTCCTAGCATGAAAAACTGGATTAGCTGATAAATAGGTAGCACCTAGATTATCACACCACAAACAAGGAGTCTGTCTTTGATCCACTCCAAGTTCAGTGAGCAAAGACTGAACCCAAATAATTTCAGCTGTTGCATTTGCTAGAGTTTTGTATTCTGCTTCAGTGCTTGACCTTGATACTGTGGCTTGTTTCTTTGCACACCATGAAATGAGATTGGGTCCAAAGAACACAGCAAAGCCACCAGTGGATCTTCTGTCATCAAGACAACCTGCCCAATCTGCATCAGAAAAGGCACTCACCAAAGTGGAGGATGATCGTGTAAAAGTCAGTCCAACACTCTGTGTGTTTTTAACATATCTGAGTATGCGCTTTGCTGCTGTCCAATGTACGGTGGTAGGTGCATGAAGATACTGACATATTTTATTTACTGAGAAAGCAATATCAGGTCTAGTAAGAGTCAAATACTGAAGAGCACCTACTATACTTCTGTACCTTGTACTGTCCTCACTTCCCAATGGGTCTCCATCATGAGCAGATATTTTTTCAGTGTTGGAGAGAGGTGTAGGTGCTGATTTACAAGTTTGCAATCCAACTCGAGTCAAAAGATCAGATGCATATTTTTCTTGTGTCAAGACTATACCATCTCTAGTTTTCTTCACTTCAATTCCTAGAAAGAAGTGCAAATCTCCCAGATCCTTGAGTGCAAAGCTTTTGCTTAGGTCCTTTAACAGTGCTGCAATTGCTTCATTTGAAGAACTGGTGACAATTATATCATCAACATATACAAGCATATATATTGTCAATCCAGACTTATGATAAATAAACAGAGATGTGTCAGACTTGGAAGCCACAAACCCCAAGTCTTGCAACCTTGAGCATAAACGAGAGTACCATGCCCTTGGGGCTTGCTTTAATCCATAGATGGCCTTGTCAAGCCTGCAAACATGAAATGGTGCACTTGGATTTTCAAAGCCTGGGGGTTGCCTCATATAAACCTCCTCTTCCAGAACACCATGAAGAAACGCGTTCTGTACGTCTAGTTGTCGAAGACTCCATCCCCTGGAAACAGCAATAGCCAAAACAAGACGGATAGTAGCAGCTTTAACTACTGGGCTAAAGGTGTCCTCGTAGTCTATTCTGTATCGCTGTTTAAATCCCTTGGCAACTAGTCTAGCTTTGTAACGATCTATAGTACCATCAGCTTTTCTTTTTATCCTATAGACCCACTTACAATCAATCAAATTTTTGCCTTCTTGTTTAGGTACTAAGTGCCACGTTTTATTTTTTTTGAGTGCACTATATTCTTCTTCCATAGCTCTTTTCCACTTAGCATCTTCCAGTGCTTTTTCTACCGTGTCAGGTTCATTTGTACTGCTCAGCATGCTGTATTTAACCATACCTTTATAGTTGACCGGCTGTACTTTACCACTTTGAAGTCGTGTAACAGGGCGTGTTGTTGTTGTAGGCTGAAGGTGAGCTGCAGCGTTGCGTGATGCAGGAGATCCAGCAGCCTGCGCAGTGGATCTGAACTGCACCGCACCAGAGGACCCTCGAGGAGACAGCGACTCGCTGTCGCTTGCTGATTGGCTGCTGTGGCCATGCAACCCACGTGAACCAGCCTCTGGATCTGAGACGGCCGGGTCAACTGCTGTTGCTGTGCCTCCTGATGGAGACTTGTCGCCAGACGAGCCGCTCGGGTCGGCTCCGGAATTTTTCACGCCAGGTTCCGAGGCCGGACGGGCTGATGCAGTTGGCAGAGCCGACGCAGGTGGATCTGTCCTGGGTCGAACTCCGCGCCTGACGTACGTGCGCAGGGGAGGCGCAGGTGGATCCTCCTGAGATCGCTCGCCATGGGATCGCTCGCCATGCAAAGGGGTATCTCCCTCAAGTCCCGTGCAGTTTGGCTCTTGCTGTACATGCAATACGGGAGGTGTTCGACTGCCATTTTTTTCTGTGATTCCGTCATCATTTTGTCTGTATTTTCTGCAACATGCTCAGTAGACACGGGGTTAAAAGTATGAGGATTAACAACATTTGAATCATCGCAGTCATTATGCCCCCCATGATCAAATGGTGATGTGGGATGAAGATGCTCCGGAAGGAGCAAAATTTCTTGACGAAGACGAGCACCGGCATTAGAATGAAGTGATGCAAAGGGAAACATTGTTTCATCAAACACAACATCACGGGAAATATAGACACGACCGGTTTCCACATCTAAGCATTTGACCCCTTTATGAAGCGCACTATAGCCAAGGAAAACACATTGTTTGGATCGAAATGAAAGTTTTCGAGAGTTGTATGGTCGAAGGTTAGGCCAACATGCACATCCAAACACACGAAGGGAATTGTAGTCTGGCTTGGTATTGATGAGGCGTTCTAAAGGTGTTTGAAAGTTGATGACCTTGCTAGGCAACATGTTGATAAGATGTGTGGCTGTTAAGAAGGCCTCATCCCAAAATTTAAGAGGCATGGAAGCATTAGCAAGGAGAGCAAGACCAACTTCAACAATATGGCGGTGTTTTCTTTCGGCCGAACCGTTTTGTTGATGTGCGTGGGGACATGAGACATGATGGGAAATGCCAATTTTCTGAAAGAATGGGTTTAATTTTTCGTATTCACCACCCCAATCAGATTGGACGGCAATAATTTTTCTGTCAAACTTTCGTTCTACGAGTGCTTGGAAATTATGGAAGACTTCAAAGACATCAGATTTTTTCTTAATGAGGTAGTTCCATGTAAATTTACTGAAGTCATCAATAAAACTTACATAATAAAAATGTCTACCAACAGATTCAGGAGCTTTCCCCCATACATCGGAAAAAACAAGTTGTAGTGGAGCAGTGGATACACTAGTTGACACAGGATATGGTAATTGGTGACTCTTTGCTCTTTGGCATGAATCACACACTGACTCTGGCTCACTATGATAGGCGAGCTTATTATTCCTAAGCACTCGAAGAACAATGGAAAAAGAAGGATGACCAAGCCGGCTATGCCATCGAGTAGACGACAATTTTTCCGCACCAAAAGCTTGCTTATTTGATGTCCTAGCGTATGGAATCAAGGGGTAAAGACCTCCTTCACATCTGCCTTGTTATATTATTCTCCTCGTGACCTGGTCCTTGATCAAAAAGAATGTTGGCCAAAATTCAATATAAGCATGATTGTCAATGGTAAGGCGATGAACAGATAGAAGATTTTTGGAGGCACTAGGAACATGTAAGATTTTTCGAAGACGAATTTTATGTGATGGGGTTTTAATGACTGAATGACCAACATGTGCAATTCTCATACCTGTACCTCCGGCAGTGTGTACTTGTTCCTGTCCACGATACTTGTCGTGGTACGTCAGCCTCTCTAGCTCGCTGGTGATGTGGTCGGTGGCTCCACTATCAGCATACCAGTTGGTGTCGATCCCGTAGGAGTTGGTGTTGGCGGAGCCAGCCATGTGTTCGCCTTGTTGATGGTTGTCGTCATCTTCGTAACGCCACCAACACTCGCTGGCAATGTGCTTGCCATACTTCTTGCAGATTTGACATTGTTGGATTCTCTGATCCTCACCATTGGTGCCTTGGGTGCCGCCTCCATTGCCGCGTGCAGCACCTTGGCCACCACGTGCAGCACCTTGGCCTCCCTGCCGCTGACCGCCCCTAGGGTTGTTGTAGAAGGGGCGTCCACCGCGACCTTGGCCGCCTCGGCCTCCATTGCCTCGACCGCGAGGCATGCCTCGCCCGCGTGAAGGATGGCCACCGTGCCCGCGTGCTGCTGCGTTTGCGGACGACCGGAAGCCGTTCGAGCCTGCTCCTTGAAGACGCTCGAGCCGCTGGTCGAAGTTGGACAGTTGTCCAAAGAGTTCATCGGGAGTAATGGGCTCCGTCCTGTTATCCAGTGCCGACACAAGAGGGTTGTACTCCATGTCAAGGCCTGATGTGATGAACGAGACGAGTTCATCATCAGTCACCGGTTTTCCCGCCATAGCGAGTTCATCGGCGTAGGAGCGCATGCGGATGAAGAAGGCTGCTGCAGTTTGGCTCCCCTTCTGGGCGTTGACGAGGGAGCTTCTTAGGTTGTTGATGCGAGCTCGTGAAGCAGAGGCGAACATGTTGCCAAGCGCCTTCCACACCTCCTGTGCAGATTCGAGCGCGGCAACAGGGATCAGCGCCTGCTTGCTTAGCGAGTTCAGGAGATAGCCCAGCACGACCTGGTCCTGGGACAGCCAGATCGCATATGCAGGGTTGGGGACGGCCACCTCCTTTCCTTCTTTGTCGGTGGAGACGAGCTTCTCATCTGGCTTGGCGATGGATCCATCAAGGTAGCCAAAGTACCCAGCGCCCCTAATCTGTGGCAGCACCTGTGCACGCCAGAGGATGAAATTGTCCCGAGTTAATTTCTCGGTGACTTGGGTGTTGAGGCTGGGTGCGGTGGTGGAGCTGGATGATGCCATGGGGACGAAGGGGGAGGTCGATCTAGACTAGATGGAAGAGAATGCTCTGATTACCATGTAAGTTTTGCAGAAGCGTCTTACCTCCCATAGGAGGCCGCGTGGTCTTTATTAATAGAGCGGGGCTTATCCCGGATATGCATACAGGAGTTTGTTACAATCGTGGCTTGCAAGCAAAGAAAGAAAGTAAAGATAAATACAGAATATGCTAACAACTCCTATCTATCTTGCTGCTCAAGCTAACTTTCAATATCTTCATCTGACGCATATCTCCGGAACTCTTCAAACGCTAACAAGAAGAAGATTCTTGTGAGTTGAAGACTGTAACAGCAGTGTTGGCGACACCTTCCTGATTGTTTTGAACCGCAAGGATACGCCCAAAACAACGGGACATCAGTTTCAACATTGAATTTGGGAGCGTTGAGTTCACAAAATAAACCAGGGAACAAAGTACAGTTTATATATGAGACCGATAAGAAATGACTAACTACCAAAGATAAGAAACTGCAAGAACACAAGCTTTGCGCATGGTTGATCAGGAAACTTACCTATGAAAATGGGCTTAAGACAAAATGCTTATCATAGCTTCAGTAAGAAGCAAACTTTGTACATCAACATCAGGAAACTGACCCGCGGAAGGCCTGAATAACAAGGTGGCTCATATATTCTCATAGTGTCTTCCATGGTTGATAAAGCCAGATGACAGAAATGAAAGATGAAAATAGCCTGGACTCCAGGAGTGACAGGGGACAAAGATAGGCCTCATTAGGGATCAGAGGAATTGTGGAAATACTTCCATCGCTCGTATACAAAGAGAGGTGCCACTGCCAAATAGTTTGTCTAATAACGATGATCATCCACCTGAACAGCACACAGAAAGTAACAATCTGCTACTACCAGATAGGCTAAGCTTGACATGAGCAAATGGACAGCACAGCACAGCACTGAGCACTGGTCAGTCAATAAGGCGCGGCATCAACCGGACAATCCACCAAGGCTTAAACCTGGGGCATCGCACTGCCTTCTAATTAAAAGAAATGCACAAAGAGTAACATTGACGGAGTTGTACAGGTAACACTTACTTCATACTCCCTCCGTCCGGAGATACATCCATTCCTCGGACAAGTATTTCTGGACGGAGGGAGTACATGATTCTAGTCCTAACATTTAACAACACTGGTGTATTTTGATATAACCACAAAACAATTGTTTAGTTGATTACATACTCCCTCCGTCCGAAAATACTTGTCTTGAAAATGGACAAAAAATTGATGTATCTAGAACTAAAATACATCTAGATACATCATCTTTTATTCATTTTGATGACAAGTATTTTCGGACGGAGGGAGTACTTAATTGCATAGTTTGAACTCTTGGAAGAATTTGGAGGACACTCTCAAAGCCTAGCGGTGCCATACTGAAGTCAATTTCATTACTGTTAAAGGAGGTCGGCTCCTACCATCTTCTTAGGAAGCAAGAATCTGAACTGTGAGAAATCACTAGTTCACCTACTATCCTACTCCCTCCGTTCAGAATTACTTGTCTCGGAAATGGATGTATCTAGAACTAAAATACGTCTAGATACATCCATTTCTACGACAAGTAATTCCGAACAGAGGGAGTAATTCATACAGTTCTTCCTTGCTTGGTTTATAATTCTACAACTCTACTGCCACGTAATTAAAGGAGGTCCGCTCCTACCATCTTCTTATGAAGCAAGAATCTGAATTGTGAGAAATCACTAGTTCACCTACTATCCTAATTCATAAAGTTCCTCCTTGTTTGGTTTACAACTCTACTAGCTCGTTATATGATCAAATATGAAGACCAGTTCACAAAAGGAGGACAAAGCTCACTACAGCAAATGAAAAATAGTACTCCTTCCAATCCATAATAGTTGTCGCTTGGACGGATGTATCTAGCACTAAAACACGTCTAGATACATCCATTTCAGCGACAACTAATATGGATCGGAGGGGAATACTTGACAATGCAAAGAATCCATTCTGGAATGGAGCTACAACTATTCACCTCTAGTTTGGCAAACTAGTAACCTGACAAACTAGAACTATTGAAGCTGATCATTGATCAAAGGCCTTTTAACTTCATGTATGTCATAACATCTGCACTGTCCATGCTTCAAAGAGAAATACTAAAATAAACAATAAGAATCAAAAAATTGGGAGATACTACATGATTATCTTCATCGCAGAGCTAACAGTTGAATCATCAATGTCCAGAAAATAAAAGTATCCATAAAGTACACAACTTTTGGAGGATGTTTCCAAACACAAATATTAGATCCATACAAAGAAATTGATGCAACGAGGAAAAACAGCACAGGCAAGTCATTGCAGATAAGAATAAAGACTTCCGTGGATCTCTTCTAAAACGAATAGAAAGAGTTTCAATAAGCATCACAGCACAGGGCAAGCTTAACCAATACCATATTAAACTAGTTTAACCACTACTTTAACTTGCACTTTTTGTTGTATCATGCCAACAGAGGAACCGAGTAAAACAGGCCATGGTGAAATTTGGCATGCATCAGTAAAAGTCTGACCTATGAATTTATTTTTCAGTCTCGTGTTCCACTTCACACTCTTCTTCTGATATTGCTTCTTCGTCATCAGTTTCAGCTCTTAATTGACTGACTTTTGTACCATCAGGCATCCTCAAACCCTTTCGGGGGTAGTACTTCTTCCGCCCCAGCACAACAATCTTGGCAGCCTCCTCCACCCTCGATTCATCCACCAATGCATTCACTACATCCTGCAGCACACCACACTCTACTCTAAGGTTCCTTTTATGACTAAAGATTTTATAACAGTACGTCAGTGCACAATCCAGCTCTCCAGCCTGCAGAAGGTGTGGCAGGAGAGTCTCATATGTTCCCTTATTTGGGGCACACTCATTTTTTACCAAATCATCATACAGCTTCTTGGCCTCCTGTAACTTCCCCGCTTTGCAATATCCTCGAATCAACTCGTTGTAGGATACCGTATTAGGTTTTGGCCCATCCTTCTCCAATCCCTCAAGCACAGCAGCTGCATCATCAATCCTCCCTTCTGCAACCAAACCCCGGAGCTTGGCATTGTAGCACTTGGCGTCTGGCTCCAAATTCCTCTCCTTGATCATCTCCCATACTGTCTCTGCTTCATCGAAGCGGCCATTGTTGCAAAACCCATTCAACAGCGTGTTGAAAGTAATGATGTCAGGTGAAACACCGTGCTTCTCCATGAGAAGGACAGTCTCAAGAGCAGCCGAGATGTCTGGCTTCTGGCACAATGCGTGGATGAGTACATTGTAAGAGTATACAGTGGGAGCAATCGAGGGGTAAGTGGCTGGGATCTCCTGGAATGCAGCAGTGAGCCCGTCAAAATCTCCGGCGTCGGCGTAACAGGAAAGAAGGGAGTTGAATGTCATGTTGGATTTATGCTGCGCGGGAAGCTTGTGGAAGGTTGCGGCGGCGTGGGATGGCATGGAGGCACGGCCGTAGAGGCGGATGAGGCGCGTGGCGAATCCCTCGGCTGAGGTCTCGAGGAAGGGCAACTGCGCTTCGATGATGGCCTCGATGCCGTCTTGGCGGCCGAGGGAAGCGAGGCGGCTCACCGCTACCTCGAACACGCGGTACCGGTCGCGGAAGCGCGACGACACGGTTGACGCTTGGATGAACCCGGAGATCAGCTTGTCAGGGTCGCGCTGCCGGCTGAGGGCCTTGACGAGAAGCCCAAGGGGCTTCGGGAGCTTGTGCTTCCCGTCGGACTCAGCTTTGGCGGCATGCGGTCCGCCGAGGGGCTTCGGGGACTTCTTCTCCGCTATGGAGCCAGCGTCGGCGGCGGGCGGCTTCGGCTTCGGCGCGCTCTTGGTCTTGGGATTGTGCTTGGGTGGTTTTACGATCGGCGAGGAGGAGGAGAATATGCGGGAGAGGCTGTTCGCCCGGGTGGAGGCGGTGGCGGTGGCGGCGGCGGCCGCCGCGGCGGTGGTGGCCATGGGAAGGCGGCGGGCGGTGGGGGTTTGGGGCGAGAGGAGTGGGGAATGAATGGGCGAAGGAGGGTTTTGCCGGCTCATTTCGATGCTGTGCTTCTTAATTAGGCCATCAAAATGTTGGCCCGTCTGACCGTTTCCCAGCCCAGCCCAGCCCAACCGAACCACAAAGAGAAGGCCTCGAATGCACAGGCCGGTCCATTACCACCCGGTGGCGCTGGCTCGACCGACCCGCGCCGGCGATGGACAGGCACGTCCGGCGGCTGCTGAACCGCGTGGCGATCGCCCTGGCGGCCGTGGCCACAGCCGCCCTGCTGCACCTGTTCCGCCACCCGTCCACCTCCTGCTTCGGCGGCTCGCTCGCCCGTTCCTCCCTCTCGCTGTCGATGGCGCCCTTGCCCCGCACCTCCTGCGACGCCGCGTCCCGCCGCGTGGTCGACCCCGACCTCCGCCTGGCCAAGCTCCGGTCCTCCCCGCGCTGGCGGCGGCACAGCGCGGCCCTCTCCGCGTCGGTCATCGATCCGCTCCGTCGGCTGCGCCTCCTCCGCGGCTCCTCGCGCGTCCTCTGCCTCGCCGCCGGCGCGGGGCAGGCGGTCGACGCGCTCCGCGTGGCCGGCGTGGGGGACGTCACCGGCGTTGATCTCGTCGACTTCCCTCCCCTCGTGCGCCGTGCGGACCCGCACAACCTCCCGTTCTTCGATGACGCCTTCGACCTCGCGCTCTCCAGCGACCCGGCGGCGCTCACCGGCGCGCTCTTCCCGTCCAGGTTCGCGTCCGAGATCGAGCGCACCGTCCGCCGTGGCGACGCGATCGCCATCGCCGTAGACCGGCACGTCGACCTCTCCGTCATCTTCTCCCTCTTCAGAAAGTCACGCCTCGTCGATGTGAGGAATGCTACCTTGGATGGCTCCGCGGCCAGCATAGTTGTCCTCAGCACCAACGCGGAGCGCCTTTGATTCCGTTTGTTTCTTTTGCACATAGGATTGCTTGGTGAACTTTTGGTTGAGATGCTTGACAGCTTGAGTGACTCTTTCTGGAACCTGGAAGTGATGCTCGAGTATTCAGTAGTGGACGTGTAAGTACGACGAAGGAATGGAGAAAAAAAATGAAACTGCATATGGACATTGTTTGGTCTGCACTGCAATGCTATGTTGATATCCTCAGCCCTTTGTATTGGATGATGTAGTTGGGGCCTTAGAGCAAGTACTCCCTCCGTTCGGAATTACTTGTCGCAGAAAATAGATGTATCTAGACGTATTTTAGTTCTAGATACATCCATATCCGAGACAAGTAATTCCGAACGAAGGGAGTACAATAGTAGGCTTATAGACTGCTTATGGCAATTTCGCTTATGTGAAATATAGAGACATGAAAAGGTAAGGGACATAGGCGGATTTACTACTGGGACCGTGGGTGCTATGGAAGCATAGAAATTCATGGTGTTCGATGGTGTATCACCCTCGGTCACTGTTGTTGCTGCTCACTTTGAGTTGGAGTGTCGGGCATGACGCGAGGCGCGTCTTATCAAGGGGGGGCATGGGTCGGTCCTTAGGAGTGGTACCCACGTGGGTCTAGAGTGGAGTGGAGCATGATGTAAACAATGTAACACCACATGGTGGATGGAAAACGTTTCGCTTCTGCGCACTGGCCGAACACTTGGTCGGTCGCTTTTCGAGCGACGCTCACGGGGCCACACACATAGCTCATCCCATCCATCCCTTTTCCCTTATCCATCCACGCACAGATCTCCTCTTTCCTTCCTCTGTTTTTTCCCATCACCTACTTCTCCGCCATGGCTGCACCACCGACGACGCCCATCTCCTCCCCTTTCCGCCATGTGGTGGCCATGGTCGGTGCCCACCTTCCCCCTCCTGCCGTTGCGGTGCTGCACCCCCTCCCCACTTTTTCTGACTTCTGTACCCTGCTGTGCCGTGACCCAACATCGACGTCCGACACTGTTGCCCCCTTTGTGCTAGATGGTGGCCATGACGCCGGCCGGGGATGTTTCAAACGGCGAGGGCGGCGCAACCGGCGGGGCGGCGGAGAGTGGGTGTATCGTGATGATTTTTTTGCTACAACCGTCATCCAGTTTTGCTATTACCGACCCAAAATTTGCTACAAGGATTTTTCATGGCGAAGCTGCAACCACGACGGCGGTGACGAAGTTTTGCTACATCCTTCGCCGTATTTTGCTACGACCGGCAAGATTTTTTGCTACAATGATTTCATGGTGAAGCTACAACCGCGACAGTGCTGACAAAGTTTTGCTGCATCCATCGCCAGATTTTGCTTCGACCGACGAGGAATTTTGCTACAATCGGCGTTTTGTGGCTGGCGGCGGCTACAACCATGACTGACAAGATGCAACCACGACCACCGGCGTCGCATTTTTGCTACAACCACGTTGCCTTTTGCTACAACCGGAGTCGCTCTTTGCTACAACCGTCCGTCGGTGATGTGGAACTGGCAGTGCGAGGAGCTGCGAGAGGCAGATGGGGATGCTACAACCGGTCTCCGGAGATGCTGGAACCTGCGGTGCGAGGAGCTGCGAGTAGCAGTGGGGATGCTACAGCTGTCTAGGTGTGAAGCAATAACCCCTAGCATTCTTTTGCTAGAAGCGGCCGCCGGCGAAGCTACAACCTTCATCGGTGGATGCTACAACCACCAATGGCGGGAGCTACAAGCAGCGATGGCGAGATGGAAAGACGTGGCCATGGAGTCGATTTGCTGGGACGGGGCACGACGGTGATGGCGGAGCTGCAACGGCGGCTAATGGTGGAGATGCGACGGTGTGCCGCGGTGCTGCAACCACGAGGCGGTCAGGGGAGCTGCAATGGCGACCTTGGGCACGACGACCACCTCGGGCACGACGCCGACAACCTCGTGCGCGACAACGGCGAGGCGTGCGGTTGCGACAGCACAACGGACGGTGCGAGCCGGCGGTGCTTCGTGGTCGCGCATCTCCTCTCTCCTTCCCCCGACTGGCTCGCTTCTCTCTGTATGTGCAGGAGGCAAGGATAAGGTAAAAAAAGGTAGAAGAGGAGCTGCGATCTGACAGTCTCGCGCGGCCGGATCGGGCGGCTAGGGGCAGACCGGACGAAACTTTCGGCCGGCGCACCGGCGCCTAGTGCTGGCCATGGTGGATTTGGGGCTAGCCCCACCCTTCTTTTTATATAGTATGATACGAGTGCGTATTCGAGAAAAAAAAGTAAAGAGAATGGGCCCTCATACAGTCTGATAGATACAATAAATATAAAAAAAGAGATATAGAGAATATGAAAAAAAAAGTACTAGTCTTGTAGTTAACCATATTGTATAAGTGACTATAAATGACATGACAATATCATATAGCAAATAATTGGTTGTACTCTTAACCATGTTCCTACTAGTGTTAAAGCCGATGTGCCTCATAAAATTAAGGAGGTGTTTGTTTCGGATATTTTTGTCCGTTACCAATTTACAGAGTAAACGGAAGACGTTACATGCATTTTGTAAATGCACGTCGTAACCACCTAGCTCCGTAAACGAGTCCAGGCAAGGGGCATGTTCTTTTCACGCAAGACTCTGCAGAATCAACAAAATTCCAGAAAAAACTGCAACAATCTATCGTCCAGTTCTTTTATGAGATTGCAGCTTGAGATTGTGGCCCTAAGTTGTGTGCTAAAATGTTTGTGCTACCCTTAGAGAGATTTTTTTATGAATTGTTTACACTTTGTTGTTTCATACAGCAACTGGTCAGATATGAGCATGAAAGTGATCTACAAATATCATAAAGTGCTAAATATTACTCCCTTCGGTACTTTTTAGTTCGCATATAAGATTTGACTGAAGTCAAGCCTCGTAAAGTTTGACCAACTTTATAGAAAAAAGTACCAACATTCACAATCTGAAATCAATACCAATAGATGTGTCATGACTTAAAGTTTCATATTGTATAACTTTAGCATGGCAGATGTTGATATTTTTTCATATAAATACGGTCAAATTTTGTGAAGTTTGACTTCAGAGAATTCTAATATGCAGAGTAAAAAGGACCGCAGGAAGTACAATTAGAATGTTTTTTGAAGTTCTGTTCATTACAAAAGTGGGCGAACTGCAAATAGAACAATAATCTCAAGGTACGAGACTGCAGCAATAGGCTCACTGGTTGCGGTCATGTACCATCACCTTTCGATGGTAGAGCGTTGGCACCTACAAACAACAATGGAGGTTGCACATATGCATCACTGTCAAATTTATCGAAATGCTCATCACGTTGACATGCTAGCACAAATCCAATTGTGACGACACATGCATGCAGTGACAATCATTTTTTGGGTCTTCGGTTTGTACCGTGGTATGCCTTCAAGAATTCACCATTTCATCTTGAGAACACCAAATGCTCTTTCCATGACATTTCACAAAGAAGAATGACGATGGTTGAATGTCTCATGTCTCCCCATGGACTGGTGTTGTTGAAAGTCTAGTACATGGCATCGTTGTCCTTGTATGGTGCTAGATATCTGATATCTGGAGTCCACGAGGTAATATTTATCTACAAGTACGACATCAATGAAGACATTAGAAATTTACAACATACCATCGTGTATATAACAACATGGATACATACAAGAGATTACCGGTGGGGGCTGTGGAAAATTATCATAACGAACTATAGCATCGCTCCATACACGTGCAACATAAATCTATCCATCTATCCAATTCATCAATCAGACCCTAAGCCGCTGCAACCAAATCTATGCGTCAGAGGCACATCACCGCACGACTACCACCTATGGCATACGGGGCCGCCCCGGTGTTCAGGCTCCATCAACTACGCCACATCATACAGGGTCGCCGTGCTGCGAATGTGGATAATGTTCCAACACTACTCTAAAGAATAGCTAGGGCTTATCCAACTTTAGGGTGAACGTGGTCACGGGATCCTAATGTTAAAGTTAGTAAAATCATTTAACCCGAGTAGAAGAGAGTTCAGAGTCCCAGAGTAAGGATCGAGGAGTAAAAGATACTAATACCTCCCAGATGGCGACATGGGCCCGTAAGGCACACAACCATGTTAGTATAAGTTTTTGTAATGTTTAGACTCGACTTCGGCCAAGGAGTGTGGAAGAGGGATTCCTACAGGCAGTCGGCTCTGATACCAACTTGTGACGCCCCCGATTTGATCGTACACTAATCATACACGCAAACGTGTACGATCAAGATCAGGGACTCACGGGAAGATATCACAACACAACTCTACAAATAAAACAAGTCATACAAGCATCATATTACAAGCCAGGGGCCCTCGAGGACTCGAATACAATAGCTCGATCATAGACGAGCCAGCAGAAGCAACAATATCTGAGTACAGACATAAGTTAAACAAGTTTGCCTTAATAAGGCTAGCACAAACCGGGATACAGATTGAAAGAGGCGCATGCCTCCTGCCTGTGATCTTCCTAAACTACTCCTGGTCGTCGTCAGCGGGCTGCACGTAGTAGTAGGCACCTCTAGTGTAGTAGGAGTCGTCGTCGACGGTGGCGTCTGGCTCCTGGGCTCCATCGTCTGGTCGCAGCAATTGGGTATAGAAAGGGTGGAAAGAGGGAGCAAAGCAACCGTGAGTACTCATCCAAAGTACTCGCAAGCAAGGAGCTACACTACATATGTATGCCTTGGTATCAAATGAAAAAGGGTAGCTTATGTGGACTGAACTGCAGAATGCCGGAATAAGGGGGGATAGCTAGTCCTTTCGAAGACTACGCTTCTGGTAACCTCCATCTTGCAGCAGAAGAAGAGAGTAGATGGTAAGTTCACCAAGTAACATCGCATAGCATAATCCTACCCGATGATCCTCCCCTCGTCGCCCTGTGAGAGAGGGATCACCGGTTGTATCTGGCACTTGGAAGGGTGTGTTTTATTAAGTATCTAGTTCTAGTTGTCATAAGGTCAAGGTACAACTCCGGGTCGTCCTTTTACCGAGGGACACGACTATTCGAATAGATCAACTTCCCTGTAGGGGTGCACCACATTTCCCAACACGCTCGATCCCATTTGGCCGGACACACTTTCCTGGGTCAGGCCCGGCCTCGGAAGATCAACACGTCGCAGCCCTACCTAGGCACAACAGAGAGGTCAGCATGTCGGTCTAAATCCTATGGCGCAGGGGTCTGGGCCCATCGCCCATTGCACACCTGCACATTGCGAGGGCGGCCGAAGAGCAGACCTAGCAACCTGTTGGAAATATGCCCTAGAGGCAATAATAAATTGGTTATTATTATATTATATTTCATTGTTCATGATAATCGTTTTATTATCCATGCTAGAATTGTATTGATAGGAAACTCAGATACATGTGTGGATACATAGACAACAACATGTCCCTAGTAAGCCTCTAGTTGACTAGCTCGTTGATCAATAGATGGTTACAGTTTCCTGACCATGGACATTGGATGTCGTTGATAACGGGATCACATCATTAGGAGAATGATGTGATGGACAAGACCCAATCCTAAGCCTAGCACAAAGATCGTGTAGTTCGTATGCTAAAGCTTTTCTAATGTCAAGTATCATTTCCTTAGACCATGAGATTGTGTAACTCCCGGATACCGTAGGAATGCTTTGGGTGTGCCAAACGTCACAATGTAACTGGGTGGCTATAAAGGTACACTACAGGTATCTCCGAAAGTGTCTGTTGGGTTGGCACGAATCGAGACTGGGATTTGTCACTCCGTGTAAACGGAGAGGTATCTCTGGGCCCACTCGGTAGGACATCATCATAATGTGCACAATGTGACCAAGGAGTTGATCACAGGATGATGTATTACGGAAAGAGTAAAGATACTTGTCGGTAACAAGATTGAACAAGGTATCGGGATACGGACGATCGTATCTCGGGCAAGTACTATACTGCTAGACAAAGGGAATTGTATACGGGATTGATTGAATCCTTAACATCGTGGTTCATGCGATGAGATCATCATGGAGCATGTGGGAGCCAACATGGGTATCCAGATCCCGCTGTTGGTTATTGACCGGAGAGTTGTCTCGGCCATGTCTGCATGACTCCCGAGCCCGTAGGGTCTACACACTTAAGGTTCGATGACGCTAGGGTTATAGGGAAAGTATGTACGCGGTTATCGAATGTTGTTAGGAGTCCCGGATGAGATCCCGGACGTCACGAGGAGTTCCGGAATGGTCCGGAGGTAAAGATTAATATATAGGAAGTACGGTTTTGGCCATCCCGAAGTGTTCCGGGCATCACCGGTAGTGTACCGGGACCACCGGAGAGGTCCGGGGGTCCACCAGGTGGGGCCACCAGCCCCGGAGGCCTACATGGGCCAATAGTGGGAAGGAACCAGCCCCTAGGTGCGCTGGGGCGCCTCCCACCAAGGCCCAAGGCGCCTCCAAGAGGGGAGGGGGGCAAACCCTAGGGCAGATGGGCCCTAAGGCCCACCCCAGGTGCGCCTCCCCCTCTCCCCCTTGTGGCCGCCACCCAAGATGGGATCTAGGGCTGCCGCCACCCCTAGGGAGGAAACCCTAGGTGGGGGCGCAGCCCTCCCTTTCCCCCTATATATAGTGGAGGCAAAGGGGCAGCCCAACATATGAAGTTCCTCCCCTGTTGGCGCAGCCCTACCCCTCTCCCTCCTCGTCTCTCATAGTGCTTGGCGAAGCCCTGCTGGAGTCCCGTGCTCCTCCACCACCACCACGCCGTCGTGCTGCTGCTGGATGGAGTCTTCCCCAACCTCTCCTTCTCCCCTTGCTGGATCAAGGCGTAGGAGACGTCACCAGGCTGTACGTGTGTTAAACGCGGAGGTGCCGTCCGTTCGGCACTAGGATCATCAGTGATTTGGATCACGACGAGTACGACTCCATCAACCCCGTTCACTTGAAAGCTTCCGCTTAGCGATCTACAAGGGTATGTAGATGCACTCTCCTTCCCCTCGTTGCTAGATTACTCCATAGATTGATCTTGGTGATGCGTAGAAAATTTTTAAATTTCTGCTATGTTCCCCAACAGTGGCATCATGAGCTAGGTCTATGCGTAGTTTCTATGCACGAGTAGAACAAAAAGCAGTTGTGGGCGTCGATTTTGTCAATTTACTTGCCGTTACTAGTCTTATCTTGATTCGGTGGCATCGTGGGATGAAGCGGCCCGGACCGACCTTACACGTACTCTTACATGAGACTGGTTCCACCGACTGACATGCACTAGTTGCATAAGGTGGCTAGCGGGTGTCTGTCTCTCCCACTTTAGTCAGATCGGATTCGATGAAAAGGGTCCTTATGAAGGGTAAATGGAAATTGGCATATCACGTTGTGGTTTTCGCGTAGGTAAGAAACGTTCTTGCTAGAAACCTATAGCAGCCACGTAAAAACTTGCAACAACAATTAGAGGACGTCTAACTTGTTTTTGCAGCATATGCCTTGTGATGTGATATGGCCAAAAGGATGTGATGAATGATATATGTGATGTATGAGATTGATCATGTTCTTGTAATAGGAATCACGACTTGCATGTCGATGAGTATGACAACCGACATGAGCCATAGGAGTTGTCTTAATTTATTTATGACCTGTGTGTCAACATAAACGTTATGTAATTACTTTACTTTATTGCTAAAGCGTTAGCCATAGTAGTAGAAGTAATAGATGACAAGACAACTTCAAGAAGACACGATGATGGAGATCATGGTGTCATGCCAGTGACAACGATGATCATGGAGCCCCGAAGATGGAGATCAAAAGGAGCAAAATGATATTGGCCATATCATGTCACTATTTGATTGCATGTGATGTTTATCATGTTTTACATCTTATTTGCTTAGAACGATGGTAGCTTAAATAAGATGATCGCTCACTAAAATTTCAAGAAAAGTGTTCCCCCTAACTGTGCACCGTTGTGAAGGTTTGTCGTTTCGAAGCACCACGTGATGATCGGGTGTGATAGATTCTAACGTTCGAATACAACGGGTGTAAGCCAGATTTACACACGCAATACACTTAGGTTGACTTGACAAGCCTAGCATGTACAGACATGGCCTCGAAACACGGAAGACCGAAAGGTCGAGCATGAGTCATATAGAAGATACGATCAACATGAAGATGTTCACCGATGTTGACTAGTCCGTCTCACGTGATGATTGGACACGGCCTAGTTGACTCGGATCATGTTTCACTTAGATGACTAGAGGGATGTCTATCTGAGTGGGAGTTCATTAAATAATATGATTAGATGAACTCAATTATCATGAACATAGTCTAAATTGTCTTCGCAAATATGTTGTAGATAAATAGCTCACGTTGTAGCTCCCTGTTTCAATACGTTCCTAGAGAAAGACTAAGTTGAAAGATATTGTAAGCAATGATGCGGACTGGGTCCGTAGTCCGAGGAGTGTCCTCACTGCTACACAGAAGGCTTATGTCTTTGATGCACCGCTCGATGTGCAAACCCCTACAACGTCGTTTGTGGATGTTGAGAGGTGTGAGACCTCTGACAAGTTCTTTAGCCAACAAGATGGAGGAGAATAGCTCAACTAGTGAGCATGTGCTCAGAATGTCTGGGTGCTACAATCACTTAAAGCAGTGGGAGTTAAACTTCCAGATAAGATAGTGATTGATAGAGTTCTCTAGCCACTATCACTAAGCTACTAGATCTTCGTGATGAACTATGACATGCAAGGGATGGAGTTGATCCCGGAGCTGTTCGCGGTGCTTAAGACCGCAAAAGGTAGAAATCAAGAAGGAGCATCAAGTGTTGATGGTTTAACAAGACCACTGGTTTCAAGAAGGGCAAGGGCTAGAAGGGAAACTTCATGGATGGCAAACCAGTTGCCGCTCCAGTGAAGGAACCCAAGGTTGAACCCAAACCCGAGACTAAGTGCTTCTATTGTAAGGGGAACGGTCACTGGTAGCGGAATTACCCCAAATGCATGGTAGATAAGAAGGCTGGCAACTTCAACAAAGTATATACGTGTTATTAATGTGTACCTCACTAGTACTCCTAGTAGCACCTGGGTATTGGATACCGGTTCAGTTACTATTATTGGTGACTTGAAGCAAAAGCTACGGACTGAACGGAGACTGGCTAAGTGCGAGGTGACGATGTGTGTTGGAAGTGTTTCCAAAGTTGATGAGATCACCATCGCACGCTCCATCTGCCTTCGGGATTAGTGTTGAACCTAGACAAATGTTATCAGGTGTCTACGTTGAGCATGAATATGATTAGATCATGTTCATTGCAATACGGTCATTCATTTAAGTTAGAGAATAATGGTTATTCTGTTTACATGAATGATACCTTTCATGGTCATGCACCCTATGTGAGTGGTTCATTGAATCTCGGTCGTGGTAATACACATGTTCACGCCAAAAGATGTAGAGTTAATAATGATAGTACCACTTTCTTGTGGCACTGCCGCTTAGGTTATATTGGCGTAAGATGCATGAAGAAACTCCATGTCGATGGATGTTTGGAGTCACTTGACACATGCGAGCCATGCCTCATGGGCAGGATGACTAAGACTCCATTTTCAGGTACAATGAAACGGACAAGTGACTTGATGGAAATCATGCATGATGGTGCGTGTGATCCAATGAGAATTGAAGCGTGCGGTGGATATCGCTATTTTCTCATCTTCACTGACGATTTGGGTAGATATATGTATATCTACTTAATGAAGCACAAGTCTGAAACGTTTGAAAAGTTCAAGCGATTTCAGAGTGAAGTTAAGAATCATCATAACAATAAGATCATGTTCCTACGATATGATCAAAAGGGGATTTTTTGAGTTATGAGTTTGGCAAATCACTTAAGACATTGTGGAATTGTTTCACAGTTGAAGCCACCTGGAACACCATAGTCGTAATGGTGTGTCTGGACGTTGTAATCGAACCTTATGAGATATGGTGCGATCTATGATGTCTCTTACCGATGTACCGCTATTATTTTGAGGTTATGCATAAGAGATAGCTGCATTCACTTTATATAGGACACCATATAAGTCTGTTGAGACGACTCCATGTGAACATTGGTTTGGCAAGAAACCAAAGTTGTCGTTTCCTAATGTTTGGGGCTGCGATGCTTAAGGCTTCAGCCGGAGAAGCTCGAACCCAAAGCGGACAAACACATCTTCATAGGATACCCAAAGGTGACAGTTGGGTACACCTTCTATCTCAGATCCGAGGGCAAATTGTTTGTCGCTAAGAATGGGTCCTTTCTCGAGAAGGAGTTTCTCTCGAAAGAATTGAGTGGGAGGAAGATAGAACTTGATGAGGTTGTCGAACCTTTATAAGAGAGTAACGCAACACAGAAAGATGTTTTCTGTGGCGCCTACGTCTGTTGAATAGGAAGTTAATGATAGTGATCATGAAGCTTCGGATCAAGTTGCTATCGAACCTCGTAGGTCGACAAGGATATGTACTACTCCTAAGTGGTAAGGTAATCCTGTCTTAGATATCATGTTGTTAGACAACAATGAACCTACAATCTATGGAGAAGCGATGGTGGGCCCGTATTCCGACAAATGGTTAGAAGCCATGAAATCCGAGATAGGATCCATATATCAGAACAAAGTATGGACCTTGGTGGACTTGCCTGATGATCGGCAAGCCATTGAGATAAATGGGTCTTTAAGAAGAAGACGGACGTGGGCGGTAATGTTACCGTCTATGAAGCTCGACTTGTGGGAAAGAGTCTTTTCACAAGTTCAAGGAATTGACTACGATGAGAATTTCTCACCCGTAGCGATGCTTAAGTCTGTCGGAATCATGTTAGCATTAGCTGTATTTTTCGATTATGAAATCTGACAGATGGACGTCAAAAACAAGTTTTCTTACCAGTTTTCATAAGAAAGAGTTGTATGTGATACAATCAAAGTTTTGTCGATCCTAAGGATGCTAAAAGGTATGCTGGCTCCAGCAATCCTTCTATGGACTAGAGCAAGCATCTCGGAATCGGAATATATGTTTTGATGGAGTGATCAAAGCTTTTAGGTTTATACAATGTTTGCTAGAAACTTGTATTTACAAGAAAGTGAGTGGGAGCACTACAACATTTCTGATAAGTATATGTGGATGACATATTGCTGATTCGAAATAATGTAGAATTTCTGGAAAGCATAAACGGTTGTTTGAAGAGTGATTTTCAAAGGAAGACCTGGATAAAGCTGCTTACATATTGGGCATCAGGATCTATAGAAATAGATCAAGACGCCTGATGATACTTTCAAAGAACACACACCTTGACATATTTTTGAAGGAGTTCAAAATAGATCAGTCAAAGAAGGGGTTCTTACCTGAGTTGTAAGGTGTGAAGTTGAGTAAGACTCAAAGCTTGACCATGGCAGAAGAAAGAGGAAGGACGAAGGTCGTCCCCTATGCTCTTGTCATAGGCTCTATACGGTATGCCATGCTGAGTACCGCACCTGATGTGTGCCTTGCCACATGTCTGGCAAGAGGGTACATAGGTGATCTAGGAGTAGATCACCAGATAGCGGTCAAAATTATCCTTAGAGGAATAAGGAAATGTTTCTCGGTTATGGAGGTGATAAAGAGTTCGACATAAAGAGTTACGTCGATGCAAGCTTAACACCTATCCGGATAGCTCTGAGTAGAGATACCGGATACGTATAATGGAGCAATAATTTGGAATAGCTCCAAGTGGAACGTGGTAGCAGCATCCACAATATAAAGTTTGGCGAAATACATAGGGATCTGAATATGGCAAGACCCGTTGACTACAACCTCTCTCACAAGCATAACATGATCAAACCCAGAACTCTTTGAGTGTTTATCACATAGTGATGTGAACTAGATCATTGAGTCTAGTAGACTCTTGGATGTTGGTCACATGGCGATGTGACCTGTGAGTGTTAATCACATGGCGATGTGAACTAGATTATTGACTCTAGTGCAAGTGGGAGACTGTTGGAAATATGCCCTAGAGGCAATAATAAATTGGTTATTGTTATATTATATTTCATTGTTCATGATAATCGTTTATTATCCATGCTAGAATTGTATTGATAGGAAACTCAGATACATGTTGGATACATAGACAACAACATGTGCCTAGTAAGCCTCTAGTTGACTAGCTCGTTGATCAATAGATGGTTACGGTTTCCTGGCCATGGACATTGGATGTCGTTGATAACGGGATCACATCATTAGGAGAATGATGTGATGGACAAGACCCAATCCTAAGCCTAGCACAAAGATCGTGTAGTTCGTATGCTAAAGCTTTTCTAATGTCAAGTATCATTTCCTTAGACCATGAGATTGTGCAACTCCCGGATACCGTAGGAATGCTTTGGGTGTGCCAAACGTCACAACGTAACTGGGTGGCTATAAGGGTACACTACAGGTATCTCCGAAAGTGTCTGTTGGGTTGGCATGAATCGAGACTGGGATTTGTCACTCCGTGTAAACGGAGAGGTATCTCTGGGCCCACTCGGTAGGACATCATCATAATGTGCATAATGTGACCAAGGAGTTGATCATGGGATGATGTGTTACGGAACGAGTAAAGAGACTTGCCGGTAATGAGATTGAACAAGGTATCGGGATACCGACGATCGAATCTCGGGAAAGTACTATACCGCTAGACAAAGGGAATTGTATACGGGGTTGATTGAATCCTTGACATCGTGGTTCATCCGATGAGATCATCATGGAGCATGTGGGAGCCAACATGGGTATCCAGATCCCGCTGTTGGTTATTGACCGGAGAGTTGTCTCGGCCATGTCTGCATGACTCCCGAGCCCATAGGGTCTACACACTTAAGGTTCGATGACGCTAGGGTTATAGGGAAAGTATGTACGCGGTTACCGAATGTTGGTCGGAGTCCCGGATGAGATCCCGGATGTCAAGAGGAGTTCCAAAATGGTCTGGAGGTAAAGATTAATATATAGGAAGTATGGTTTTGGCCACCGCAAGTGTTCCGGGCATCACCGGTAGTGTACCGGGACCACCGGAGGGGTCCGGGGGTCCACCAGGTGGGGCCACCAGCCCCGGAGGCCTACATGGACCAATAGTGGGAAGGGACCAGCCCCTAGGTGGGCTGGGGCGCCTCCCACCAAGGCCCAAGGCGCCTCCAAGAGGGGGGGGGGGCAAACCCTAGGGCAGATGGGCCCTAAGGCCCACCCCAGGTGCGCCTCCCCCTCTCCCCCTTGTGGCCGCCACCCAAGATGGGATCTAGGGCTGCCGCCACCCCTAGGGAGGAAACCCTAGGTGGGGGCGCAGCCCTCCCTTTCCCCCTATATATAGTGGAGGCAAAGGGGCAACCCAACATATGAAGTTCCTCCCCTGTTGGCGCAGCCCTACCCCTCTCCCTCCTCGTCTCTCGTAGTGCTTGGCGAAGCCCTGCTGGAGTCCCGCGCTCCTCCACCACCACCACGCCGTCGTGCTGCTGCTGGATGGAGTCTTCCCCAACCTCTCCTTCTCCCCTTGTTGGATCAAGGCGTAGGAGACGTCACCGGGCTGTACGTGTGTTGAACGCGGAGGTGCCGTCCGTTCGGCACTAGGATCATCGGTGATTTGGATCACGACGAGTACGACTCCATCAACCCCGTTCACTTGAACGCTTCCGCTTAGCGATCTACAAGGGTATGTAGATGCACTCTCCTTCCCCTCATTGCTAGATTACTCCATAGATTGATCTTGGTGATGCATAGAAAATTTTAAATTTCTGCTACGTTCCCCAACACAACCTCCATTACAAAGAAAGTTGCGTTATGCAGTCCAACCCGGCGCGCGCTGCTCAGTTGCTGACATCATGAAGGCTTCGGCTGATACCACGACGTCGAGTGCCCATAACTGTCCCCGCGTAGATGGTTAGTGCGTGTAGGCCAGTGGCCAGACTCAGATCAAATACCAAGATCTCGTTAAACGTGTTATCTTGAAATAACCGCGAACACCGACCAGGGCCAGGCCCACCTCTCTCCTAGGTGGTCTCAACCTGCCCTATCGCTTCGCCACAAAGATCCACACAGAGGGCCGTTGGGACAAAGGTCCTTTCAGCCCCCAATCCGTGAATCACTCGCGGGTGCTCCATGAGCCGACCCAACTTTAGTCACCACATGTATCATGTATAAAGTATATAGTATATACCCGTGATCACCTCCCGAGTCATCACGGCCCGATAGTATAGCATGGCAGACGGACAAGCAGGTAAGGCCACTGATGATAAGCTAGCATCCTATACTAAGCATTAGGATTGCAGGTAAAGGTAACAATAGTAGTAGCAAGGACATACTATGCATCAGGATAGGATTAATCGAAAGCAGTAATCATGCTACACTACTCTAATGCAAGAAGTAGAGAGAAAGAGTAGGCGATATCTGGTGATCAAAGGGGGGGCTTGCCTGGTTGCTCTGGCAAGAGAGAGGGGTCGTCAACACCGTAGTCGTACCGGGTAGCAGCGGCGTCGGTCTCGGTGTCTAGAGAGAGAAGAGGGGGAAGAAACAATAAATATAATGCAAACAAATGCATGATGATGCATGACATGACAAAGCGTGAAGTCAGGTGTGCCCTAACGCGGTACGAGGTGGTACCGGTGAAGGGGGAAAACATCCGGGAAAATATTCCCGGTGTTTCGCGTTTTCGGACGGATGAACCGGAGGGGGAAAATTGCGTGTTTGCTATGCTAGGGATGCGTGGCGGACGAACGGGCTGCGTATGCGGATTCGCCTCGTCGTTCCGAGCAACTTTCATGTACAAAGTTTTTCCATCCGAGCTACGGTTTATTTTATATTATTTTTAAAAGAATTAAATCAATTTTAGGAATTATTTAATTAATTAAATCAACATTATCCAGAATAGTGTTTGTTGACGTCAGCATGATGTCAGCATGACGTCAGCAGTCAACAGGGGGTTGACTGGGTCAAACTGACGTGTGGGTCCCATCTGTCATAGACACATCACCCTAACTAACAGATTAGTCAGGTTAATTATATACTTTAGGTTAATCATGTTTAATTAGTTTAACTAAACATGATTAATTAAGTTAATTAATTATTTATTTAATTAATTAATTTTATTATTATTAATTAATTATTTTATATATTTTTAATTCCTTTTTTTATAAACATTCTGCAGGGTGGGGCCACTTTGTCATAGGGTGGGGCACACCTGCGTTCGGGCGACGCCGCGCTCGGGTCGCCCATTAGCGCCCGCCCGTTGCCCTCACATGGGGGCGTAGGGACCTGGGCAGTGGGAGTCGGGGTGGTCGACGGGGACGGCGGCGTAGAGGAGGCAGGCCGATGGAGGGGCTCCGGCGTGGCGGCGTCCAACGGCGAGGCGGTGTGGTCCTAGCGCGGGGGCGGCGACGGCGGCCTCCTCTCGATCCCGATCCAATCGGGAGAGAGAGAGGGGGAGATATTTCGTGGGGGGGAGTGGAGGTGTCGGTGGGTGGGGTTTTCCCCGTGGTGAGGATAAGGAGAGAGTGGAGGGGCCGGCTGAGCCCAAATGGGTCAGCCAGCTGGGTCTTCTGGCCTAGTTGGCCACGAGGGCCTTTTCTTTGTTTTTATTTTTTGTTTAGTTTTTCTCTTTTGTATTTTCTTTTCTTTTATTTATTTACTTTTCTGTTTTAAATCATTTTAAATTATTTATGCCTTTTATAAAAAAGTGTTTACTACACCATAAATTCTCGGGCATTTATTTGCACACACCAAACATTTTTGTTTTAATTTTTGAAAACTTTTATTATTTAACTTTATTTTAAATTTGAATTTGAATCAATTTTGAACTAGCGATAGGTTAGCAACAGTAACCGTGGTGACGTGGCATCATCATCGTGGGATTACTGTAGCTTGATTATGCGGGCATTACAAAACTCCTCCACTACAAGAAATTTCGTCCCGAGATTTAGGAGGTAGAGGGAAACAGTGCGGGGTATTCATTGATACGTCTCCATCGTATCTACTTTTCCAAACACTTTTGCCCTTGTTTTGGACTCTAACTTGTATGATTTGCATGGAACTAACCTGGACTGACGCTGTTTCAGCAAAATTGTCATGGTGTTGTTTTATGTGCACAAAACAAATATTCTTGGAATGACCTGAAACTCCACGGAACATCTTAGAAAAAATAATAAAAAATCCTCACCAAAGATGAAGACCAGGGGGCCCACACCCTGTCCACGAGGGTGGGGGGTGCCCCCCCCTCTAGGGCGCGCCCCCTACCTCGTGGGCCCCCTGGATGCCCTTCGACGCCAACTCCAACTCTATATATTTGCTTTCGGAGAAAAAAAAATCAGAGAGAAGAAATCATCGCGTTTTACAATACGAAGCCGCCGCCAAGCCCTAAAACCTCTCTGGAGGGCTGATCTGGAGTCCGTTCGAGGCTCCGAAGAGGGGGATTCGTCGCTGTCGTCATCATCAACCATCCTCCATCACCAATTTCATGATGCTCACCGCCTTGCGTGAGTAATTCCATCGTAGGCTTGCTGGATGGTGATGGGTTGGATGAGATTTATCATGTAATCGAGTTAGTTTTGTTAGGGTTTGATCCCTAGTGTCCACTATGTTCTGAGATTGATGTTGCTATGACTTTGCTATGCTTAATGCTTGTCACTAGGGCCCCAGTGCCATGATTTCAGATCTGAACCTATTATGTTTTCATGAATATATGTGAGTTCTTAATCCTATCTTGCAAGTCTATAGTCACCTACTATGTGTTATGATCCGGCAACCCCGAAGTGACAATAATCGGGACTACTCCCGGTGATGACCATAGTTTGAGGAGTTCATGTATTCACTATGTGCTAATGCTTTGTTCCGGTTCTCTATTAAAAGGAGGCCTTAATATCCCTTAGTTTCCAATAGGACCCCGCTGCCACGGGAGGGTAGGACAAAAGATGTCATGCAAGTTCTTTTCCATAAGCAAGTATAACTATATACGGAATACATGCCTACATTACATTGATGAATTGGAGCTAGTTCTGTGTCACCCTATGTTATGACTGTTACATAATGAACCCCATCCGGCATAATTATCCATCACTGATCCGGTGCCTACGAGTATTCCATATACTGGTTCTCACTTATTTACTTTCCCGCTGCTACTGTTACAATCACTACAAAATACCAAAAACATTACTTTTGTTGTCTTTACTTTTGTTGCTGCTACCACCACTATTCGTTCTGATATGTCGCATGTTATTGATAATGCCACTTCTGCTATGCATGATACTTATGATGAAACTGCTTCTATGCCTGATACTACTGTGCCCCTTAGTGAATTTCTTGATGAACAAATTGCTAGGGCTAGAGAAAAAGAAACTATTGAATCTGAATACGATGATGAAAGTGCTGATGAAAATATGCCTGTTATTCCCGAGGGCTATCTTTTTGATATGGAATCTTCTGCCACTATTTTAGCTTGCAGGGATAGATATGAGCTTAAGAGGTTATTTGTTAAATGGAACAAAGAATCACTTAGAGATAAAATAAAACCCGACCCTGCTTTTGCTACTTCACCTATTTGTGTCCCTGATAAGGATTATGAATTCTCTGTTGATCCTGATATAATTACTTTGGTTGAATCTGATCCGTTTTATGGCTATGAATCTCAGACTGTTGTGGCACATCTTACTAAGTTAAATAATATAGCTGCCCTGTTCACTAATGATGAGAGATCGCGTTACTTCTATATACTCAAAATATTTCCGTTCTCGTTAAAGGGTGATGCTAAGATATGGTTTAATTCTCTTGATCCTGGTTGTGTGCGTAGTCCCCAGGATATGATTTATTACTTATTTGCTAAATATTTCCCTGCTCATAAGAAACAAGCTGCTTTGAGGGAAATATACAACTTTGTGCAAATTAAAGAAGAGAGTCTCCCACAAGCTTGGGGGAGGCTTCTCAAGTTACTTAATGCTTTGCCTGATCATCCTCTTAAGAAACCCGAAATACTTGATATCTTTTATAATGGACTAACCAATGCTTCCAGAGATTACCTGGATAGTTGTGCTGGTTCTCTTTTCAGGGAAAGAACATCGGATGAAGCTGAAATTCTATTGAATAATATGTTGACAAATGAAAATAATTGGGCACCTCCTAAACCAGCTCCTGCTCCAATTACTGAGCCTATTCCTAAACCAACTCCGAAGAAGAGAGGTGTTCTATTTCTCAGTCCCGAAGATATGCAAGAGGCAAAGAAATCTATGAAAGAGAAAGGTATTAAAGGTGAAGACGTTAAGAATTTACCTCCTATTGAAGAAATACATGGTCTTAATTCACCGCCTGTTGAAGAAACTTATGATCTCAATTCTCTCTATAGATATGATAAAGCTGAAGTTCCTCCTACTAAAATTGCTAGTCAGTGCTTGGGTGAGTTTGATAACTTTATGTTTAAGCAAGACGACTTCAATGCTTATTTTGGTAGACAATTAAAAGAAAATTCTTATATGATTAGACGCTTGGGTGATTATATGGCTAATATTAAAGGTGAACTTAAACTTGTTAGCAAACATGCTTCTATGGTTACCACACAAGTAGAACAAGTGCTTAAAGCTCAAAAAGAAGTGCTTGATTAAATGAATAGTAAGAAAAATGATTATGCTATTAGAGTGGCTACTAGAACTGGTAGAATGACTCAGGAACCTTTGTATCCTGAAGGCCACCCTAAGAGAATCGAGCAAGATTCTCAGAGAAATAATATTGATGTTTCTAGTTCTTCTAAAAAGAAGAAAAAGAAAAATGATAGAACTGTGCAAACTTCTAGTGAACCTATTGTTGAACCACCTGATAATCCAAATGATATATCTATGTCTGATGCTGAAACACAATCTGGTAATGAACATGAACCTAATGAAACTATTAATGATGATATTCATGATGATGCTCAACCTAGTAATGATAATGATGTAGAAATTGAACCTGATGTTGATCTTGATAACCCACAATCAAAGAATCAATGTTATGATAAAAGAGACTTTGTTGCTAGGAAACATGGTAAAGAAAGGGAACCTTGGGTTCAGAAACCCATGCCCTTTCCTCTGAAACCATCCAAGAAAAAGGATGATGAGGATTTTGAGCGCTTTGCTGAAATGATTAGGCCCATCTTTTTGCGTATGCGATTAACTGATGTGCTCAAAACAAATCCTTATGCTAAATATATGAAGGATATCATTACTAATAAAAGAAAGATACCGGAAGCTGAAATTTCCACCATGCTTGCTAATTATACTTTTAAGAGTGGAATACCAAAGAAACTTGGAGACCCCGGAGTACCTACTATACCTTGCTCCATTAAAAGAAGTTATATCAAAACTGCTTTATGTGATCTTGGAGCCGGTGTTGGTGTTATGCCTCTCTCTTTATATCATAGACTTGACTTGAATAAGCTGACACCTACCGAAATATCTTTGCAAATGGCTGATAAATCAACTGCTATACCTGTTGGTATTTGTGAGGATGTGCGTGTTGTGGTTGCAAACGTTACTATTTTAACAGACTTTGTTATTCTTGATATTCCCGAGGATGATAGTATGTCTATTATTCTTGGAAGACCTTTTTTTAATACTGCAGGGGCTGTTATTGATTGCAACAAAGGCAATGTCACTTTTCATGTTAATGGTAATGAGCATATGGTACACTTTCCGAGGAAACAACCTCAAGTTCATAGTATCAACTCCATTGGAAAAATTCCATCGATTATAATTGGAGGTTTTGAATTTCCTCTTCCTACTGTCAAAAAGAAATATGATATACTTATTATAGGGGATGTGCATATCCCCGTTGAGGTAAGTTAGCGTTATTCGAAATTTCTCCGGTTTCATGATTATCGGAATGAGTTTGTTAACAAGACTTGATCAACCTTGTTAGTGGATTCTTTTTATGAGCATGAGATGGATGAAACTAGAAGCACAACCTTCTGTACCCTCTCTATATTTTCTGTTATTTAGTAGAAATAAAGTAAACATAGTATTTTTCTGTCTGTTTCCTGACTTATCTATGCAATATAAAAATATCCCGAAAATAAAAGTCCTCGGAATGACATGCCAATTTAATATGATTTTTTTGGGAATATTTGAGGATTTATTGTGCAAAAATTACCGCGGGAGGAGCTGCCACCTGGCCACGAGGGTGGTGGGTGCCCCCCTCTAGGGCGCGCCCCCTGCCTCGTGGGCCCACGGTGGCCCTCCTCCACTTATCCCAGCACCCATCTTCTTCCTCTGTCTCGCACAAACCCGAAAAACCAACTCAAGCACGAGTTCCAGCCACTTTTGCTGTGATTTTCGATCTCCTTGCTCAAAGCACCTCTCGCAAAACTGCTTGGGGAGATTGTTCCTTGGTATGTGACTCCTCCATTGGTCCAATTAGTTTTTGTTCTAGTGCTTTATTCTTTGCAAATTTGTGCTGCATAGGTGACCATGTTCTTGAGCTTGCATGTCAAATTTATATGGTTCCAAGTAGTTCTAATGCTTGATTTAGGCTCTAGGCACTTGTAGGAGTAGTTGCTATCAGTTTTATTGAAGTTGGTTCACTTTTGTTTGAAGTTACTAAAAATTTCAGATTATTTCGGAAAAATAATGAGGAGACTTTTGAGGGGTTCATTGAGCCGAAGCTCAAAGGATAAACAAAATGAAGAAGCTCAGAGGCCCAAATATAATTTGCCTCGTACCGCAGAGATCCGACTGCGTGAATGGCCTTCTGATAATTTCTTGAGAGAGGCCGGGATTTATGAGGATTTCTATTCATTGATTAAGAATGCTGGCCTCACCGACTTCGTCCGCAACCAACGTCCACAGTATCTCTTACTCACAAATACTTTTGTGCAAAACTTCTACTTTTTCCCTAAAGAGTCACCTCCTCCAGTAGAGTTTCATTTATGTGACGTTGTGAAGAAAATGCCATTGTCTGAATTTTGCACAGTCTGCAACATACCTCCTGATGTTATCTTAGAGGAACCACCTCGTAAAGAGTTGGAACCATTTATTAACCTTATCTCTATGGGAGAAACCAGGAAGGTTTCTGATGCAAGAATCACTAGCATATATTTTCCTATGTTACGCTATTTTGCTTTATTTGCTAGTTGATGCTTGATTGGTCGTGGGAACTGTGGGAACCTTAGTGTTCCTGATATTATTTTTCTGTTCCATGGTTTATACCGCGACAACACTGTCAGTATGGGCGGAATTATTGCTAGGCGGTTGAGTCTGAACCGTACTAAAGGCCCCATCTTTGGAGGCATTTATGCTTCTCGCCTTGCTGCACACTTTAACATAGCTATTAGGCATTATGAGAAAGAAGAAAAATTGCTACCTAATGCTTATCTAGACTATAAGAGCATGATAGCTCATGATATTCTTGTTAAGGACAGGAATGGAGAGCTCAAATATAAGTTATACTTTGATAAACATTATCCTAAAACTATTACGTTGCCTGCTCCTTCTTTGTTTAATTTTGTAGGACCCTACCTCGTTACGTGGGCTGCCGTCCAAGCTTACAAGAATCCTGCACCAGCCCCGAAAGAGGAACCACAAGATGAGCCTCCACGACAATCTGTTTATTCTTGGGATCCAGAGATGACTGTCAGCCAGTGGCAGTCAGAGTCTTCTTCTTCATCACAATATGATCCCAACTATTCTTCGTCGCAGTACGACCCCAGCTACACCTATGGGTATCCGCCAGGCTATCCCTAGCAATAGACCAACTTAGGCCAAAAGCCTAAGCTTGGGGGAGTACGTATTTCTCACCGACATTACATTTATGCTCACACACACTCATTACTAGATGTCGGTGCTCATACTCTTTCACTGTAATATCCATGCTAGTTTATTTTCTTTTTCCTGCTTTCTTATTGTGTGTTTGTTAAACGTTAAGAAAAACAAAAAAAATAGTTTTAGTTTACTTTTCTGTTGTAGTACTAGTAATAAAAAAACCCAAAAAATATTTCCCGTTCTTCTTTTGCTTGTTGGGAGCTTTCCCGTGTAAATAGTTTTTATTTCTTCTCTTTCCTTTGGGGGTCAGTAGGAGAAGACCATGATTAAATTGTTGAAGTGGCTCGTATATGCATTATTGTTGATTTAACCTAGAGCCCATATTGCCTTGTCTTCTCCTGTTTATTGAATGCTCGTACATTCCAGTTTAGTCCAATGCACGTACACTCTTATTATTATTCACCCCGTTCGGTCGTGCAAGTGAAAGGCAATTATGATGATATATGATGGACTGACTGAGATGAGGAAAGCTGGTATGAACTCGACCTCTTTTGTTTTTGTAAATATGATGAGCCCCTCGTTCTTGATTCAGCTTATTATGAATAAACATGTTTGCAATGATAATTAGAGATCGTAGTTGCTTGTGCCATGCTTGATTAACTATGAGTTATAATGATTTACCTTGTGCCAACATGCTATTGAGATGGTTATGATGTGGTATGATGGGGTGGTATCCTCCTTTGAATGATTTAAGTGACTTGACTTGGCACATGTTCATGCATGTAGTTGAAACAAATCAACATAGCCTTACGATATTTATGTTCATGGTGGATTATATCCTACTCATGCTTGCATCCAATGTTTATTAATTTTAATGCATGTACATGGCTGTTGTCGCTCTCTAGTTGGTCGCTTCCTAGTCTTTTGCTAGCCTTCACTTGTACTAAGCGGGAATACTTCTTGTGCATCCAATCCCTTAAACCCCAAAGTTATTCCAGATGAGTCCACCATACCTTCCTATATGCGGTATCTACCTGCTGTTCCAAGTAAATTTGTATGTGCCAAACTCTAAACCTTCAAATAAACATTCTGTTTTGTATGCTCGAATAGCTCATGTATCAACCAAGGTTGTCCTTATCTTCCGTGTTAGGCGGGTTATTCTCAAGAGGAGTGGACTCCACTCCTCACTCACGAGAAAATGGCTGGTCATCGGGATGCCCAGTCCCATGCTTTAGGCAAACTAAATCAAAATTAGTTGCAAACAAAACTCCCCCTGGGACCTGATGTATGTTGGAGACACTCGTTGTTTCGAGCAAGTCATGGATTGATGCTTGTTGGTGGAGGGGAGTATAAACTTTACCATTCTGTTTGGGAACCGCCTATAATGTGTTCAGCATGGAAGATATCGCCATCTCTTAGTTGCTACGTTGACAATGAAAGTATACCGCTCAAAATACAATTTATCTCTATTGCAAAACCAAGCTCTGGCACCTGTACAAATCCCTGCTTCCCTCTACGAAGGGCCTATCCATTTACTTTTATGTTGAGTCATCACCCTGTTATTAAAAAGCACTAGCTGGAGAGCACGGCTGTCATTTGCATTCATCACTATTAATCTATGTTGGGTGTGACTATGATTGGATCTCTTTTACCATGAATTACAATGTCTAGTCAGTCCTTGATCTTTAAAGGTGCTTTACATTTATGTTTTGCGGTCTTAGAAAGGGCTAGCGAGATACCATCTTGTTATATCATATTATGATTGTTTTGAGAAAGTGTTGTCATCCGAGATTTATTATTATGACTTGCTAGTTGATTATGCTATTGATATGAGTAATTATGAGACCTGAGAATTATTGCAAATGTGGTTAGTTATGATCTATGCTGAAAACTTGAATGCTGGCTTGACATAGTTACAACAACAAGAGCAAACAGAGTTTGTAAACGTTTTTCTTTCTTTCAGTTTGTCAACTGAATTGCTTGAGGACAAGCAAGGGTTTAAGCTTGGGGGAGTTGATACGTCTCCGTCGTATCTACTTTTCCAAACACTTTTGCCCTTGTTTTGGACTCTAACTTGTATGCTTTGAATGGAACTAACCCGGACTGACGCTGTTTTCAGCAGAATTGCCATGGTGTTGTTTTATGTGCAGAAAACAAATATTCTCGGAATGACCTGAAACTCCACGGAACATCTTAGAAAAATAATAATAAATCCTCACCAAAGATGAAGACCAGGGGCCCACACCCTGTCCACGAGGGTGGGGGCGCCCCCCCCCCCTCTAGGGCGCCCCCTACCTCGTGGGCCCCCTGGATGCGCTCCGACGCCAACTCCAACTCTATATATTTGCTTTTGGAGAGGAAAAAAATCAGAGAGAAGAAATCATCGCGTTTTATGATACGGAGCCGCCGCCAAGCCCTAAAACCTCTCGGGATGGTTGATCTGGAGTCCGTTCGGGGCTCCAGAGAGGGGGATTCGTCGCTGTCGTCATCATCAACCATCCTCCATCACCAATTTCATGATGCTCACCGCCGTGCATGAGTAATTCCATCGTAGGCTTGCTGGACGGTGATGGGTTGGATGAGATTTATCATGTAATCGAGTTAGTTTTGTTAGGGTTTGATCCCTAGTGTCCACTATGTTCTGAGATTGATGTTGCTATGACTTTGCTATGCTTAATGCTTGTCACTAGGGCCCGAGTGCCATGATTTTAGATCTGAACCTATTATGTTTTCATGAATATATGGGAGTTCTTGATCCCATCTTGCAAGTCTATAGTCACCTACTATGTGTTATGATCCAGCAACCCCGAAGTGACAATAATCGGGACCACTCCCGGTGATGACCATAGTTTGAGGAGTTCATGTATTCACTATGTGCTAATGCTTTGTTCCGGTTCTCTATTAAAAGGAGGCCTTAATATCCCTTAGTTTCCAATAGGACCCCGCTGCACGGGAGGGTAGGACAAAAGATGTCATGCAAGTTCTTTTCCATAAGCACGTATGACTATATACAGAATACATGCCTACATTACATTGATGAATTGGAGCTAGTTCTGTGTCACCCTATGTTATGACTGTTACATGATGAACCGCATCTGGTATAATTATCCATCACTGATCCGGTGCCTACGAGTTTTCCATATACTGGTTCTCGCTTATTTACTTTCCCGCTGCTGTTGTTACAATCACTACAAAATACCAAAAACATTACTTGTGCTACTAAACACTTTGCCGCAGATATTAAGTTTCCAGGTGCGGTTGAATTGACAACTCAGCTGCTAATACTTGAGAATATTCTATGGCTCCCCTTGTGTCGAATCAATAAATTTGGGTTGAATACTTTACCCTCGAAAGATATTTTGATCCCCTATACTTGTGGGTCATCCTTCATCACGCAGGCGGCCCTCGCGTTCCCAAGTGGCTTCATCTTCAGAGTGATGCGACCACTGGACTTTGAGGAACTTGATCGCCTTCTGATGTGTGCAGCGTTCAGCTTGGTCGAGAATGCGGACCGGATGCTCTTTATAGGAGAGGTCCTGTTGCAATTCGAGCACTTCATGATCCACTGCTCGGATTGGATCCTTGAAGCAACGGCGGAGCTGAGACACGTGGAACACATCGTGAACCTAAGAAAGGTTCGGCGGAAGCTCCAGTTGATATGCCACTTTTCCACGCCTTTCGACAATAGTGAAGGGACTGATATAGCGAGGAGCTAGCTTACCCTTGATCCCGAAGTGGTGAGCACCCTTCATTGGTGTAACTCGAAGATAAGCCTTTTTGCCAGGTTGATAGACCATGCCTTAGTGATGACGGTCATACTGACTTTTCTGACGTGACTGAGCAGTCTTGAGATTCTCGCGAATAATGCGAACTTGTTCTTTGCTCTGTTGGATAATATTCGGACCGAAGAGTGGACGTTCCCCAGTTTCTGACCGGTTTAGAGGGGTTCGACACTTTCGTCCATATAGCACTTCGAAGGGGGACATCTTCAGACTAGCTTGATAGCTATTATTATAAGAGAACTCAGCATATGGAAGAGATTCCTCCCATTTCTTGCTGAAGGAAACTACACAAGCTCGAAGCATGTCTTCGAGAACTTGGTTGACACGTTCAACCTGCCCTTGCGACTGAGGATGAAAAGCAGTACTGAATGATAGATGAGTTCCCATAGCTTCTTGGAAACTTGCCCAGAATCTTGAAGTGAATAAGCTGCCATGGTCTGAACTGATAACCAGTGGAATACCGTGAAGTGAAACAATCCTGGACATGTAGAGAGTTGCAAGCTGGCTAGCAGTGATTGTTTCTTTGACTGCCAGAAAATGTGCAACTTTAGAAAGCCGGTCAATGATGACAAGAATAGCATCATTACCTTTCTGCGATTTGGGAAATCCAGTGACGAAGTCCATTTCAACATGGTCCCATTTTCATTCAGGAATAGAGATAGGTTGCAGTGTTCCAGCAGGCCTTTGATGCTCAGCTTTGATACGACGGCAAACGTCACACTCAGCAACATAACGAGCAATGTCCTGCTTCATATTAGACCACCAGAATCTCTGACGGATGTCTTGGTACATCTTTGTACTACCAGGATGAATAGACAAAGGCGTATCATGAGCTTCTTTCATAACCTTTTTAGTCTGATACAGGTTTTTCCTCGAACATGGTACCACTAGGCGGCCTTTGAAGTACACGGCGCCATCATCGACGATAGTGAAGAATGAGGGCTTTCCTTCTGCTAGATGGCGTTTAATCTTATGGACTTCAGAGTCGTAACCTTGAATAGTCTTTATACTACCTACAAGATCTGGTACGACAGCTAGGGTATTTAGAGAACCCTTAGTAACAACACGAAGATTCATCTTTAGGAACTCTGGGGGAGGGGGAGCGAGTGCTCTAGGAGGAACAATATGAAGGTTCAGCTTTCTAAATTCTTTGACAAGCGAGGGTTGAACTTTGTGAACCTAGAGGTGGTTGCAGTAAGACTTGCAGCTCAAGGCATCAGCCATTACATTAGCCTTGCCGGGGGTATAGGATATACCCACGTCAAAGTCTGCAACAGTCTCCATCCATCTGTGCTGACGTAGGTTCAGATCTGGCTGAGTAAACAGATACTTCAGACTTTGATGGTCGGTGAAGATCTCGCAACGATTACCGAGAAGGTAATGTCGCCACTGCTTCAGTGCATGAATGACAGCAGCAAGCTCGAGGTCGTGAACTGGATAGTTTTCTTCATGAGGGCGCAGTTGACGAGAGGCATAAGCAATCACTCTCCGCTCTTGCATTAGGACACAGCCTAATCCTTGACGGGAAGCGTCGCAGTAAATGATGAAGTCCTTCTTAGTATCAGGTGGAGCAAGCACTGGGGCAGAAGTCAACTTGTCTTTGAGTGCCTGGAAACTTTCCTGACACTTGTCTGTCCATTCGAACTTGACACCCTTATGCAACAGATTAGTCAGAGGCCTGGCAATCTTGGAGAAGTTCTCGATGAATCGATGGCAATAGCTGGCGAGACCGAGAAAACTTCGAACTTGCTTGACATTCTTCGGAGGAGTCCAATCGAGAATAGCTTGAACTCGTTCAGGGTTGACGACAATACCATCCTTGGAGATGACATGCCCAAGATAGGTTACTTCGGGGAGCCAGAATTCACACTTGGAATACTTAGCATACAGTTGATGCTCTCGAAGCTTTTCCAGCACAAGACAAAGATGTTCAGCATGTTCTTCCTTGTTCTTGGAAAATACAAGGATATCGTCCAAATAAACCACGGCGAACTTGTCGAGGTAATCCATGAATATATAGTTCATCAGACGAGATAAGGTGGCTGGAGCATTCGTTAAGCCGAATGACATGACGGTGTACTCGTATGATCCATACCGAGTCACGAAGGCGGTTTTTGGGATGTCCTCTTCACGAACACGAATCTGGTGGTAACGCAACCTCAAGTCGAGTTTGGAGAACACTGATGAACCAGCCAGTCGATCATAAAGATCATTGATCCGAGGAAGAGGATATTTATTCTGAATGGTAGCTTGGTTTATAGGACGGTAGTCTTGGACTAATTGGTTTGTCCCATCCTTCTTCTTAACAAAGAGAGAAGGTGCTCCCCAAGGAGAGCAACTTGGGCGAATGAGTTCATGTGGTGGCATCTTGTAGGGTCGTTTAGCTATAGGGGTGGTGCCGGGTTTCAAGTCGATGATGAATTCGACAGCTCTAGCAGGGGGAATCCCTGGAAGTTCTTCAGGGAAGACGTCTTGGAATTCATGAACGACGGGAATGTTTTCAATGCCCTCGAGTGGTGCAGCGTTCAACGCATTCAAGGCATAAAGCAGTGCCTCAGCGTTCTGAACTAGGTGAGCTTGGTAAGCAATTATTTCATCAGAAGGGTGTAGCAGATGGACGACCTTAGTGGCGCAAACTATAGAAGCAGTATGCGCTTTCAACCAATCCATTCCCAGAATGAGGTCGATGCTACAGGACTTCAGTATGATGGGAGAGGCAAGGAATTCCAGTTCTTCGATTTCAACGGGGACGTCGTTGCAAATCATGGAGGTCCGACATTGGCCCACGGGAGTGTGTACTAATAGCGAAGTGTTCATGTCCTTGCTTTTAATGCCATGCATGAATGCAAAATCCTCTGATATGAATGAATGTGATGCACCTGTATCAAATAAAACAGATGCTGGTGCTGAATTTACGAGGAGTGTACCCATCACAGTAGCGGGCTGGTCTAGAACTTCATTGAGATCAACGTGGTTGGCATGAACACGACCATAAGACCTGGCATTGTTGTTGCAAGGCTGGTTGCTTCCACGGCCAGCTGCAGGAAGGGCCAGTTGATTCTGGTTCTGAAAGCAGTTCCTGGCGAGGTGACCTGGTTGGCCACACTTGTAGCACAGACCATTATTGGGAGTGGGAACATGAGCTTGGGGTGGTGGAGCTAGAAGCCTTGGCTGCCTAGTTGGTGGGGGAGGCAGACGCGATGCAGCATAAGACTGCCTTGGAGCAGGTGCAGTTGGCTGGTACATGCTGTTGGGAATCCATATCCTGCGCTTCTACAAGGACAGGCCCGAAAATGAGCCCGTGTCACGGTTGCGCCTGTGAGAGCTCTGGTATTCCTGCAGACCAGTTTCGGCATTGATGGCCTTGTTCACCAAGGTGGCGAAATCAGCAAAGTCATGCACTAGAAGTGCGAGCTTGATATCAGCTTGAAGGCCATCACGGAACTTCTCCTGCCTGCGTGCATCAGTTGCAATGTCTTCTTCAGCATAGCGGGACAGATCCAGAAACTTCCGCTGATAAGCTTCAACAGTTTTGTTGCCTTGGGTGAGGTTGCGGAACTCACGCTTCTTACGGTCCATGACTCCTTGAGGAATGAAGCGAGCACGGAAAGCGGCTTGGAAGTCTAGCCAGGTGATGATTGTTCCAACTGGCAGAGTACGCCTGTGGCTGTCCCACCATTGAGCAGCGGGTCCCTTCAAGAAGAAGGAAGCAAAGGTGACATAGCTGCCAGGGGCTACGTCAGTAGACTCCATCTCATAGGTGATGTCATGAAGCCAGTCATCAGCATCCAGAGGCTAAGTTGAGCTACGATACGCAGTTGGGTTGAGGCGCATGAAATCCTGCAGAGTCACTTGGGCTGGCTGCTGGTTCATATTGGGGCGAGGAAACTGAGCCATCATATTCTCCATGAACTGGCGATTCATCTCAAGCTGTTGGATCATACCAGCCATGTACTCAGGCGGTGGTGGGGCGTTGCCACCACGACCCCGACCACCTGGTCTAACCATCCTGCTAATATATAATAGGAGTAGTTCAGCATTGAGAAATTGCGAGGACAAGAATCATTCATGATGAAACATGCATAATGAAAGGAACACGATAGATACTACATAGTAGTTGGTACATCTTACAAAAGAGATCATGCATAGAGTTCGGTATACAGACTAAGAACATCATAGGCGGCACGCAGGTTCGCGGCGAAGGCATCTAATACTAACAAGCAAGCCCACATTAGTCCCAGGAGGAACTGTGGAGGTAGGTGTAGCCTGACAGCTGGTAGTGACGCGAAGGGAAGACCTCCACGCGAGTAGCCTGGGGTCCGCGGATACTCTGGTGCGGAACCCGATGCGCAGGTGGCATGAGAGGACCAAGTGCGGGAGAGTAGCCTCCCACATCTGGCCAGCCGACGCCCTGGGGCATCACGGTCCTGGCAGGGTAGATCGCAGAACGCGATAGATCACCAGATTGGATAGAGGGGTGCAACAACGTCAGAGCACGGTACAGGTGCTGACGGGTGGTGTACAACTCGTGGCGAAGAGCTCGGTTAGCTCTATCCAGCCCATCAGCATGCAGAACCAGGTTCTGATGGTAGAAGGGCTCTCGGGTGCAGTCGAGTAGGCAGCAGTGTAGTATCCCTCCACACCAACATCGGATGCAATAGCAATGTGCCTGAAGGGGGAGGTGTCCAACTCCTGATACTCTCCACGAAGACGTGTCAGAGCAGCATAAGCAGCATCGTGGACCGCCATGTCGATAGTCACTCCAACACCATGAGCAGTGTGCAGCACGGTAGTTGAGTCATACTCCCGAGAGTAGAGGTGGACGATGGCATGGTACTGCTCCTGGTTGAAGGCCTGGTACTCCTCGTAGACGGTGTACTCAGGGTGCCAGCGATAACCCAGATAGGTCATCAGCTCAACCAACACAGCATGTGATCCTGAGGCACCAATGGCCGTCGTGTGGTGCACGACCTGTCTCGTGGGTTCCATCTGAAAACAAAGATGTTTTCACAGGAGTGAAATGACAATGTGGACAATGTTCCAACACTACTCTAAAGAATAGCTAGGGCTTATCCAACTTTGGGGTGAACGTGGTCACGGGATCCTAATGTTAAAGTTAGTAAAATCGTTTAACCCGAGTAGAAGAGAGTTCAGAGTCCCAGAGTAAGGATCGAGGAGTAAAAGATACTAATACCTCCCAGATGGCGAAGTGGACCCGTAAGGCACACAGCTATGTTAGTAAAAGTTTTTGTAATGTCTAGACTCGACTTTGGCCAAGGAGTGTGGAAGGGGGATTCCTACAGGCAGTCGACTCTGATACCAACTTGTGACGCCCCCGATTTGATCGTACACTAATCATACACGCAAACGTGTATGATCAAGATCAGGGACTCATGGGAAGATATCACAACACAACTCTACAAATAAAATAAGTCATACAAGCATCATATTACAAGCCAGGGGCCCTCGAGGACTCGAATACAATAGCTCGATCATAGACGAGTCAGCGAAAGCAACAATATCTGAGTACACACATAAGTTAAACAAGTTTGCCTTAAGAAGGCTAGCACAAACTGGGATACAGATCGAAAGAGGCGCAAGCCTCCTGCCTGGGATCCTCCTAAACTACTCCTGGTCGTCGTCAACGGGCTGCACGTAGTAGTAGGCACCTCCAGTGTAGTAGGAGTTGATATGTCTCCAACGTATCTATAATTTTTGATTGCTCCATGCTATATTATCTACTGTTTTGAATGTTTATGGACTTTATTATACACTTTTATATCATTTTTGGGACTAACCTATTAACCCAGAGCCCAGTGCCAGTTTCTATTTTTTACCCTGTTTTAGGGTTTCGAAGAAAAGGAAAATCAAATGGAGTCCAATTGACCTAAAACTTCACGGAACTCATTTTTGGAAGGAAAGAAGCCCAGAAGACTTGGAGTGCACGTCGGGGGATCTGCGAGGAGGTCACGAGGCAGGGGGCGCGCCCACCCCCCTGGGCACGCCCTCCACCCTCGTGAGCCCCTCGTGCCCCCCCGACATACTTCTTCCGCCTATATATCTCCATATACCCTAAAAACATCCGGGAACACAATAGATCGGGAGTTCCGCCGCCAAAAGCCTCCGTAGCCACTGAAAGCCAATCTAGACCCGTTCCGGCACCCTGCCGGAGGGGGCAATCCTTCTCCGGTGGCCATCTTCATCATCCCGGTGCTCTCCATGACGAGGAGGGAGTAGTTCTCCCTCGGGGCTGAGGGTATGTGCCAGTAGCTATGTGTTTGATCTCTCTCTCTCTTGTGTTCTTGAGATGATACGATCTTGATGTATCAAGAGCTTTGCTATTATATTTGGATCCTATGATGTTTCTTCCCCCCTCTACCCTCTTGTAATGAATTGAGTTTCCCCTTTGAAGTTATCTTATCGGATTGAGTCTTTAAAGATTTGAGAATACTTGATGTATGTCTTGCCGTGCGTATCTGCGGTGACAATGGGATACCACGTGATTCACTTGATGTATGTTTTGGTGATCAACTTGCGGGTTTCGCCCATAAACCTATGCATAGGGGTTGGCACACGTTTTCGTCATGATTCTCCGGTAGGAACTTTGGGGTACTCTTTGAGGTCCTTTGTGTTGGTTGAATAGATGAATCTGAGATTGTGTGATGCATATCGTATAATCATACCCACAGATACTTGAGGTGACATTGGAGTATCTAGGTGACATTAGGGTTTGGGTTGATGTGTGTCTTAAGGTGTTATTCTAGTACGAACTCTAGGGCTATTTGTGACACTTATAGGAATAGCCCAACGAATTGATTGGAAAGAATAACTTTGAGGTGGTTTCGTACCCTACCATAATCTCTCCGTTCGTTCTCCGCTATTAGTGACTTTGGAGTGACTCTTTGTTGCATGTTGAGGGATAGTTATGTGATCCAATTATGTTAGTATTGTCGAGGGAACTTACACTAGCGAAAGTATGAACCCTAGGCCTTGTTTCCTATCATTGCAATACCGTTTACACCCACTTTTATCACTTACTACCTTGCTGTTTTTATTATTTCAGATTACAAATACCTTTATCTACTATCCATATACCACTTGTTTCACCATCTCTTCACCGAACTAGTGCACCTATACAATTTACCATTGTATTGGGTGTGTTGGGGACACAAGAGACTCTTTGTTATTTGGTTGCAGGGTTGCTTGAGAGAGACCATCTTCATCCTACGCCTCCTACGGATTGATAAACCTTAGGTCATCCACTTGAGGGAAATTTGCTATTGTCCTACAAACCTCTGCACTTGGAGGCCCAACAACGTCTACAAGAAGAAGGTTGTGTAGTAGACATCAAGCTCTTTTCTGGCGTTGTTGCCGGGGAGGTTAGCGCTTGAAGGTATATCTTTAGATCTTGCAATCGAGTCTTTTAGTTTCTTGTATTATCACTAGTTTAGTTTATAAAAGAAAACTATAAAAAATGGAATTGAGTTTGTCTCATACGCTTCATCTTTTTAATATCTTTCGTGAGTATGATGGAAATGAAAATTGTGCTCAAGTGCTAGAAGAAGAATGCATTAGAATGTTTGGCACTAAATATTTGAATGATGAGCATGATTGCAATGTTGTTAGTATGAATTCCTTGAATATCTATGATGCTAATGATATGCAAAGCCACAAGCTTGGGGATGCTATGTTTGATGAAGATGATATTTTTTGTCCCCCAAGTTTTGATGAGCAAATTTATTATGATGAAAGCATGCCTCCTATTTATGATGATTATATTGATGAAAGTGGATTTGGAGAGGTCATGACTTTATTTTGTGATTAATCCACTATTCTGGAAGAGGTTCCAATCGATTATGAGAACAAAGTTGCTATCTATAATGATTATTGTGATGACTTGTATGCTATTAAGAATAATGATATCCATGAAACCTGTCATCATTATTTTAGTTTTCAATTGGATTATGCCTCACATGATAATTATTTTGTTGAGTTTTCTCCCGCTATTATTCATGAGAAGAACTTTGCTTGTGTGGAGAGTAATGGAATTTCTATGCTTGTAGATCATGAAAAGAATGTTGTCGGTGTCAAAACCGACGGATCTCGGGTAGTAGGTCCCGAACTGTGCGTCTAGGCCGGATGGTAACAGGAGGCAGGGAACACGATGTTTTACCCAGGTTCGGGCCCTCTTGATGGAGGTAAAACCCTACGTCCTGCTTGATTAATATTGATGATATGGGTAGTACAAGAGTAGATCTACCACGAGATCAAGGAGGCTAAACCCTAGAAGCTAGCCTATGGTATGATTGTTGTATATGGAGTTGATTGCCTACGGACTACAACCCTCCGGTTTATATAGACATCGGATAGGGTTAGGGTTACATAGATTCGGTTACAATGGTAGGAGATCTTGAATATCCGCATCGCCAAGCTTGCCTTCCACGCCAAGGAAAGTCCCATCCAGACACGGGACGAAGTCTTCAATCTTGTATCTTCATAGTCCAAGAGTCCGGCTGAAGGTATAGTCCGGCTACCCGAACACCCCCTAATCCAGGACTCCCTCAGTAGCCCCTGAACCAGGCTTCAATGACGACGAGTCCGGCGCGCAAATTGTCTTCGGCATTGCAAGGCGTGTTCCTCCTCCAAGTCCTTCATAGAAGATTGTAAACACCAAGAGTAGTGTCCGGCTCTGCAAAATAAGTTTCCACATATTGCCATAGAGAGAATAATATTAACACAAATCAAATCTGCTGACGTATTCCGCAGTGCGTCATCACACTACGGCCAAGTCCTTTACTCGAATCGTTTTTACTTTTCCACCTCAGCATGTTTTGCGAGGCGGTTTCCTTGGCACGTCTTGTCAAAGCAGAGATCGTGTACCCCCTTTACGGGATTCTCATCAATACGGACGTGGGTAACCCCACCGCGCCATTTATCACGGCGCTTGGGAGGCAAACGAGTTTTACTAGGCTCGTGGGGACGCACAACCGCATCCGCCCATATAAGGGGATAAGGATCCACCTTTTTACCTACGCCTTCTTCCTCCTTTGCCTATCCATCTCCTGCGCACTCGAGCTCTAGCGCCCAAGCCCGCACTTCCCACCTCAACCTTCTCCAGCAATGTCCGGAGCGGGAGGCAAGTGGATGGTCTCCTCCGCTACGGAGGGCCAAGTCAAGAAGCTAAGGAAGGCCGGATACCTGTCTAAGGACATCGCGCACCGGCTTCCCGAAAAGGGGCAGCTTCTCCCCACCCCAAGGCCCCATGAGAGGGTAGTATTTCTTCCCCACTTCCTCCGCGGACTGGGTTTTCCACTCCACCCATTTGTTCGGGGGCTCATGTTCTACTACGGCCTGGATTTCCACGATCTGGCCTCGAACTTCATCCTCAACATCTCGGCGTTTATCGTCGTGTGCGAGGCTTTCCTCCACGTCCGCCCTAATTTCGGCCTCTGGCTCGAGACCTTCAACGTCAAGCCCAAGGTGGTGCGCGGAAGCCAGGCGGAGTGCGGAGGCGCCATGGCGGGCAAGATGGCCAACGTCCTATGGTTCGAGGGATCTTTTATGGAGACCCTAAAGGGGTGGCAATCCGGGTGGTTTTACATCACCGAGCCACGCGATCCGAACTGGATCGCAGCCCCCGAGTTCCGATCCGGACCCCCCACGCGGCTTATGTTCTGGAAAGAGATGGGCATGTCGTGGGGTGACGAAAAAGAAGTGACCGGATTGCAAACATGCATCCAGTCACTGGTGAACAAGCCAATCTGGCTTGTTAATGTAATCCAGGTTATGCTCGTCCACCGGATCCTCCCGTGCCAACAACGGGATTTTAATCTGTGGGAGTTCGACCCGGCGCAGCACCAAACCCTTAGTAGGCTCTTCGACACGACGTACGAAGATGCCTGGAAGGTGCTATTCAAGGGCGCCGAGGCTCCCGCATCCGCTTCTGAGGACCGCGGATACAGCTTGCAGCGTCACGCTAGCGAGGTAAGCTATCTTCACCTTTTACAGGATGTTCGGCTTTTTTCATAGTTTAACTCTATGCGGGATCTAAACTCCCTTACCTTTGACAGGCTTGGCGGGCGATATCCGGACCGATTAACTGTCTGGCTCCATTGCCCGAAGACCCAGCCCCAGCTCTACTAGTGAAGTTGCTGGCTCCGGCGCCTTATGTGGTGCCGGAAAAGAAGGCCAAGAAGAAGAAGACCACGGGGACTCGAAAGAGTGCCCGTAACGTGGTGGTGTCGGACTCGTCATCCGACGAGTCCGAGGCGCCCTCCTCCCGCGAAAACGAGGAGGAGGAAGAAGAAAACTCTCCCCCCCCAGCGGAGGGAGGAGAGAAGAGGAAGGCCGCCCCAACGGGGGAGGCCGAGGGGTCTAGGAAAAGGAAGACCCCTCCATCGTACTACGCCCCCAACGCCGAAGAGGGCAAAGAGGAGTGGCCAAACAGGGCCAAGCGTCCGGTGAAATCGTAAGTTCGGATATCAGAATAACTCATGATGTTCCTTTGTTGCATAGCTTTCCCTAATGTCGAATGTAATTATGCAGTCCGCCCCGGGCCGAATTCGACGAATCATCGGGCGGCTCCCTGGACTCATCGGACGTGAACTTAGTTCCGCCCGCTGTCTCCCCCCGCACTGCAGACGACGCCAAAGTGGCGTCGTGACAAGCTTCGGGGCAGGAGGAGGTGGTCCTGGAGGAGCCGCAAGGCAACCTCCCGGACTCCAAGAGTGAAGGGGATAAGGCCCCCCAGGGCTCCAAGTCCGACTTTGTGCCGGACACCGCGCCGGAATCTTCCACAGTTCCGGACCGCGGTAGACGAACTTCTTCCAAGAGGAGCAAGCCTTCTGAGCCGGCGGCCTCCGTCCAACCGGAGGTGCCGGACAATCTGCTGGAGGTGCTTGACGGCGCCTCCATCGACGAGGGGCACCGTACTATTATGAGTACGGTGCAGAAGGTTCAGTCCGCCAAGAGCGGACTGACTGAAGCTTGCGCTAGCCTTCTAACAGGCTTCGAGGTAAGTAAAAATATGTAAAAATATTGCCGCATAGACAGTAGCCCCTAATGCTCTGTTTGGCGTTCGGAAAGAAAAGCCGAATAAAGGATCTATTAAATTTCGCATGAGTCTAACAAAAAGAGTCAATATGCGTATGCAGGCTTCGCTGCTATCCACCGCTGCACTGACTGCGGAGGTGGGTGTCCTGAAGCAGGACCTCGAGCGGACCGAGCAAGAGCTCGGCCTTGCCAAGCGGCAGCTCGAGGAGAAAGAAGGTAAGAAATACCTTACAGAAAAAGTGCCTATAAAAAGGCGTGATTGCAAAAAAAAATAACAGGATTGTACTGCTTATTGTTGGGGCCACGACTGAGGTGGCGACCCTTAAGCAGGCGCTGTCTGAGGCCGAAAAGAAAACGGCCGCGGAGCGTACCGAGCGAGACAGACTTGGGGCTCAGATCGGCGAGGTGCAGCAAGAGCTTCAGGCTCTCATGAAAAAACATGAGAGTTTGGAGCTTGAGTCAAAGGCGCAAGCATCCGAGCTCGCGACGGCCCTTGAGACTGCCAAGTCTGCCAAGGCCGAAGCCCAAAAGGCCCTCCAAGAGTTGGAGGAGATGAGGAAGATAGCAGCGGGTAAGGCATTCTTCATGCAAAGCAGAAATATAAAAGTAAACTACTTGTTACTTACCCAAATCCGGAGCTCTCCAGGGGCATTCGCAGATCTTCCCCGCAGCGTATTCGATGCCGCTGCATTCTACCGAGCTGAAGAGGGCAGCTCGACGGAGAAGGTCTTCTGGTCTCAGTATTCTGAGGCCGGACACCCTGTGCCTTTGAGCAACTAGCTGAAATAGCTGGTCGAGCTCCACAAGGCGGCCGAACAGGCCATGAAGGGCTTCATAGTTCGGCTGTGGCTTGGAGAGGCCCTATCTGGGAGCTATTTCGGGCTGGTGCAGCGGCTGGTGGAGGCCTGTCCGAGGCTCGAGGTCATCAAGCGCTCCGTCTGCATCGAAGGTGCCCGTCGGGCCCTTGCCCGTGCAAAGGTGCACTAGGGTAAGCTGGACGGTGAGAAGCTTGTGAAGGACGGGCCACCGCCGGGGAAGGAGCATCGCAAGCCCGAGAACTACTACAAGGATGTTCTTGCAGGTGCCCGTCTTGTGGCGGATGAATGTACCAAGGATGTGATTTTTGAATGAACTCGCTCGTGTTTATCCTGTGCACTGAAAACATGTTCATATGCGCTAAGCAATGCTTATTGAATTTAAAATATTACTTTCTGTGCGGCCGTTTATCAAAAAATTGAGAGATGGCCAGTCGTCGGCTTCTGCCCCCATGCCACTAGTGCTAGGGTGTTCGGGATAAACCTGAGCGCTCTTTTTCCCATAGTTGGGTCCTTCGAGGGAGGCGCTCAGCACAACGAACCAGGCAATTGGACTATAATGCTTGAACACTCTCACTTAGCCATAGAACTCTATAATTCTAAATTTCGGCGAAGTCCCTAGTTCGGAAGACCGAGTTCGGGGCGCTATCCACGCCTTGGCCGGACAAAGCCAGCTCCTCGCTCGAAGCGGCATAAGTCTTTAGGGACTCGAAAAACCTCTCGAACAGCGACCGGTCTCTCACCTCATCATGACAGTCAGTTTTAGCTTTCTCCACTGAGGTGCTTAACCCAGCTGAACCGGGGCACAATCGCAGTGGTTCTCCTAGTGCTACCTTAGCCGATAGAGCGGAACGTAAGACACCAAAACATAGGAGCCGGGCAAACCCAACTATTGACCCAAATCATGATTCGGAGCCGATGCATATAGTGTTATAAGTTCGGGGTGCTGCACTTGTGAAAGTGTACGGACTTCTCACACCATTATGAGGGGTACTGAAGCCCCTGGCGTGTTTGCCGTACCATGGTGTACGGGTGCAATCATGTCATTAATAAACATAAATGTGAAAAGAAGATAATGCAAAAAATAGACAAGAAGCTAAGCATTGTTTATAGAGAGGCTATTTATCAAAGCCGAACGATACAAATAGTGCGGTAAGCAAAAGATATTGGACTATTCAGTATGTCCTGACTAGGGGCAGGCCGCGGAATTGTATTTAAAACAGGTATACCGCTCATAACAGAGACCACCTGGGAGTTCCATAGTGCGGCATGGCTTGTCTGCCTTCCTGGATCTTGCATCGTTTGTGCGGCAGTGGAATTGTCGAACAGGTCGTCCGAAGTATGGAGTCCTGAAAGTAAGAAAAAATTAAAAAAAGAATCCAACAGCCCCTAGTACATTTTAAGCCGTATTTTGGGCGTGCCGTTATTGTGCCCCTTCCCCTGTGCCCATGGTATTTCAAGGGCGTAGTTATGTACACGAGGTACTGGTTTCGCTATGTCGCGAAAGCTGGGGTTGGGGCCGCATTGCTACGCTTGCTCAGAGTGTGACAGGCGGTCCTGATGTGGGTTACTCCGGGCGCGCTTTGTAGTGTCTGGCTTTTTAATGGCCGGACTGGAGATTTGCCTGAGAAGGCTACTTTGTACCTCCGCTGCGAGAGCCGCCGTATGATCCTCCGTACGGAGGGAGCGTTCGGTGTTTCCGTTGACCGTAATTACTCCTTGAGGGCCTGGCATCTTGATCTTGAGATATGCGTAGTGCGGCACCGCATTGAACTTTGCGAATGCGGTTCGTCCGAGCAGGGCGTGATAGCCACTGCGAAACGGGACTATATCGAAGATTAACTCTTCGCTTCGGAAATTGTCCGGGGATCCAAAGACCACGTCAAGTGTTACTGAGCCTGTACAGTTGGCTTCTACACCTGGTATAACGCCTTTAAAGGTCGTTCTTGTGGGCTTAATCCTTGAGGGATCTATGCCCATTTTCCGCACTATATCCTGATAAAGCAGGTTCAGGCTACTGCCGCCGTCCATGAGGACTCTTGTGAGATGAAATCCGTCGATGATTGGGTCGAGAACCAATGCGGCGAAGCCGCCATGACGGATGCTAGTGGGATGGTCCCTTCGATCAAAAGTGATCGGGCAGGAGGACCATGGGTTGAACTTTGGGGCGACTAGCTCCATCGCGTATACGTCCCGTAGCGCACGCTTCCGCTCCCGCTTGGGAATGTGGGTTGCGTATATCATGTTCACCGTTCGCACTTGTGGGGGAAAGCCCTTCTTTCCATTGTTGTTCGGCAGCTTGGGCTCCTCGTCGTCGCTGTGCAGCCCCTTGTCTCTGTTTTCGGTCCTTAACTTGCCTGCCTGCTTGAACACCCAACAATCCTTGTTAGTGTGATTGGCTGGCCTTTCGGGGGTTCCATGTATCTGGCACAAGCGATCGAGTATTCGGTCCAAACTGGACGGGCCCTGAGTATTCCTTTTGAATGGCTTTTTCCGCTGACCGGATTTATAGCCTTTGAATCCGGCATTGCCTGCCGTGTCTTCATTGCTGTCGCTGTTAACGCGGCGCTTTTGCTTATTCCGACGTGTCCTGCCACTTTTGTCCTTGGTATCCGAATTACCAGGGTTCTTTGATAAGTTGTTACTGCGAGCTAGCCAGCTGTCTTCTCCCACGCAAAAGCGGGTCATGAGTGTCGTGAGGGCTGCCATGGATTTCGGCTTTTCCTGTCCCAGGTGCCGGGCAAGCCACTCATCGCGGATGTTATGCTTGAAGGCTGCTAGGGCCTCTGCGTCCGGACAGTCGACTATCTGGTTTTTCTTTGTTAGGAACCGTGTCCAGAATTGTCTGGCCGATTCCTCTGGCTGCTGAATTATGTGGCTTAAGTCGTCGGCATCCGGTGGTCGCACATAAGTGCCCTGGAAGTTGTCGAGGAATGCGGCTTCCAGGTCCTCCCAAGAACCGATTGAGTCTGCCGGCAAGCTGTTAAGCCAATGTCGGGCTGGTCCTTTAAGTTTGAGCGGGAGGTATTTGATGGCATGTAGATCATCGCTGCGTGCCATGTGGATGTGAAGGAGATAATCCTCGATCCATACCACCGGATCTGTTGTGCCATCGTATGATTCGATGTTTATGGGTTTGAAACCCTCTGGGATTTTATGATCCATTACTTCATTCGTGAAGCATAGCGGGTGTGCGGCGCCTCTGTACTGGGCTATATCACGACGCATCTCGGAAGAGCTATGTCTGTTGTGTTCGGCCCGGCCAGATTTGTTGTATCCGGAGTGAAGATCATTGTCACATGTCGTAGGGCGCCTGCGCAAGCCGTAGATCGATCTTGTTTGTCTTGCCTTATCCTCCAGTATGTCTCGCAGGTCGGGCGCATTTTCCCGTGCCTTAGTTGAGCGGCGTTGGGGCATGGCTTGGGTGGAGGGCCGAGAGGCCTCTCTGTCGCGGCCGCGAGGTGGCCGGTCTGCCATGTCATGCGCTGGTGATGTAGGTGCTTCCTCCTCTGATCGGGGTAGCGGCGTGCGCTTCGGGTAACTCTTGGAGGGGCGTTCGAGTTCATACTCTTCGGTCGCAAGGACTTCAGTCCATCTGTCAGCTAGCAAATCTTGGGCAGCTCTAAGCTGTTGCTGCTTTTTCTTGAGGCTGCTTGCCGTGGATAAAAGCCTGCGTTTAAAACACTCTTGTTCGGCGAGGTCTGATGGTATGACGAATTCGTCGTCATCGAGGCTTGCCTCATCTTCGGAGGGAGGCGTATAGTTATCATCCTCGACCTCTCGGTCTGCCGCTCTCTCATGAGGGCTGGCTTTTCCATCTTCCAGTGCCGAATCTTGCTGAGGTGGGTGTTCTTCGGTGTTATCCGGGGTAGTATTATCTCCCGTGCCGGAATCACCGTTTTTGCTTTGGCGGGATTTAGAGCGGCGCCGCTGACGCCGCCGCTTTGGCTGTTTCTTGGGGGCGTCATCCCCCACTGTTCCATCGCCATCTCCATCTTTTGGAGTATCCACCATATATATGTCATATGACAAGGTGGCCTTCCAGCGCCCTACAGGTGCTGGTTCCTGTTCGTCTCCTACATTGTCGTCCATGCCGTCGATGTCTTTGGAGCTGAAATCAAGCATGTCGGTTAGATCGTCGATAGTGGCTACAAAGTGGGTGGTGGGTGGGGTTTGAATTTCCTCATCGTCCGTATCCCACCCTCGCTAACCGTAGTCCGGCCAGGGCTCTCCTGATAAAGAGAGAGACTTAAGAGAATTTAGGATGTCCCAAAAGGCGAATGCTGAAAGATGTCTGCGATGGTGAACTCCATTATCGGCGCCCAATCGGATTCGATTGGCAGGCGCGCGGGGGGTTCAGAGTCCGGGGAGGAGTCCGGATCCTCGGAGTCACGGGTCGTGCAGAGTGCGGGGCTAGCGTTCGGCTTGATCGCTTTCAAGATCGTAGCCCCCGAGGTGACGTCCAACCGCTCATCCTCGATTGGCGCAATAGGCTCCGAGTTAGGGGTCGAAACCGATGCATGTGCGGCCTCCAGGACACTGTCTGGGGGCAGAGCTAGATCATGCCCCTCGAGATAGTGCGGCGCGCTTGGCCGTGGCTCGAGCCCGTCGAAGATCAAGTCTCCGCGGATGTCAGCCGTGTAGTTTAAGCTTCCAAACCTGACTTGATGGCCAGAGGCGTAGCTTTCGATCTGCTCCAGGTGGCCGAGCGAATTGGCCCACAGAGCGAAGCCGCCGAAGACGAAGATCTGTCCGGGGAGCAAAGTCTCACCCTGGACCGCATCGTTGTTGATGATCAAAGGAGCCATCGGGCCTAAAGGCGACGACATAGAGGAACTCTCATTGAAAGCACCAATGTCGGTGTCAAAATCGGCGGATCTCAGGTAGTGGGTCCCGAACTGTGCGTCTAGGCCGGATGGTAACAGGAGGCAGGGAACACGATGTTTTACCCAGGTTCGGGCCCTCTTGATGGAGGTAAAACCCTACGTCCTGCTTGATTAATATTGATGATATGGGTAGTACAAGAGTAGATCTACCACGAGATCAAGGAGGCTAAACACTAGAAGCTAGCCTATGGTATGATTGTTGTATATGGAGTTGATTGCCTACGGACTACAACCCTCCGGTTTATATAGACACCGGATAGGGTTAGGGTTACATAGAGTCGGTTACAATGGTAGGAGATCTTGAATATCTGCATCGCCAAGCTTGCCTTCCATGCCAAGGAAAGTCCCATCCGGACATGGGACGGAGTCTTCAATCTTGTATCTTCATAGTCCAGGAGTCCGGCTGAAGGTATAGTCCGGCTACCCGAACACCCCCTAATCCAGGACTCCCTCAAATGCTTTATGTGATAGTTATATTGTTGAATTCATTCATTATGCTACTAAAAATTATTATGAGGGAGGAACATTTGCTTGTAGGAATTGCAATGATACCAAGTTTCCTCTCTATGTGCTTAAAGTTTTGAAGTTATGCTTGTTTTGCTTTACTATGCTAGTTGATTCTTGTTCCCACAAGTTGTTTGATCACAAAATCCCCATGCATAGGAAGTGGGTTAGACTTAAATGTTCTAGTCATATTCTTCATGATGCCCTCTTTATGTTTCAATTCTTATCCTTTATATGAGCATCATTGAAATCATCATGCCTAGCTAGGGGCCTTAAACGATAGCGCTTGTTAGGAGGCAACCCAACTTTATTTTTGTTCCTTGCTTTTTGTTCCTGTTTAGTAATAAATAATTCATATAGCCTCTGTTTATATGTGGTTTTATGCTTTTAATTAGTGCTTGTGCCAAGTAGAACCGTTGGGAAGACTTGGGGAAAGTCTTGTTAAGCTTGCTGTAAAAAACAGAAACTTTAGCGCTCACGAGAATTGCTGCCATTTTTATTTGGAGAGTGATATTTAGTTAATTATTTTTTAATATGATTAATATATAAATTCCTAAGGTCCATCAATTTATTTGAGAATTTTATGAGTTCCAGAAGTATATGTTTGATCCAGATTACTACAGACTGTTCTATTTTTGACAGATTTTGTTTTCGATGTGTTGTTTGCTTATTTTGATGAATCTATGAGTAGTATCGGAGGGTATGAACCATAGATAAGTTGGAATACAGTAGATATTACACAAATATAAATAAATAATGAGTTCATTACAGTACCTTGAAGTGGTGATTTATTTTCTTATACTAACGGAGCTTACGAGTTTTCTGTTAAGTTTTGTGTTGTGAAGTTTTTAAGTTTTGGGTAAGGATTCGATGGACTATGGAATAAGGAGTGGAAAGAGCCTAAGCTTGGGGATGCCCAAGGCACCCCAAGGTAATATTCAAGGATAGCCAAGAGCCTAAGCTTGGGGATGCCCCGGAAGGCATCCCCTCTTTCGTCTTCGTTCATCGGTAACTTTACTTGGAGCTATATTTTTGTTCACCACATGATATGTGTTTTGCTTGGAGCGTAAATTTATTTTGTTAGGATTTGCTTGCTGTTATTTAGAACAATGTTTTGCATCTTTTATTTCAATAAAAGTGGCATTGATAGCCTTTACTATGCCTATTTTAGAATTCCACATGTTGCTGTTTGAAAACAGAAAGTTTACCGCTGTTGCAATAATTCCCTAGAAAAGTCAGAATGTGATAAAATGTTGAAACCTTTTGAATATTAAGCTCTGATAAATTTACTACAGTGGGAATTTTATTTCATAATTTTTGGAGCTAGGGAAGTATGGATGTTGCTGCATTCTTTACAGACTATCCTGTTTAGGCAGATTGCTGTTATGTTTGCATTGTTTGCATATGTTTGCTTCTTTAATGATTCTATTTGAGGATAGGACTATTAAATATGCAGATGCCTTTAGTATGCAATGTTGAATAATAATTTTAGTGATTTGCTACAGTAGAGTATGATAAGGTTTTTGCAATGGTTTATACTAATTTATCTCATGAGTCCTTGTTGAGTTTTGTGTGGATGAAGCTTTTGAGATTTAGGGAGACCGTGATATGAGAGGAATTAAGGAGACACAAAAGCTCAAGCTTGGGGATGCCCAAGGCACCCCAAGATAATATTTCAAGAAGTCTCAAGCGTCTAAGCTTGGGGATGCCCCGGTTGGCATCTCACCTTTCTTCTTCAACAACTATCGGTTAGTTTCGGTTGATCCTAAGTTTTTGCTTCTTCACATGATGTTTGCCATTCTTAGAATGTAATTTTATTTTGCTTTGTTTGCTGTTTGAATAAAATACCAAGATCTGAAATTATTAAATGTTAGAGAGTCTTCACATAGTTGCATAATTATTCGACTACTCATTGATCTTCACTTATATCTTTCGGAGTAGTTTGTCATTTGCTCTAGTGCTTCACTTATACCTTTTAGAGCATGGTGGTAGTTTTATTTTGAAGAAATAGATGAACTCTCATGCTTCACTTATATTATTTTGAGAGTCTTAAATAGCATGGTAATTTGCTTAAAATCCTAATATGCTAGGTATACAAGATTAATAATAAAATTCTCTTATGAGCGTTTTGAATACTAAGGGAAGTTTGATGCTTGATGATTGTTTTGAGACATGGAGGTAATAATATCAAAGTCGTGCTAGTTGAGTAGTTGTGAAATTGAGAAATGCTTGTGTTGAAGTTTGCAAGTCCCGTAGCATGCACATATGGTAAACGTTGTGTCACAAATTTGAAACATGAGGTGTTATTTGATTGTCCTCCTTATGAGTGGCGGTCGGGGACGAGCGATGGTTTTTTCCTACCAATCTATCCCCCTAGGAGCATGCGCGTAGTGCCAAGGTTTTTTGATGACTTGTAGATTTTTGCAATAAGTATGTGAGTTCTTTATGACTAATGTTGAGTCCATGGATTATACGCACTCTCACCCTTCCATCATTGCTAGCCTCTTCGGTACCGTGCATTGCCCTTTCTCACATTGAGAGTTGGCGCAAACTTCGCCGGTGCATCCAAACCCTGTGATATGATACGCTCTTTCACACATAAACCTCCTTATATCTTCCTCAAAACAGCCACCATACCTACCTATTATGGCATTTCCATAGCCATTCCGAGATATATTGTCATGCAACTTTCCACCATACCATTCATTATGACACATTCATCATTGTCATATTGCTTTAGCATGATCATATAGTTGACATAGTATTTGTGGCAAAGCCACCGTTCATAATTCTTTCATACATCCCACTCTTGATTCATTGCATATCCCGGTACACCGCTAGAGGCATTCATATAGAGTCATACTTTGTTCTAGTATCGAGTTGTAATCATTGAGTTGTAAATAAATAGAAGTGTGATGATCATCATCCAATAGAGCATTGTCCCAAAAAAAGAAAAAAAAGAGAAAGGCCAAAGAAAAAAAAGAAGGCCCCAAAAAATATAAATAAAAAAATAAATAAAAAATAAAATAAAAAGGGGCAATGCTACTAACCTTTTACCACACTTGTGCTTCAAAGTAGCACCGTAATCTTCATGATAGAGAGTCTCTTGTTTTGTCACTTTCATATACTAGTGGAAACTTTTCATTATAGAACTTGGCTTGTATATTCCAACAATGGGCCTCCTCAAGTGCCCTAGGTCTTCGTGAGCAAGCAAGTTGGATGCACACCCACTTAGTTTCTTTTGTTGAGCTTTCATAAATTTATAGCTCTAGAGCATCCGTTGCATGGCAATCCCTACTCCTTGCATCGACATCAATCGATGGGCATCTCCATAGCTCATTGATTACCCTCATTGGTGTGAGACTTTCTCCTTTTTTTGTCTTCTCCACATAACCCCCATCATCATATTCTATTCCACCCATAGTGTTATATCCATGGCTCACGCTCATATATTGCGTGAAGGTTTATAAAGTTTGAGATTACTAAAGTATGAAACAATTGCTTGGCTTGTCATCGGGGTTGTGCATGATGAGAGCATTCTTGTGTGACGAAAATGAAACATGACTAAACTATATGATTTTGTAGGGATGAACTTTCTTTAGCCATGTTATTTTGAGAAGACATAATTGCTTAGTTAGTATGCTTGAAGTATTATCATTTTTATGTCAATATGAACTTTCGTCTTGAATCTTTCGGATCTAAATATTCATACCACAATTAAGAAGAACTATATTGAAATTATGGCAACTAGCATTCCGCATCAAAAATCCTGTTTTTATCATTTACCTACTCGAGGACGAGCAGGAATTAAGCTTGGGGATGCTGATACGTCTCCAACGTATCTATAATTTTTGATTGCTCCATGCTATATTATCTACTGTTTTGAATGTTTATGGGATTTATTATACACTTTTATATCATTTTTGGGACTAACCTATTAACCCAGAGCCCAGTGCCAGTTTCTGTTTTTACCCTGTTTTAGGGTTTCGAAGAAAAGAAAAATCAAACGGAGTCCAATTGACCTGAAACTTCACGGAACTCATTTTTGGAAGAAAAGAAGCCCAGAAGACTTGGAGTGCAAGTCGGGGGATCTGCGAGGAGGTCACAAGGCAGGGGGCGCGCCCACCCCCCTCGGCGCGCCCTCCACCCTCGTGAGCCCCTCGTGGTCCCCCTGACATACTTCTTCCGCCTATATATCTCCATATACCCTAAAAACATCCAGGAACACAATAGATCGGGAGTTCCGCCGCCAGAAGCCTCCGTAGCTACCGAAAGCCAATCTAGACCCGTTCCGGCACCCTGCCGGAGGGGGCAATCCTTCTTCGGTGGCCATCTTCATCATCCCAGTGCTCTCCATGACGAGGAGGGAGTAGTTCTCCCTCGGGGCTAAGGGTATGTACCAGTAGCTATGTGTTTGATCTCTCTCTCTCGTGTTCTTGAGATGATACGATCTTGATGTATCGCGAGCTTTGCTATTATATTTGGATCCTATGATGTTTCCCCC
>NC_041384.1:568803903-568816491 GCF_002162155.2 Triticum dicoccoides | reverse complement strand
TTGTAATGAATTGAGTTTCCCCTTTGAAGTTATCTTATCGGATTGAGTCTTTAAAGATTTGAGAATACTTGATGTATGTCTTGCCGTGCGTATCTGTGGTGACAATGGGATACCACGTGATTCACTTGATGTATGTTTTGGTGATCAACTTGCGGGTTCCGCCCATGAACCTGTGCATAGGGGTTGGCACACGTTTTCGTCATGATTCTCCGGTAGGAACTTTGGGGCACTCTTTGAGGTCCTTTGTGTTGGTTGAATAGATGAATCTAAGATTGTGTGATGCATATCGTATAATCATACCCACAGATACTTGAGGTGACATTGGAGTATCTAGGTGACATTAGGGTTTTGGTTGATGTGTGTCTTAAGGTGTTATTCTAGTACGAACTCTAGGGATGTTTGTGACACTTATAGGAATAGCCCAACGGATTGATTGGAAAGAATAACTTTGAGGTGGTTTCGTGCCCTACCATAATCTCTCCGTTCGTTCTCCGCTATTAGTGACTTTGGAGTGACTCTTTGTTGCATCTTGAGGGATAGTTATGTGATCCAATTATGTTAGTATTGTCAAGGGAACTTACACTAGCGAAAGTATGAACCCTAGGCCTTGTTTCCTATCATTGCAATACCGTTTACGCTCACTTTTATCACTTGCTACCTTGCTGTTTTTATTATTTCAGATTACAAATACCTTTATCTACTATCCATATACCACTTGTTTCACCATCTTTTCGCCGAACTAGTGCACCTATACAATTTACCATTGTATTGGGTGTGTTGGGGACACAAGAGACTCTTTGTTATTTGGTTGCAGGGTTGCTTGAGAGAGACCATCTTCATCCTACGCCTCCTACGGATTGATAAACCTTAGGTCATCCACTTGAGGGAAATTTGCTACTGTCCTACAAACCTCTGCACTTGGAGGCCCAACAACGTCTACAAGAAGAAGGTTGTGTAGTAGACATCAGGAGTCGAAGTCGACGGTGTCGTCTGGCTCCTGGGATCCATCGTCTGGTCGCAGCAATCGGGTATAGAAAGGGTGGAAAGAGGGAGCAAAGCAACCGTGAGTACTCATCCAAAGTACTCGCAAGCAAGGAGCTACACTACATATGTATGCCTTGGTATCAAATGGAAAAGGGTAGCATATGTGGACTGAACTGCAGAATGCCGGAATAAGGGGGGATAGCCAGTCCTTTCGAAGACTACGCTTCTGGTAACCTCCATCTTGCAGCAGAAGAAGAGAGTAGATGGTAAGTTCACCAAGTAACATCGCATAGCATAATCCTACCCGGTGATCCTCCCCTCGTTGCCCTATGAGAGAGCGATCACCGGTTGTATCTGACACTTGGAAGGGTGTGTTTTATTAAGTATCTGGTTCTAGTTGTCATAAGGTCAAGGTACAACTCCGGGTCGTCCTTTTACCGAGGGACACGACTATTTGAATAGATCAACTTCCCTGCAGGGGTGCACCACATTTCCCAACACGCTCGATCCCATTTGGCCGGACACACTTTCCTGGGTCATGCCCGGCCTCGGAAGATCAACACGTCGCAGCCCTACCTAGGCACAACAGAGAGGTCAGCACGCCGGTCTAAATCCTATGGCGCAGGGGTCTGGGCCCATCGCCCATTGCACACCTGCACGTTGCGAGGGCGGCCCGAGAGTAGACCTAGCAACCTCCATTACAAAGGAAGTTGCGTTACGCGGTCCAACCCGGTGCGCGCCGCTCAGTCACTGACGTCACGAACGCTTCGGCTGATACCACGACGTCGAGTGCCCATAAATGTCCCTGCGTAGATGGTTAGTGCGTATAGGCCAGTGGCCAGACTCAGATCAAATACCAAGATCTCATTAAACATGTTATCTTGAAATAACTGCGAACGCCGACCAGGGCCGGACCCACCTCTCTCCTAGGTGGTCTCAACCTGTCCTGTCGCTTCGCCACAAAGATCCACACAGAGGGCCGTTGGGACAAAGGTCCTTTCATCCCCCAATCCGTGAATCACTCGCGGGTGCTCCACGAGCCGACCCGACTTTAGTCACCACATGTATCATGTATAAAGTATATAGTATATACTCATGATCACCTCCCGAGTGATCACGGCCCGATAGTATAGCATGGCAGACGGACAAGTAGGTAGGGCCACTGATGATAAACTAGCATCCTATACTAAGCATTAGGATTGCAGGTAAAGGTAACAACAGTAGTAGCAAGGACATGCTATGCATCAGGATAGGATTAACCGAAAGCAGTAATAATGCTACACTACTCTAATGCAAGAAGTAGAGAGAAAGAGTAGGCGATATCTGGTGATCAAAGGGGGGGGCTTGTCTGGTTGCTCTGGCAAGAGAGAGGGGTCATCAACATCGTAGTCATACAGGGTAGCAGTGGCGTCGGTCTCGGTGTCTAGCGAGAGAAGAGGGAGAAGAAACAATAAATATAATGCAAACAAATGCATGACGATGCATGACATGACAAAGCGTGAAGTCAGATGTGCCCTAACGTGGTACGAGGTGGTACCGATGTGTCACATCCCTAGTTCTGGCCTGTCCTATGCCTGCTTCCATCTGAGCATCATGTTTAAATTTTTGAAACCTGAACTGAGGAATTTTGGAAGCCTCAAAAACTTAAATAAAAGAAGGGCAAAAACCCTTCAAATCTCATTCATTGCTCCAAAATGCTCTTCTTAAATGTTTGATAATTTTTGGTAAGGGTTCTGGTCCCAACCAAAATATTGAACAATTTTAAGGATTTATTTTTGGGACTTTGAATTTAAATCATTAGCTATTTGAATTTGAATTATATTCATATAACTAGAATATAATTTCAAATACCCCTGAAATATTTTATGAGCTTTTGGAAAAGTCCATATAGCAAAATAAAAATATTTAGAGGAGCTTTTGGCATTGTTTGAATTGTTTTAAATTCAAAACAGTGGCAAAAGATTAAATAAAATAAAACAAACAGAACAATAAAACAGGAGAGAGAGGAAACCTACCTGGGCCACTTACCCGCAGCCTACCTGGCGCCACCAACCGGCCTAGCCGGCCCAGCCCATCTCCACCCCCTCCCCTGTCGTCTTCCTCCCTCGCCAGAAGGACAGAGGCGAGGCGTGGCGCGCGCCCGAGAGGCCTCGGCCACCTCCTGCTTCCTCCTCGACGCCCGGAGATGCCACGCACCTCCCTGCCTCTCTTCCTCACTCTCCCGCATCCTCATCCTCTCCCCGAAACACTCTCCCCCTCCTCTGTTCTCCTCACCCGAACGGAGCCGCCGCCACCGACGAGAGCCACCGTGGCTACCGGCCACCCCACGCCTCACCGACGCCCCAGGAAGCTCCGCCCCGACCCCCTCTTCCTCCCCACCGATCCACGGCCCTCCGGAAGCCCTGCAGCGTCGCCCTCAAGCTCGCCCCTAACCTTCGGCCACCGGCGAACTTTCGAGGATTCGCGAGCTCCAGCCCCTCCCCGGCCTCGCCGTTGCCTCCACCAGATCCGCTGTGAGCTACTCTTCATTTCCCCCTCCTCCTCGCGCTCGTTCCCGTACTCTAGCCGCCCTAACCACCTTGCCGAGCGCTCCTCGCCGCCGGCCATGGCACCGCCGTGGCCACAGGTGTCTTAGCTCGCGTCTGAGCACGCCCTCGGGCTCGAGATGTTCCCAGGAGCCGAAAACCCCCATCGGTTCGTCCGTAGCCGCACCATAGCATCGTCTTAGGCGATGCCCGAGCTCCGGTCGCCGCCTCTCTCGCCGTAGTTGCCGCTACTGGTCACCCCAGCCGCGGCCACAACCACCGCTGGACGCGCCGCGTCGCGGACGTTCTAATGAGCCAAACCGCGCGCCAAACCATCGCCCCTAGCTCAAATCCGAGCCGCGCCGCCGTGCGGAATGGTCGCCGCCGGTGATACTCCGGCGACTGCCGACGGGGCACGCTTAATTAGTGTTAATGGCCCCACTAATTAAACCCACAGCCACTGACAGTGGGCCCCACCCCTGGTCAAACCCCAGTCAGCGCTGGGTTTGACCGGGATTAGCTCCTGTGTCACTGACGTGTGGCCCCCACACGTCAGGTTTGACCTGGGGCGCCCAGTTGACCCTGCTGACGTCACTGTGACGTGGTGCTGACGCCATAATCATTTCTGGATTTAATATTATTCAGGAAATTCCAGAAAATGCCTAAAACTTCTAAAAATCATAGAAAATTAACCGTAACTCCAAATTAAATAAATTATATATGAAAAATTATCAGAAAAATTCAAGGAATCCATCTGTACCACTTTCATGCATGTAGAACAACTTATAGCTGCTGTTTAGCACAAATCAATTAAATGGCATTTGAATAATCACATATGGAGTTTGAATTTGAATCTTGTATTCAAACCAACTTCATTTAATCTGTTGCTAGTTGCATTAGCCCAAAACACATTCATTTTGCCATGTCATGATCATGCATCATATTGTGCATTGCATTGATTGTGTTCCCTTCTGTGTTGCCGGTATTTGTCCCCTCTCGATAGACGTGATACCGATGATGTGATCGTTGACACTGATGAAGACTCAATGTTATCTTCAGAAGTGCCAGGCAAGCAAAACCCCCTTGCTCATTTCGATACAATCCTACTCTCTCGCTCCTTCTCTCTTTTAATGCATTAGGGCAACAACGATTCATCTGTTACTTGCTGCGGTAGCTGAACCCCTTTATCCTCTGCATGACCTGTCATTCCACAGTAAATAGATGAAACCCACTAGCATGAGTAGGAGTTGTTTGAGCCCTGATGTGCCTACTCATTTATGTTTGTTTGTCATGCCTGCTACTGCTTAGAGTTGAGTCGGGTCTGATTCATCGGGGATGAATCAGAGGCGTGTGAACCTGTCCTACTGTGTGTGAGCTAAGTGTGTGAATACGATTTGGTAAAGGTAGCGGTGAGAGGCCATGTAGGAGTACATGGTGGGTTGTCTCATTGCAGCCGTCCTCAGGAACTGAGTTCTGTGTTTGTGATCCATGATTCAGCTACTGCCACGCATTGGGCCCAAAACCAATGGACCCTCTCGGCTTCTTGATCACCCTTGTCCTCTGTCCAGGAGTTGCAAGTAGTTTCTGGTGTTTGTAGTATGCTGGAGGCCGTGGGCAGCGCTGACCGGAGGGGTGGGCTGTGATGCGGTAGGCACGTGGCACGGTGTACCGGGCGCCCGTTTGGTGTCTCGAGAACCCTGTTCACATCGTTTGGGGTTGTGAGCGAAACTCCGGCCGGATCTCCTCATGGATGGAACCCGAATAGGCGATAAACCTGGACTAGAGACTCGAGTGTTTAGGCAGGCCGTGGCCGACACCCACGTTGGGCTTCCGCTTGAAGGTTGCCGAGTACATGTCGTGTAAACGGCGGTAAGTGGTGAGAGCGTGTGTGAAGAAGTACACCCCTGCAGGGTTAATATGATCTATTCGAATAGCCGTGTCCGCGGAAAAGGACTTCTGGGTTGCTTATATCAGTTCATAGACAAGTGAAAGTGGATACTCTAAAATACGCAAGATAAGCGTGAGTGCTATGGATGGCGTTCTCGTAGGGAGACGGGAGCGGTTCCATAGTGGTGTATTGGTTGGTGAATATGTGGACTCGTGTGCGCCACCTCAAAAGAGTTACTTGCAGTCGTAGTTCAGGTTAGCCACCGAGTCAAAGCTGGCTTGCTGCAGTTAAACCCCACCATACCTTTGTTGATAATGATGCATATGTAGATAGTTCTGATGTAAGTCTTGCTGGGTACATTTGTACTCACGTTTGCCTATTTTATGTTTTTGCAGAGAGACTTCAGTCTCACTAGTAATTCCGCGTGGTCTTCGACGTTTAGCTTGTTACCTCAGCTACGATCTTGTGCCCTCGGCAGGATCTGGTAGATAGTCAGGCTTCTCAGCCTTTTTCATTTATAGATGTCTGTACTCAGACATGATAGCTTCCGCTTGTGCTTTGATTTGTATGCTCTGAATGTTGGGTCGTGAGACCCCTGTTTGTAATATCTCGCTCCTCGGAGCCTATTGAATAAATACTTGAGTTGTAGAGTCATGTTGTGATGCCATGTTGTATTTGCACATATCGAGCATATTGTGTGTATGTTATTGCTATGCTTGGTATGTGTGGGATCTGACTATCTAGTTGTTTATCTTTAGTAGCCTCTCTTACCGGGAAATGTCTCCTAGTGTTTCCACCGAGCCATGGTAGCTTGCTACTGCTCCGGAACACTTAGGCTGGCCGGCATGTGTCCTTCTTCGTTCCTGTGTCTGTCCCTTCGGGGAAATGTCACGCGATGAATACCGGAGTCCTGTTAGCCTGCTACAGCCCGGTTCACCGGAGTCCTGCTAGCCCAGTGCTACAGCCTGGATTCACCCGCTGATGACCGACACGTTCGATGCTGGGTCATGGATGCCTGTCCCTGTAAGTCTGTGCCACTTTGGGTTTACGACTAGCCATGTCAGCTCGGGCTCCTTATCATATGGATGCTAGCGACACTGTCATATACGTGTGCCAAAAGGCGCAAACGGTCCCGGGCTAAGGTAAGGCGACACCCGTGGGAATACCGTGCGTGAGGCCGCAAAGTGATATGAGGTGTTACATGCTAGATCGATGTGGCATTGAGTCGGGGTCCTGACAGCGTTGGTATCAGAGCTTGACTGCCTGTAGGATTACCAAGCCAAACTGGTCGAAGTTGAGTCTAGAAATTCTTAGTTATATAAGGGAATTGATTGTGGGATGGAACGTAAGGCTCTTTTTACTCCTTATACCTCATGGCCTTCTGATCTGAGTCATCATCTTCTCTTCTACGGGGATTAAGAACTAGGCTATCTCTTCTTTCTATTAGGATCACGTGTTGCTAATCTGTAGACTTATAAGATTGTTGGACTTAAGCCTCGTTTCAGTTCCTACTACTTCTGTATGATTACTGTTGATCTCGGAACCTTGATACTATGATGTTGAGTGGTTATGCCACCATTTTGTGATTGTCTCAAATCTTTTTGAGCATTTACAGCCGTTATGCTGTCCGAGTCATCCCAGGTCTCTAAATAGTCTGATGCATTTGCAAATCCTTTCCTTCCGTCTCCGATGTCCCTTTTGGTCGGAATAAGCACACTAATCGGTAGGTTGAGGTACTTTGTTACCTCGGCGTAGATGTTGGAGCTATTATTATGACCTTAGGTGTTTAGGAAGTCACCTAGCAATTTAGCAATGCTTTTGTATCCCCAGTGTGATGATTCTGGCCATTATTTTTGAAAGCATCCCGTGATGTTATTAGTTAGTAGGCATTCTATTTCTGGGTTTTGAACCCGAGATTCACTCTACTTACTTCATGTTGATAGTGTTTGCTAGTTCCTTCAGGATATTAGTAACTTTGCGATAGTCCTCGAGGTCCGTGGTATTTCCTTCTTCCAAATACTATGAACCGCTTATGGCAGATGTTTATTGGATCAAAGATCACAATTAGAGTACTCTTGAGGAGATCTCCATTCATAAATCGTGACTCTGCCAGTCCTACCTCTCTGCATGGGTTATCTGGAAGAAATGTTGATCTCGCTCGACATACTAATCTATGCATCCACAACTCAGAAAATTATATGTTCCTTTGAGTTGTCCCTCTTTAGTTGTCTACTGACCTTCGTCTATCAATTGATAGTCAAGGGTATGCATGCATTCGTTTATCGATGCCTATTACCCTTGTGGTCCGTCAAGCCATTCTGTCCTGAATGACTTGGAGAAACAAACTCCAGTACCTCATCCATATCTAGGATTGGGTCAAAGTAGTTGTATTCCGCAGATCAAATGCCAATCCAGCTTTTGGTTCTGTTCTACCTTGGAGTATTACCCCCTTTATGTCAGAATTGTCATGAGAACTGCACCAACTCTCATGAATTTTGACGTAGTGATACTTCTCACCATCATTAGTCATTCCTCGGCCCTCGTGTTGAGGCAACCGGAATACCGACAACTGAATTGTGATGTGTGAAATCAATACTCCCAGCAACCTCGTTGCTTGGTAGTTAAAGGATAATAATTTCATTCTTAGCATGTTGGTTTTTGAATCATCCTTCTAAGACTGATCGTGCTACCTAGTCCTTATTTCGGTGCACCCTTCGATTGATGAGTTAGGATCTTGTCAAGTCCTCACTCATTTGATCATATCGTCTTGCCCTCAAAAGCGAGATTGTTCTCGAGCTTAGTAACATACGGTGGTTCGTGATTTTCTGAATGTCTTCTCGGAAGTATCACCAGGTCGTCACCTGACCGTTATGTTGAGCTCGTGATCAAATTGGTTTCTTATGAACCACCTTCTCTCCAAGAATCGGTGTTAGATATCCCTGAGCTAGTTGGTTAAGCTAGACAACAACTTGGAGAGTTGGAAGATAAAAGCTTGTCTGACTTAGTTCGTTCCAAAGGGATATTCTTGTGTAGTGTGTGTTGAAGAAAGATGATATCTTCATCGATTGGTCCCTGTGATCAGTTGTTGGACCTATTGTCTTATCAATCCTTTGATTTGAGTGTGGGCCATCGTCAAGTCAAATTAGTACCAACGATGCTCGTAATGTTGTCTTACTCGTGGTTGATCCCTCGAGCATACACCATTATATCTTTTGGGTCTGACCAATGCTATCACCGTGTTCGCATGATGGTGGAAGTCCAGTGATAAGGAAACCCAGATGAATTGCTGTTGATCCCATCGACAACATCATTGTCTCCTCCATGATTTTGTTGAACATTAAGCTAGTGTTGGAAACTTTTGAAAGCATTTCTTCATGCTAGCTCATGAAGCATGTCGGTTGTAAGGAGTGACTTCCTCTTATACACGTGCATTTGGTGAAAGTTGCCGCCGTGAATTTGAGAAAGTTAGTTTTGCTTCCTCTGGAATCATCCCAAATCAGTCATGCATACGTGCGAAGTATTCTGTGGTTCGGAGACTTGCAACCTCCATTCCATAGGTGTCCCGAGCACACCAAGCCACTGATTGATTTGTTCAAGGAGAAGGAGTTCCTTCATAAGAGCTAATCCGGACTTATGTAGGGATTTCGATACCCTCGTTGATGGTTCCCCCTCCTGAACTCGGTAGTGTTTTATTATAAGACTACTTTGTGGTCATGCTTGTCTGGAACAACGTGTTCACATGTTTGTAGTAGAACCAGCTCATGTTTTGGAGCTTACTATCGTAGTTCATTTCCCAAGAATCTCACAACGTCATCTCGTCGATTTGTGTTGCAAACTTTCGTTTTTCTTCCTAGACTCGATGAGTCTGGAATATCCTGACACCAACCAGATCTGAATCTCAAGCAGATGTGATGGTTGGAACATTTCCCAAGAACTATATATTGGTCTCTCGATAACCGGTAAGGTGGATGTCGTGGCCAACACACCCATCCGGTAGACCTATTATTATAGTATCTTATTTGAGGAAGTTGGCCACCTTCCCATAAGGACTTTGTAGGATTTACTCCCTAGTTGTGTCTTATGATTTTTTGTCTTTCCGAAGTCCGACCTTTACTTGATGTTCTAGATACCAGACCATTTCTATGAATGGGTTACACTAGCACATCAAGGAGAACATTAGAAGCGGAGTGCTAAATGTCTCTCGGTCGATCATCCAGATTTTGTTCCTTGGCTTCGCTAAGGTGTAATCTGAGAAGGTGTTATCTTCCTTTGCGTCTGCATCATCCATCATTAGCCATCATGGTAGTATGTTGTGTTGCCAGGATCCTTGACACGGATATTGGTAAAATCCCGATGAATATGGAAATGCTCAAGTTCTTGAGAGCACGCACAAGCGCTAGGTGTTATCATCGACACTAACTGGAGTGCTCTCAGTTTCCTCGGCAATGCTATAACCATTCCAATAGTGGAATAACTCTCTATTGTTGAGCCTCTCCCCAGTTACTAGAATCATTCCCAACATTTGCATTTTGTTCCCAGCTTGCACCGCCAATGTGCCATTCTACCATGGGTCCCTTCCATTTCCGGTGATAAGCAAAAATCATCCATTGCGTTGTCTTCAACAAGGTAATCCACATCATCCAAGTCCGAGTATGCCATTCTACCGACCCCCTCCAAACGATCGTTGTGAATTGCCTTAGGCTGGTATGAAGAGTTTCAATGATCTTTGAATCAAAAGTAATTCTTTTTGCCACTTAAGGTAATAATCTACGAATCACCCTCCTCCAGGATGTTTCGTCGTGGTATCATGGCAACTCAACTCCTCGCTACGTTGACAATCGTTTACCACCTTCTTAGGTGTGGAATTGTTGTCTACCTAGTGAACCTTCGTCATCCGTTTCTTTCCACCCCTCTTGATGTGTATCTCGTGTCTCAACCCGAGTGATGGTTCTATGTCTCATTCCGTGAGTTAATCCTGAGTTGTTCGATCTTCGAGGAGATCGACCCTTCTAGAGTCTCCTTCTCTCCAGGTCATGTTGGCAGGATTTCTCAGAGCAAGACTTCAAGACAATAATGGTGATTGAATCAACGTTCATTTGAAGTGCAACCTGGATCGTGAAGATTATGTTAGTTGGCGTTTTCCTTTCGTCTTACCCTACGCTTGAATCTCGGGTCGAGATTCTTGTTTAGTGGGGGTGAGTTGTCACATCCCTAGTTCTGGCCTGTCCTATGCCTGCTTCCATCTGAGCATCATGTTTAAATTTTTGAAACCTGAACTGAGGAATTTTGGAAGCCTCAAAAACTTAAATAAAAGAAGGGCAAAAACCCTTCAAATCTCATTCATTGCTCCAAAATGCTCTTCTTGAATGTTTGATAATTTTTGGTAAGGGTTCTGGTCCCAACCAAAATATTGAACAATTTTAAGGATTTATTTTTGGGACTTTGAATTTAAATCATTAGCTATTTGAATTTGAATTATATTCATATAACTAGAATATAATTTCAAATACCCCTGAAATATTTTATGAGCTTTTGGAAAAGTCCATATAGCAAAATCAAAATATTCAGAGGAGCTTTTGGCATTGTTTGAATTGTTTTAAATTCAAAACAGTGGCAAAAGATTAAATAAAATAAAACAAACAGAACAATAAAACAGGAGAGAGAGGAAACCTACCTGGGCCACTTACCCGCAGCCTACCTGGCGCCACCAACCGGCCCAGCCGGCCCAGCCCATCTCCACCCCCTCCCCTGTCGTCTTCCTCCCTCGCCAGAAGGACAGAGGCGAGGCGTGGCGCGCGCCCGAGAGGCCTCGGCCACCTCCTGCTTCCTCCTCGACGCCCGGAGACGCCACGCACCTCCCTGCCTCTCTTCCTCACTCTCCCGCGTCCTCATCCTCTCCCCGAAACACTCTCCCCCTCCTCTGTTCTCCTCACCCGAACGGAGCCGCCGCCACCGACGAGAGCCACCGTGGCTACCGGCCACCCCACGCCTCACCGACACCCCAGGAAGCTCCGCCCCGACCCCCTCTTCCTCCCCACCGATCCACGGCCCTCCGGAAGCCCTGCAGCGTCGCCCTCAAGCTCGCCCCTAACCTTCGGCCGCCGGCGAACTTTCGAGGATTCGCGAGCTCCAGCCCCTCCCCGGCCTCGCCGTTGCCTCCACCAGATCCGCTGTGAGCTACTCTTCCATTCCCCCTCCTCCTCGCGCTCGTTCCCGTACTCTAGCCGCCCTAACCACCTTGCCGAGCGATCCTCGCCGCCGGCCATGGCACCGCCGTGGCCACAGGTGTCTTAGCTCGCGTCTGAGCACGCCCTCAGGCTCGAGATGTTCCCAGGAGCCGAAAACCCCCATCGGTTCGTCCGTAGCCGCACCATAGCATCGTCTTAGGCGATGCCCGAGCTCCGGCCGCCGCCTCTCTCGCCGTAGTTGCCGCTACCGGTCACCCCAGCCGCGGCCACAACCACCGCTGGACGCGCCGCGTCGCGGACGTTCTAATGAGCCAAACCGCGCGCCAAACCATCGCCCCTAGCTCAAATCCGAGCCGCGCCGCCGTGCGGAATGGTCGCCGCCGGTGATACTCCGGTGACTGCCGACGGGGCACGCTTAATTAGTGTTAATGGCCCCACTAATTAAACCCACAGCCACTGACAGTGGGCCCCACCCCTGGTCAAACCCCAGTCAGCGCTGGGTTTGACCGGGATTAGCTCCTGTGTCACTGACGTGTGGCCCCCACACGTCAGGTTTGACCTGGGGCGCCCAGTTGACCCTGCTGACGTCACTGTGACGTGGTGCTGACGCCATAATCATTTCTGGATTTAATATTATTCAGGAAATTCCAGAAAATGCCTAAAACTTCTAAAAATCATAGAAAATTAACCGTAACTCCAAATTAAATAAATTATATATGAAAAATTATCAGAAAAATTCAAGGAATCCATCTGTACCACTTTCATGCATGTAGAACAACTTATAGCTGCTGTTTAGCACAAATCAATTAAATGGCATTTGAATAATCACATATGGAGTTTGAATTTGAATCTTGTATTCAAACCAACTTCATTTAATCTGTTGCTAGTTGCATTAGCCCAAAACACATTCATTTTGCCATGTCATGATCATGCATCATATTGTGCATTGCATTGATTGTGTTCCCTTCTGTGTTGCCGGTATTTGTCCCCTCTCGATAGACGT
>NC_041384.1:568735141-568802398 GCF_002162155.2 Triticum dicoccoides | reverse complement strand
TCTTGTGCCCTCGGCAGGATCTGGTAGATAGTCAGGCTTCTCAGCCTTTTTCATTTATAGATGTCTGTACTCAGACATGATAGCTTCCGCTTGTGCTTTGATTTGTATGCTCTGAATGTTGGGTCGTGAGACCCCTGTTTGTAATATCTCGCTCCTCGGAGCCTATTGAATAAATACTTGAGTTGTAGAGTCATGTTGTGATGCCATGTTGTATTTGCACATATCGAGCATATTGTGTGTATGTTATTGCTATGCTTGGTATGTGTGGGATCTGACTATCTAGTTGTTTATCTTTAGTAGCCTCTCTTACCGGGAAATGTCTCCTAGTGTTTCCACCGAGCCATGGTAGCTTGCTACTGCTCCGGAACACTTAGGCTGGCCGGCATGTGTCCTTCTTCGTTCATGTGTCTGTCCCTTCGGGGAAATGTCACGGGATGAATACCGGAGTCCTGTTAGCCTGCTACAGCCCGGTTCACTGGAGTCCTGCTAGCCCAGTGCTACAGCCTGGATTCACCCGCTGATGACCGACACGTTCGATGCTGGGTCATGGATGCCTGTCCCTGTAAGTCTGTGCCACTTTGGGTTTACGACTAGCCATGTCAGCCCGGGCTCCTTATCATATGGATGCTAGCGACACTGTCATATACGTGTGCCAAAAGGCGCAAACGGTCCCGGGCTAAGGTAAGGCGACACCCGTGGGAATACCGTGCGTGAGGCCGCAAAGTGATATGAGGTGTTACATGCTAGATCGATGTGGCATTGAGTCGGGGTCCTGACAGCGTTGGTATCAGAGCTTGACTGCCTGTAGGATTACCAAGCCAAACTGGTCGAAGTTGAGTCTAGAAATTCTTAGTTATATAAGGGAATTGATTGTGGGATGGAACGTAAGGCTCTTTTTACTCCTTATACCTCATGGCCTTCTGATCTGAGTCATCATCTTCTCTTCTACGGGGATTAAGAACTAGGCTATCTCTTCTTTCTATTAGGATCACGTGTTGCTAATCTGTAGACTTATAAGATTGTTGGACTTAAGCCTCGTTTTAGTTCCTACTACTTCTGTATGATTACTGTTGATCTCGGAACCTTGATACTGTGATGTTGAGTGGTTATGCCACCATTTTGTGATTGTCTCAAATCTTTTTGAGCATTTACAGCCGTTATGCTGTCCGAGTCATCCCAGGTCTCTAAACAGTTTGATGCATTTGCAAATCCTTTCCTTCCGTCTCCGATGTCCCTTTTGGTCGGAATAAGCACACTAATCGGTAGGTTGAGGTACTTTGTAACCTCGGCGTAGATGTTGGAGCTATTATTATGACCTTAGGTGTTTAGGAAGTCACCTAGCAATTTAGCAATGCTTTTGTATCCCCAGTGTGATGATTCTGGCCATTATTTTTGAAAGCATCCCGTGATGTTATTAGTTAGTAGGCATTCTATTTCTGGGTTTTGAACCCGAGATTCACTCTACTTACTTCATGTTGATAGTGTTTGCTAGTTCCTTCAGGATATTAGTAACTTTGCGATAGTCCTCGAGGTCCATGGTATTTCCTTCTTCCAAATACTATGAACCGCTTATGGCAGATGTTTATTGGATCAAAAGATCACAATTAGAGTACTCTTGAGGAGATCTCCATTCATAAATCGTGACTCTGCCAGTCCTACCTCTCTGCATGGGTTATCTGGAAGAAATGTTGATCTCGCTCGACATACTAATCTATGCATCCACAACTCAGAAAATTATATGTTCCTTTGAGTTGTCCCTCTTTAGTTGTCTACTGACCTTCGTCTATCAATTGATAGTCAAGGGTATGCATGCATTCGTTTATCGATGCCTATTACCCTTGTGGTCCGTCAAGCCATTCTGTCCTGAATGACTTGGAGAAACAAACTCCAGTACCTCATCCATATCTAGGATTGGGTCAAAGTAGTTGTATTCCGCAGATCAAATGCCAATCCAGCTTTTGGTTCTGTTCTACCTTGGAGTATTACCCCCTTTATGTCAGAATTGTCATGAGAACTGCACCAACTCTCATGAATTTTGACGTAGTGATACTTCTCACCATCATTAGTCATTCCTCGGCCCTCGTGTTGAGGCAACCGGAATACCGACAACTGAATTGTGATGTGTGAAATCAATACTCCCAGCAACCTCGTTGCTTGGTAGTTAAAGGATAATAATTTCATTCTTAGCATGTTGGTTTTTGAATCATCCTTCTAAGACTGATCGTGCTACCTAGTCCTTATTTCGGTGCACCCTTCGATTGATGAGTTAGGATCTTGTCAAGTCCTCACTCATTTGATCATATCGTCTTGCCCTCAAAAGCGAGATTGTTCTCGAGCTTAGTAACATACGGTGGTTCGTGATTTTCTGAATGTCTTCTCGGAAGTATCACCAGGTCGTCACCTGACCGTTATGTTGAGCTCGTGATCAAATTGGTTTCTTATGAACCACCTTCTCTCCAAGAATCGGTGTTAGATATCCCTGAGCTAGTTGGTTAAGCTAGACAACAACTTGGAGAGTTGGAAGATAAAAGCTTGTCTGACTTAGTTCGTTCCAAAGGGATATTCTTGTGTAGTGTGTGTTGAAGAAAGATGATATCTTCATCGATTGGTCCCTGTGATCAGTTGTTGGACCTATTGTCTTATCAATCCTTTGATTTGAGTGTGGGCCATCGTCAAGTCAAATTAGTACCAACGATGCTCGTAATGTTGTCTTACTCGTGGTTGATCCCTCGAGCATACACCATTATATCTTTTGGGTCTGACCAATGCTATCACCGTGTTCGCATGATGGTGGAAGTCCAGTGATAAGGAAACCCAGATGAATTGCTGTTGATCCCATCGACAACATCATTGTCTCCTCCATGATTTTGTTGAACATTAAGCTAGTGTTGGAAACTTTTGAAAGCATTTCTTCATGCTAGCTCATGAAGCATGTCGGTTGTAAGGAGTGACTTCCTCTTATACACGTGCATTTGGTGAAAGTTGCCGCCGTGAATTTGAGAAAGTTAGTTTTGCTTCCTCTGGAATCATCCCAAATCAGTCATGCATACGTGCGAAGTATTCTGTGGTTCGGAGACTTGCAACCTCCATTCCATAGGTGTCCCGAGCACACCAAGCCACTGATTGATTTGTTCAAGGAGAAGGAGTTCCTTCATAAGAGCTAATCCGGACTTATGTAGGGATTTCGATACCCTCGTTGATGGTTCCCCCTCCTGAACTCGGTAGTGTTTTATTATAAGACTACTTTGTGGTCATGCTTGTCTGGAACAACGTGTTCACATGTTTGTAGTAGAACCAGCTCATGTTTTGGAGCTTACTATCGTAGTTCATTTCCCAAGAATCTCGCAACATCATCTCGTCGATTTGTGTTGCAAACTTTCGTTTTTCTTCCTAGACTCGATGAGTCTGGAATATCCTGACACCAACCAGATCTGAATCTCAAGCAGATGTGATGGTTGGAACATTTCCCAAGAACTATATATTGGTCTCTCGATAACCGGTAAGGTGGATGTCGTGGCCAACACACCCATCCGGTAGACCTATTATTATAGTATCTTATTTGAGGAAGTTGGCCACCTTCCCATAAGGACTTTGTAGGATTTACTCCCTAGTTGTGTCTTATGATTTTTTGTCTTTCCGAAGTCCGACCTTTACTTGATGTTCTAGATACCAGACCATTTCTATGAATGGGTTACACTAGCACATCAAGGAGAACATTAGAAGCGGAGTGCTAAATGTCTCTCGGTCGATCATCCAGATTTTGTTCCTTGGCTTCGCTAAGGTGTAATCTGAGAAGGTGTTATCTTCCTTTGCGTCTGCATCATCCATCATTAGCCATCATGGTAGTATGTTGTGTTGCCAGGATCCTTGACACGGATATTGGTAAAATCCCGATGAATATGGAAATGCTCAAGTTCTTGAGAGCACGCACAAGCGCTAGGTGTTATCATCGACACTAACTGGAGTGCTCTCAGTTTCCTCGGCAATGCTATAACCATTCCAATAGTGGAATAACTCTCTATTGTTGAGCCTCTCCCCAGTTACTAGAATCATTCCCAACATTTGCATTTTGTTCCCAGCTTGCACCGCCAATGTGCCATTCTACCATGGGTCCCTTCCATTTCCGGTGATAAGCAAAAATCATCCATTGCGTTGTCTTCAACAAGGTAATCCACATCATCCAAGTCCGAGTATGCCATTCTACCGACCCCCTCCAAACGATCGTTGTGAATTGCCTTAGGCTGGTATGAAGAGTTTCAATGATCTTTGAATCAAAAGTAATTCTTTTTGCCACTTAAGGTAATAATCTACGAATCACCCTCCTCCAGGATGTTTCGTCGTGGTATCATGGCAACTCAACTCCTCGCTACGTTGACAATCGTTTACCACCTTCTTAGGTGTGGAATTGTTGTCTACCTAGTGAACCTTCGTCATCCGTTTCTTTCCACCCCTCTTGATGTGTATCTCGTGTCTCAACCCGAGTGATGGTTCTATGTCTCATTCCGTGAGTTAATCCTGAGTTGTTCGATCTTCGAGGAGATCGACCCTTCTAGAGTCTCCTTCTCTCCAGGTCATGTTGGCAGGATTTCTCAGAGCAAGACTTCAAGACAATAATGGTGATTGAATCAACGTTCATTTGAAGTGCAACCTGGATCGTGAAGATTATGTTAGTTGGCGTTTTCCTTTCGTCTTACCCTACGCTTGAATCTCGGGTCGAGATTCTTGTTTAGTGGGGGTGAGTTGTCACATCCCTAGTTCTGGCCTGTCCTATGCCTGCTTCCATCTGAGCATCATGTTTAAATTTTTGAAACCTGAACTGAGGAATTTTGGAAGCCTCAAAAACTTAAATAAAAGAAGGGCAAAAACCCTTCAAATCTCATTCATTGCTCCAAAATGCTCTTCTTGAATGTTTGATAATTTTTGGTAAGGGTTCTGGTCCCAACCAAAATATTGAACAATTTTAAGGATTTATTTTTGGGACTTTGAATTTAAATCATTAGCTATTTGAATTTGAATTATATTCATATAACTAGAATATAATTTCAAATACCCCTGAAATATTTTATGAGCTTTTGGAAAAGTCCATATAGCAAAATCAAAATATTCAGAGGAGCTTTTGGCATTGTTTGAATTGTTTTAAATTCAAAACAGTGGCAAAAGATTAAATAAAATAAAACAAACAGAACAATAAAACAGGAGAGAGAGGAAACCTACCTGGGCCACTTACCCGCAGCCTACCTGGCGCCACCAACCGGCCCAGCCGGCCCAGCCCATCTCCACCCCCTCCCCTGTCGTCTTCCTCCCTCGCCAGAAGGACAGAGGCGAGGCGTGGCGCGCGCCCGAGAGGCCTCGGCCACCTCCTGCTTCCTCCTCGACGCCCGGAGACGCCACGCACCTCCCTGCCTCTCTTCCTCACTCTCCCGCGTCCTCATCCTCTCCCCGAAACACTCTCCCCCTCCTCTGTTCTCCTCACCCGAACGGAGCCGCCGCCACCGACGAGAGCCACCGTGGCTACCGGCCACCCCACGCCTCACCGACACCCCAGGAAGCTCCGCCCCGACCCCCTCTTCCTCCCCACCGATCCACGGCCCTCCGGAAGCCCTGCAGCGTCGCCCTCAAGCTCGCCCCTAACCTTCGGCCGCCGGCGAACTTTCGAGGATTCGCGAGCTCCAGCCCCTCCCCGGCCTCGCCGTTGCCTCCACCAGATCCGCTGTGAGCTACTCTTCCATTCCCCCTCCTCCTCGCGCTCGTTCCCGTACTCTAGCCGCCCTAACCACCTTGCCGAGCGCTCCTCGCCGCCGGCCATGGCACCGCCGTGGCCACAGGTGTCTTAGCTCGCGTCTGAGCACGCCCTCGGGCTCGAGATGTTCCCAGGAGCCGAAAACCCCCATCGGTTCGTCCGTAGCCGCACCATAGCATCGTCTTAGGCGATGCCCGAGCTCCGGCCGCCGCCTCTCTCGCCGTAGTTGCCGCTACCGGTCACCCCAGCCGCGGCCACAACCACCGCTGGACGCGCCGCGTCGCGGACGTTCTAATGAGCCAAACCGCGCGCCAAACCATCGCCCCTAGCTCAAATCCGAGCCGCGCCGCCGTGCGGAATGGTCGCCGCCGGTGATACTCCGGTGACTGCCGACGGGGCACGCTTAATTAGTGTTAATGGCCCCACTAATTAAACCCACAGCCACTGACAGTGGGCCCCACCCCTGGTCAAACCCCAGTCAGCGCTGGGTTTGACCGGGATTAGCTCCTGTGTCACTGACGTGTGGCCCCCACACGTCAGGTTTGACCTGGGGCGCCCAGTTGACCCTGCTGACGTCACTGTGACGTGGTGCTGACGCCATAATCATTTCTGGATTTAATATTATTCAGGAAATTCCAGAAAATGCCTAAAACTTCTAAAAATCATAGAAAATTAACCGTAACTCCAAATTAAATAAATTATATATGAAAAATTATCAGAAAAATTCAAGGAATCCATCTGTACCACTTTCATGCATGTAGAACAACTTATAGCTGCTGTTTAGCACAAATCAATTAAATGGCATTTGAATAATCACATATGGAGTTTGAATTTGAATCTTGTATTCAAACCAACTTCATTTAATCTGTTGCTAGTTGCATTAGCCCAAAACACATTCATTTTGCCATGTCATGATCATGCATCATATTGTGCATTGCATTGATTGTGTTCCCTTCTGTGTTGCCGGTATTTGTCCCCTCTCGATAGACGTGATACCGATGATGTGATCGTTGACACTGATGAAGACTCAATGTTATCTTCAGAAGTGCCAGGCAAGCAAAACCCCCTTGCTCATTTCGATACAATCCTACTCTCTCGCTCCTGCTCTCTTTTAATGCATTAGGGCAACAACGATTCATCTGTTACTTGCTGCGGTAGCTGAACCCCTTTATCCTCTGCATGACCTGTCATTCCACAGTAAATAGATGAAACCCACTAGCATGAGTAGGAGTTGTTTGAGCCCTGATGTGCCTACTCATTTATGTTTGTTTTTCATGCCTGCTACTGCTTAGAGTTGAGTCGGGTCTGATTCATCGGGGATGAATCAGAGGCGTGTGAACCTGTCCTACTGTGTGTGAGCTAAGTGTGTGAATACGATTTGGTAAAGGTAGCGGTGAGAGGCCATGTAGGAGTACATGGTGGGTTGTCTCATTGCAGCCGTCCTCAGGAACTGAGTTCTGTGTTTGTGATCCATGATTCAGCTACTACCACGCATTGGGCCCGAAACCAATGGACCCTCTCGGCTTCTTGATCACCCTTGTCCTCTGTCCAGGAGTTGCAAGTAGTTTCTGGTGTTTGTAGTATGCTGGAGGCCGTGGGCAGCGCTGACCGGAGGGGTGGGCTGTGATGCGGTAGGCACGTGGCACGGTGTACCGGGCGCCCGTTTGGTGTCTCGGGAACCCTGTTCACATCGTTTGGGGCTGTGAGCGAAACTCCGGCCGGATCTCCTCATGGATGGAACCCGAATAGGCGATAAACCTGGACTAGAGACTCGAGTGTTTAGGCAGGCCGTGGCCGACACCCACGTTGGGCTTCCGCTTGAAGGTTGCCGAGTACATATCGTGTAAACGGCGGTAAGTGGTGAGAGCGTGTGTGAAGAAGTACACCCCTGCAGGGTTAATATGATCTATTCGAATAGCCGTGTCCGCGGAAAAGGACTTCTGGGTTGCTTATATCAGTTCATAGACAAGTGAAAGTGGATACTCTAAAATACGCAAGATAAGCGTGAGTGCTATGGATGGCGTTCTCGTAGGGAGACGGGAGCGGTTCCATAGTGGTGTATTGGTTGGTGAATATGTGGACTCGTGTGCGCCACCTCAAAAGAGTTACATTGCAGTCGTAGTTCAGGATAGCCACCGAGTCAAAGCTGGCTTGCTGCAGTTAAACCCCACCATCCCCTTTGTTGATAATGATGCATATGTAGTTAGTTCTGATGTAAGTCTTGCTGGGTACATTTGTACTCACGTTTGCCTATTTTATGTTTTTGCAGAGAGACTTCGGTCTCACTAGTAGTTCCACGTGGACTTCGACGTTTAGCTTGTTACCTCAGCTACGATCTTGTGCCCTCGGCAGGATCTGGTAGATAGTCAGGCTTCTCAGCCTTTTTCATTTATAGATGTCTGTACTCAGACATGATAGCTTCCGCTTGTGCTTTGACTTGTATGCTCTGATTGTTGGGTCATGAGACCCATGTTTGTAATGTCTCGCTCCTCGGAGCCTATTGAATAAAATACTTGAGTCGTAGAGTCATGTTGTGATGCCATGTTGTATTTGCACATATCGAGCATATTGTGTGTATGTTATTGAAATGCTTGGTATGTGTGGGATCTGGCCATCTAGTTGTTTATCCTTAGTAGCCTCTCTTACCGGGAAATGTCTCCTAGTGTTTCCACCGAGCCATGGTAGCTTGCTACTGCTCCGGAACACTTAGGCTGGCCGGCATGTGTCCTTCTTCGTTCCTGTGTCTGTCCCTTCGGGGAAATGTCACGCGATGAATACCGGAGTCCTGTTAGCCTGCTACAGCCCGGTTCACCGGAGTCCTGCTAGCCCAGTGCTACAGCCTGGATTCACCCGCTGATGACCGACACGTTCGATGCTGGGTCATGGATGCCTGTCCCTGTAAGTCTGTGCCACTTTGGGTTTACGACTAGCCATGTCAGCCCGGGCTCCTTATCATATGGATGCTAGCGACACTGTCATATACGTGTGCCAAAAGGCGCAAACGGTCCCGGGCTAAGGTAAGGCGACACCCGTGGGAATACCATGCGTGAGGCCGCAAAGTGATATGAGGTGTTACATGCTAGATCGATGTGGCATTGAGTCGGGGTCCTGACACGATGAAGGAGGGAAACATCCGGGAAAATATTCCCGGTGTTTCGCATTTTCGGACGGATGAACCGGAGGGGGAAAGTTGCGTGTTTGGTATGCTAGGGATGCGTGGCAGACGAACGGGCTGTGTATCTGGATTCGTCTCGTCGTTCTGAGCAACTTTCATGTGCAAAGTTTTTCCATCCGAGCTACGGTTTATTTTATATTAATTTTAAAAGAACTAAATCAATTTTAGGATTTATTTAATTAATTAAATCAACATTATCCAGAATAGTGTTTGCTGACGTCAGTATGATGTCAGCAGTCAACAGGGGGTTGACTGGGTCAAACTAACGTGTGGGTCCCGTCTGTCATAGACACATCACCCTAACTAACAGATTAGTTAGGTTAATTATATACTTTAGTTGATCACGTTTAATTAGTTTAACTAAACATGACTAATTAAGGTAATTATTTAGTTAATAAATTAATTTTATTATTATATTTTTTAATTCCTTTTTAAACATTCTGCAGGGTGGGGCCACTTTGTCATAGGCCCCTGGGGGGCCTTAACGGGTGCGGGCTACAGGGCGACGGGCGGGCGCTAATGGGCGACCCGAGCGCGGCGTCGCCCGAACGCAGGGGCGCGCCGGCGAGGATGGGCGGCTCGGGCGCAGCGGCGATGATGGGTAGCTGGGTGGCTACGGCAGAGCGGGTGGACGCGGGGGCAGCGCACGGGGGCTGCGGGCGAGGCCAAGCGCTGAGCGGGAGCGCGGCCGTGAGGCGGAGTAGAGGAGCTCCGGGGAGCGTGGCGAGGCTGGAGCGGCGGAGCCGCGACACGCGAGCGGGGAGCGCATGGGGCGGCCAGGCGAGGCGTGGACGGAGCGGCAGCAGCGGCAGAGGCAGCGGCGGCGGTGATGCGGGCGGCAATAGCAGGTCCGGCAAGCGGGCCGTGGGCGCGGCTGCGCGGGGGCAGGGGCCGCGTGCAGTGGCGCGCTCGGCACGGCCCCAAGCAACACGCAAGGGAGGAAGCGAGCGCAGCGCGACAACGATGGCAAGCGCGGGCTGCGGAGCCACGGCCCTGGGAAGCCAAGACCCAGGCGGGCGCGTAGGCGGACAGGGGAGGCCGGAGGAGGCCCCGGCAGGCGCGACCAGGCGAGCGAAGGCAAGGCGCGCACGAGCAGGGAGAGAGCGAGGAGGGGCGCGCGGAGATGAGCGCGGCGGCGGGGCTCACATGGGGGCGTAGGGAGCGGGGCAGAGGGAGTCGGGGTGGTCGACGGGGACGGCAGCGTAGAGGAGGCAGGCCGATGGAGGGGCAGGCCGATGGAGGGGCTCCCGGCGTGGCAGCGTCCAACGGCGAGGCGGCGTGGTCCTGGCGCGGGGGCGGCGATGGCGGCCTTCTCTCGATCCCGATCCAATCGGGAGAGAGAGAGGGGGGGAGATATTTCGTGGGGGGAGTGGAGGTGTCGGTGGGTGGGGTTTTCCCCCTGGTGGGGATAAGGAGAGAGTGAAGGGGCCGACTGGGCCCAAATGGGTCAGCCAGCTGGGCCTTCTGGCCCAGTTGGCCAGGGGGGCCTTTTCTTTGTTTTTATTTTTTTGTTTAGTTTTTCTGTTTTGTATTTTCTTTTCTTTTATTTATTTACTTTTCTGTTTTAAATCATTTTAAATTATTTAGGCCTTTTATAAAAAAGTGTTTACTACACCATAAATTTCCGGGCATTTATTTGCACACACCGAAACTTTTATTATTTAACTTTATTTTAAATTTGAATTTGAATCGGTTTTGAACTAGCGATAGGTTAGCAACAGTAATCGTGGCGACGTGGCATCATTATCGCAGGATTACTGTAGCATGATTATCCGGGCGTTACAAAACTCCTCCACTACAAGAAATCTCGTCCCGAGATTTAGGAGGTAGAGGGAAACAGTGCGGGGTATTCATCACGCAGGCGGTCCTCACGGTCCCAAGTGGCTTCATCTTCAAAGTGATGCGACCACTGGACTTTGAGGAAATTGATCGCCTTCTGACGTGTGCGGCGTTCAGCTTGGTCGAGAATGTGGACCGGATGCTCTTTATAGGAGAGGTCCTGTTGCAATTCGAGCACTTCATGATCCACTGCTCGGATTGGATCCTTGAAGCAACGGCGGAGCTGAGACACGTGGAACACATCAAGAACCTGAGAAAGATTCGGCGGAAGCTCCAGTTGATATGCCACTTTTCCACGCCTTTCGAGAATAGTGAAGGGACCGATATAGCGAGGAGCTAGCTTGCCCTTGATCCCGAAGCAGTGAGAACCCTTCATTGGTGTAACTCGAAGATAAGCCTTTTCGCCAGGTATATAGACCATGTCTTCGTGATGACGGTCATACTGACTTTTCTGACGTGACTGGGCAGTCTTGAGATTCTCGCGAATAATGCGAACTTGTTCTCGGCCTGTTGGATAATATCCGGACCGAAGAGTGGACGTTCCCCAGTTTCTGACCAGTTCAGAGGGGTTCGACACTTTCGTCCATATAGCACTTCGAAGGGGGACATCTTCAGACTAGCTTGATAGCTATTATTATAAGAGAACTCGGCATATGGAAGAGATTCCTCCCATTTCTTGCCGAAGGAAACTACACAAGCTTGAAGCATGTCTTCGAGAACTTGGTTGACACGTTCAACCTGCCCTTGCGACTGAGGATGAAAAGCAGTACTGAACGACAGATGAGTTCCCATAGCTTCTTGGAAACTTGCCAGAATCTTGAAGTGAATAAGCTGCCACGGTCTGAACTGATAACCGGTGGAATACCGTGAAGTGAAACAATCCTGGACATGTAGAGAGTTGCAAGCTGGCTAGCAGTGATTGTTTCTTTGACCGCCAGAAAATGTGCAACTTTAGAAAGCCGGTCAATGATGACAAGAATAGCATCATTACCTTTCTGCGATTTGGGAAATCCAGTGACGAAATCCATTTCAACATGGTCCCATTTCCATTCAGGAATAGAGATAGGTTGCAGTGTTCCAGCAGGCCTTTGATGCTCAGCTTTGATACGACGGAAAATGTCACACTCAGGAACATAACGAGCAATGTCCTGCTTCATATTAGACCACCAAAATCTCTGACAGATGTCTTGGTACATCTTTGTACTACCATGATGAATAGACAAAGGCGTATCTGAGCTTCTTTCATAACCTTTTTAGTCTGATCCAGGTTTTTCCTCGAATGTGGTACCACTAGGCGACCTTTGAAGTACACGGCACCATCATCGGCGATAGTGAAGAATGAGGGCTTTCCTTCTGCTAGATGGCGTTTAATCTTATGGACTTCAGAGTCATAACCTTGAATAGTCTTTATACTACCTACGAGATCTGGTATGACAGCCAGGGTATTTAGAGAACCCTTAGTAACAACACGAAGATTCATCTTTTGGAACTCTGGGGGAGCGAGTGCTCCAGGAGGAACAATATGAAGGTTCACCTTTCTAAATTCTTCGATGAGCGAGGGTTGAACTTTGTGAACCTGGAGGTGGTTGCAGTAAGACTTGCGGCTCAAGGCATCAGCCATTACATTAGCCTTGCCGGGTGTATAGGATATACCCACGTCAAAGTCTGCAATAGTCTCCATCCATCTTTGCTGACGGAGGTTCAGATCTGGCTGAGTAAACAGATACTTCAGACTTTGATGGTCGGTGAAGATCTCGCAACTATTACCGAGAAGGTAATGTCGCCACTGCTTCAGTGCATGAATGGCAGCAGCAAGCTCGAGGTCGTGAACTGGATAGTTTTCTTCATGAGGGTGCAGTTGATGAGACGCATAAGCAATCACTCTGCACTCTTTCATTAGGACACAGCCTAATCCCTGACGAGAAGCGTCGCAGTAAATGACGAAGTCCTTCTTAGTATCAGGTGGAGCAAGCACTTGGGCAGAAGTCAACTTGTCTTTGAGTGCCTGGAAACTTTCTTGACACTTGTCTGTCCATTCGAACTTGACACCCTTATGCAACAGATTAGTCAAAGGCCTGGCAATCTTGGAGAAGTTCTCGACAAATCGACGACAATAGTTGGCGAGACCGAGAAAACTTCGGACTTGCTTGACATTCTTCGGAGGAGTCCAATTGAGAATAGCCTGAACTCGTTCAGGGTTGACGGCAATACCATCCTTGAAGATGACATGCCCAGGATAGGTTACTTCAGGGAGCCAGAATTCACACTTGGAATACTTAACATATAGTTGATGCTCTCGAAGCTTTTCCAACACAAGACGAAGGTGTTCAGCATGTTCTTTCTTGTTCTTGGAAAATACAAGGATATCGTCCAAATAAACCACGACGAACTTGTCGAGGTAATCCATGAATATATAGTTCATCAGACGAGAGAAGGTGGCTGGAGCATTCGTTAAGCCGAATGACATGACGGTGTACTCGTATGATCCATACCGAGTCATGAAGGCGGTTTTGGGATGTCCTCTTCACGAACACGGATCTGGTGGTAACCCAACCTCAAGTCAAGTTTGGAGAACACTGATGAACCAGCTAGTTGATTATAAAGATCATTGATCCGAGGAAGAGGATATTTATTCTGAATGGTAGCTTGGTTTATAGGACAGTAGTCTTGGACTAATCGGTTTGTCCCATCCTTCTTCTTAACAAAGAGAGAAGGTGCTCCCAAGGAGAGCAACTTAGGCGAATGAAACCTTTGACAAGAGATTTGTCGATTTCCTCCTTAAGCTCAATGAGTTCATGTGGCGGCATCTTGTAGGGTCGTTTAGCTATAGGGGTGGTGCCGGGTTTCAAGTCGATGATGAATTCGACAGCTCTAGCAGGGGGAATCCCTGGAAGTTCTTCTGGGAAGACATCTTGGAATTCACGAACGACGGGAGTGTTTTCAATGCACTCGAGTGGTGCAGCGTTCAATGCATTCAAGGCATAAAGCCGTGCCTCGGTGTTCTGAACTAGACGAGCTTGGTAAGCAATTATTTCATCAGAAGGGTGTAGCAGATGGACGACCTTAGTGGCGCAAACTATAGAAGCAGTATGCGCTTTCAACCAATCCATTCCCAGAATGAGGTCGATGCTGCAGGACTTCAGTACGATGGGAGAGGCAAGGAATTCCAGTCCTTCGATTTCAACCGGGACGTCATTGCAAATCATGGAGGTCCGACATTGGCCCGCGGGAGTGTGTACTAATAGCGAAGTGTTCATGTCCTTGCTTTTAATGCCATGCATGAAGGCAAAATCCTCTGATATGAATGAATGTGATGCACCTGTATCAAATAAAACAGATGTTGGTGCTGAATTTACGAGGAGTGTACCCATCACAGTAGCGGGCTGGTCTAGAACTTCATTGAGATCAACGTGGTTGGCATGAACACGACCATAAGACCTGACATTGTTGTTGCGAGGCTGGTTGCTTCCACGGCTAGCTGCGGGAAGGGCCAGTTGATTCTGGTTCTGAAAGCAGTTCCTGGCGAGGTGACCTGGTTGGCCACACTTGTAGCACAGACAATTATTGGGAGTGGGAACAGGAGCTTGGGGTGGTGGAGCTGGAAGCCTTGGCTGCCTAGTTGGTGGGGGAGGCAGACGCGGTGTAGCATAAGACTGCCTTGGAGCAGGTGCAGTTGGCTGGTACATGCTATTGGGAATCCATATCCTACGCTTCTGCGAGGACGGGCCCGAAGATGAGCCCGTGTCACGGTTGCGCCCGTGAGAGCTCTGGTGTTCCTGCAGACCAGTTTCGGCATTGATGGCCTTGTTCACCAAGGTGGCGAAATCAGCAAAGTCATGCACTAGAAGTGCGAGCTTGATATCAGCTTGAAGGCCATCACAGAACTTCTCCTGCCCGCGTGCATCAGTTGGAATGTCTTCTTCAGCATAGCGGGACAGATCCAGAAACTCTCGTTGATAAGCTTCAACCGTTTAGTTGCCTTGGGTGAGGTTGCGGAACTCACGCTTCTTACGGTCCATGACTCCCTAAGGAATGAAGCGAGCACGGAAAGCAGCTTGGAAGTCTGGCCAGGTGATGATTGTTCCAACTGGCAGAGTACGCCTGTGGCTGTCCCACCATTGAGCAGCGGGTCCCTTCAAGAAGAAGGAAGCAAAGGTGACATAGCTGGCAGGGGCTACATCAACAGACTCCATGTCATAGGTGATGTCACGGAGCCAGTCATCACCTTCCAGAGGCTGAGTTGAGCTGCGATACACAGTTGGGTTAAGGCGCATGAAATCCTGCTGAGTCACTTGGGCTGGCTGCTGGTTCATATTGGGGCGAGGAAACTGAGCCATCATATTCTCCATGAACTGGCGATTCATCTCAAGTTGTTGGATCATACCAGCCATGTACTCAGGCGGTGGTGGGGCATTGCCACCGCGACCACGACCACCTGGTCTAACCATCCTGCTAATATATAACAGGAGTAGTTCAGCATTGAGAAATTGCGAGGACAAGAATCATTCATGATGAAACATGCATAATGAAAGGAACACGATAGATACTACATAGTAGTTGGCACATCTTACAAAAGTGATCATGCATAGAGTTCGGTACACAGACTAAGAACATCATAGGTGGCACGCAGGCTCGCGGCGAAGGCATCTAATACTAACAAGCAAGCCTACATCAGTCCCAGGAGGAACTGTGGAGGTAGGTGTAGCCTGACAGCTGGTAGTGACGCGAAGGGAAGACCTCCACGCGAGTAGCCTGGGGTCCGCGGATACTCTGGTGCGGAACCCGATGCGCAGGTGGCAGGAGAGGACCAAATGCGGGAGAGTAGCCTCCCACATCTGGCCAGCCGACGCCCTGGGGCATCACGGTCCTGGCAGGGTAGATCACAGAACACGACAGATCACCAGATCGGACAGAGGGGTGCAATAGCGTCAGAGCACGGTACAGGTGCTGGCGAGTGGTGTACAACTCGTGGCGAAGAGCTCGGTTAGCTCTATCCAGCCCATCAGCATGCAGAACCAGGTTCTGATGGTAGAAGGGCTCTCGGGTGACAGTGGAGTAGGCAACAGTGTAGTATCCCTCCGCACCAACATCGGATGCGATAGCAATGTGCCTGAAGGGGAAGGTGTCCAACTCCTGATACTCTCCACGAAGACGTGTCAGAGCAGCATAAGCAGCATCGTGGACCGCCATGTCGATAGTCACTCCAACACCATGAGCAGTGTGCAGCACGGTAGTGGAGTCATACTCCCAAGAGTAGAGGTGGACGATGGCACGGTACTGCTCCTGGTTGAAGTCCTGGTACTCCTTGTAGACGGTGTACTCAGGGTGCCAGCGATAACCCAGATAGGTCATCATCTCAACCAACACAGCAGGTGATCCTGAGGCACCAATGGCCGTCATGTGGCGCACGACCTGTCTCGTGGGTTCATCTGAAAACAAAGATGTTTTCACAGGAGTCAAATGACAATGTGGATAATGTTCCAACACTACTCTAAAGAATAGCTAGGGCTTATCCAACTTTGGGGTGAACATGGTCACGGGATCCTAATGTTAAAGTTAGTAAAATCGTTTAACCCGACTAGAAGAGAGTTCAGAGTCCCAGAGTAAGGATCGAGGAGTAAAAGATACTAATACCTCCTAGATGGCGACGTGGGCCCGTAAGGCACACAACCATGTTAATAAAAGTTTTTGTAATGTCTAAACTCGACTTCGGCCAAGGAGTGTGGAAGGGGGATTCCTACAGGCAGTCGGCTCTGATACCAACTTGTGACGCCCCCGATTTGATGGTACACTAATCATACACGCAAACGTGTACAATCAAGATCAGGGACTCACGGGAAGATATCACAACACAACTCTACAAATAAATTAAGTCATACAAGCATCATATTACAAGCCAGGGGCCCTCAAGGACTCGAATACAATAGCTCGATCATAGACGAGTCAGCGGAAGCAACAATATCTGAGTACAGACATAAGTTGAACAAGTTTGCTTTAAGAAGGCTAGCACAAACTGGGATATAGATCGAAAGAGGCGCAGGCCTCCTGCCTGGGATCCTCCTAAACTACTCCTGGTCGTCGTCAGCGGGCTGCAAGTAGTAGTAAGCCCTCCAGTGTAGTAGGAGTCATCGTCGACGGTGGCGTCTGGCTCCTGGGCTCCATCGTCTGGTCGCAGCAATCGGGTATAGAAAGGGTGGAAAGAGGGAGCAAAGCAACCGTGAGTACTCATCCAAAGTACTCGCAAGCAAGGAGCTACACTACATATGTATGCCTTGGTATGAAATGAAAAAGGGTAGCATATGTGGACTGGACTGCAGAATGCCGGAATAAGGGGGAATAGCTTCGAAGACTACGCTTCTGGTAATCTCCATCTTGCAGCAGAAGAAGAGAGTAGTTGGTAAGTTCACCAAGTAACATCGCATAGCATAATCCTACCCGGTGATCCTCCCCTCGCCGCCCTGTGAGAGAGCGATCACTGGTTGTATCTGGCACTTGGAAGGGTGTGTTTTATTAAGTATCTGGTTCTAGTTGTCATAAGGTCAAGGTACAACTGCGGGTCGTCCTTTTACCGAGGGACACGACTATTCGAATAGATCAACTTCCCTGCAGGGGTGCACCACATTTCCCAACACTCTCGATCCCATTTGGCCGGACACACTTTTCTGGGTCATGCCCGGCCTCGGAAGATCAACACGTCGCAGCCCTACCTAGGCACAACAGAGAGGTCAGCACGCCGGTCTAAATCCTATGGCGCAGGGGTCTGGGCCCATCGCCCATTGCACACCTGCACGTTGCGAGGGCGGCCGGAGAGTAGACCTAGCAACCTCCATTACAAAGGAAGTTGCGTTATGCAGTCCAACCCGGCGCGCGCCGCTCAGTTGCTGACGTCATGAAGGCTTCGGCTCATACCACGACGTCGAGTGCCCATAACTGTCCCCGCATAGATGGTTAGTGCGTGTAGGCCAGTGGCCAGACTCAGATCAAATACCAAGATCTCGTTAAACGTGTTATCTTGAAATAACCGCGAACGCCGACCAGGGTCAGGCCCACCTCTCTCCTAGGTGGTCTCAACCTGCCCTGTCGCTTCGCCACAAAGATCCACACAGAGGGCCGTTGGGACAAAGGTCCTTTCAGCCCCCAATCCGTGAATCACTCGCGGGTGCTCCATGAGCCGACCCAACTTTAGTCACCACATGTATCATGTATAAAGTATATAGTATATACCCGTGATCACCTCCCGAGTGATCACGGCCCGATAGTATAGCATGGCAGACGGACAAGCAGGTAAGGCCACTGATGATAAGCTAGCATCCTATACTAAGCATTAGGATTGCAGGTAAAGGTAACAATAGTAGTAGCAAGGACAGACTATGCATCAGGATAGGATTAATCGAAAGCAGTAATCATGCTACACTACTCTAATGCAAGAAGTGGAGAGAAAGAGTAGGCGATATCTGGTGATCAAAGGGGGGGCTTGCCTGGTTGCTCTGGCAAGAGAGAGGGGTCGTCAACACCGTAGTCGTACTAGGTAGCAGCGGCGTCGGTCTCGGTGTCTAGAGAAAGAAGAGGGGGAAGAAACAATAAATATAATGCAAACAAATGCATGATGATGCATGACATGACAAAGAGTGAAGTCAGGTGTGCCCTAACGCGGTACGAGGTGGTACCGGTGAAGGGGGAAAACATCTGGGAAAATATTCCCGGTGTTTCGCGTTTTCGGACGGATGAACCGGAGGGGGAAAATTGCGTGTTTGCTATGCTAGGGATGCGTGGCGGACGAACGGGCTGCGTATTCGGATTCGTCTCGTCGTTCCGAGCAACTTTCATGTACAAAGTTTTTCCATCCGAGCTACGGTTTATTTTATATTAATTTTAAAAGAATTAAATCAATTTTAGGATTTATTAATTAATTAAATCAACATTATCCAGAATAGTGTTTGCTGACGTCAGCAGTCAACAGGGGGTTGACTGGGTCAAACTAACGTGTGGGTCCCGTCTGTCATAGACACATCACCCTAACTAACAGATTAGTTAGGTTAATTATATACTTTAGGTTAATCACGTTTAATTAGTTTAACTAAACATGATTAATTAAGTTAATTATTTAGTTAATTAATTAATTAATTTTATTATTATTTATTTAATTATTATATATTTTAATTCCTTTTTTTATAAATGTTCTGCAGGGTGGGGCCACTTTGTCATAGGCCCCTGGGGGGCCTTAACGGGCGCGGGCTACAAGGCGACGGGCGGGCGCTAATGGGTGACCCAAGCAACGTCGCCCGAACGCAGGGGCGCGCCGGCGAGGATGGGCGGCTCGGGCGCAGCGGCGATGATGGGTAGCTGGGTGGCTACGGCAGAGCGGGTGGACGCGGGAGCAGCGCACGGGGGCTGCGGGCGAGGCCAAGGGCCGAGCGGGAGCGCGGCCGTGAGGCGGAGCAGAGGAGCTCCGGGGAGCGTGGCGAGACTAGAGCGGCGGAGCCGCGACAGGCGAGCGGGGAGCGCACGGGGCGGCCAGGCGAGGCAGGGACGGAGCGGCAGCAACGGCGGCGGTGATGCGGGCGGCAACAGCAGGTCCGGCGAGCGAGCCATGGGCGCGACTGTGCGGGGGCAGGGGCTGCGTGCAGTGGCGCGCTGGGCGCGGCCCCAAGCAGCACGCAGGGGAGGAGGCGAGCGCAGCGCGGCGGCGATGGCAAGCGCGGGCTGCGGAGCCGCGGCCCTGGGAAGCCAAGACCCAGGCGGGCGCGCAGGCGATCAGGGGAGGCCGGAGAAGGCCCCGGCAGGCGCGACCAGGCTGGCGAAGGCGAGGCGCGCACGAGCAAGGAGAAAGCGAGGAGGGGCGCGCGAAGATGAGCGTGGCGGCGGGGCTCACATGGGGGCATAGGGAACGGGGTAGTGGGAGTCGGGGTGGTCGACGGGGACAGCGGCGTAGAGGAGGCAGGCTGGTGGAGGGGCTCCGGCATAGAGGAGGCAGGCCGGTGGAGGGGCACCGGCGTGGCGGCGTCCAACGGCGAGGCGGCGTGGTCCTGACGCGGGGGCGGCGACGGCGGCCTCCTCTCGATCCCGATCCAATCGGGAGAGAGAGGGGGGGAGATATTTCGTGGGAGGGGAAGTGGAGGTGTCGGTGGGTGGGGTTTTCCCCCTAGTGGGGATAAGGAGAGAGTCTAGGGGCCGGCTGGGCCCAAATGGGTCAGCCAGCTGGGCCTTCTGGCCCAGTTGGCCAAGGGGGCCTTTTCTTTGGTTTTTTTGTTTAGTATTTCCCTTTCGTATTTTCTTTTCTTTTATTTATTTATTTTTCTGTTTTAAATCATTTTAAATTATTTAGGCCTTTTATAAAAAAGTGTTTACTACACCATAAATTCTCGGGCATTTATTTGCACGCACCGAACATTTTTGTTTTAACTTTTGAAAACTTTATTATTTAACTTTATTTTAAATTTGAATTTGAATCGGTTTTGAACTAGGGATAGGTTAGCAACAGTAACCGTGGCGACGTGGCATCATTATCGCGGGATTACTATAGCATGATTATCCGGGCGTTACAATACAGGGCCGCCGTGCCGCTTGAATGGAGAGTTCTTTTTTGGTTCTTTTGCGAATTTTGGTGGCTCTCACTCTGGCCAGTTTGCCTTCGATGATGAGATGCCATCTATGGACGATGGCTAGACGCAGAGGGTATGATTTACAGCGGTGGTGACATTTCTAAAAGCATCTCCAATAGATGATGCAAATTTAAAAATGTAAAAGTAGGAGATATAAAGTTTACATCGCCAAAAAGTGCATTTTACATCTCCAAAAAAGAGACAACTCCAACATATGATGTATATTGGAGATGTAGAAATGCAACTCCAATAGATGATGCAAAGTGATCTGGTCGGCGGCATTTTGTCAAACATGTTGGATGCGGTGGCCATGGGCGTGACCATGTCTTCCTCCATGGTCGCCGGCGGCGGCGGCGAAGGTGGAGTGGGGGTTCCTTGAGTGTGGACGCCACAGCTAGCAGCAGCGAATCGACCGACGCACCCACGGCCGCCTTCGATTTTTTTTGCCACCAGAGATGGATGGGTTCGTTGCCGGGTTGCGTCCCGCCGGCCACTTACACACCTCCACCGCAGGGATTGGCGGCTCGTTGCTTCTTTGTCGGCGGTGCGGCCGCGACGACGACCAGCCAGGGTGGGGCAGAACCGTGGCGGCGGCATGGAGGCGGAGGCAGGATTGGTGACGATGATCGCGCCAACAAAGGCAGCGATGGGGTGGGCGGCTACAGCGGAGGAGGCGGCGGGGTCGGCCAAGGCCTGAACAACAGTGGAGCTGTTCAGTCCAGACGCTATTCTTTCCTAACATCAGTAGCTACAATTGACAGCCAATGAACATAAGTACTCTTTTTTTACGGCGAATAAAAGTACTCCGTAAGCAAGAGAAGCGACCAAATCTGTGTACATTTAAAATGTCATAGGAGTAATAATATGCAAAAGAAGCATATTCTCATGCATTCATGTGGTTCCTACATCGAAATCGAATAGCCAGTAAGCTAAAAGGATACACGACCCGAGTGTTCCTGCGGGCAGATATAGCAAAGATAGCAGAACATCATCACCGCACAACCAACAGAGGAAAAATGGACTCTTGGTGAGTTGGAGATTGTAACAGGTTATGTTCTGGCGTTGTTCAGTATTTTGGGGGTCTTACAGTACCTTCCTGATTGTTTTGAACCATAGGGACGATCCAAAAGCAATGTGTGGTCAGTTTCACCAATGAAATTGGGAGCGCCAAGTTCCCAAAATATAGTGCAATTTATATATGACAGAAATCTGAAATGATTGCTACCAAAGATAAGAAACTGCAAGAAAACAAGCTTTGCGCATTGTAGATCAGGAAACTTACCTATGAATGGCCTTAAGGACAAAGTATTTCTCATAGCTTCAGTAAGAAGCAAGCTTTGTACATCAACATCAGGAAACTGTCCTGCGGAAGGCCTGAATAACAAGGTGGCTGATATGTCCTCATAGTTCCCGACGATCTTCCACGGTTGACAAAGCCATATGACAAAAAGGAAAAGGGAAATAGCCTGTAGTCCAGAGCATCAGGGGACAAATACATACCTTATTAGGGATTAGAGGATCCGTGGAAATTCTTCCATTGCTCGTATAGAAAGAGAAGTGTCACTGCAAAATAGTTGTCTAATAAACGATGATCAATCCACCTGAACAGTGCACAGAAAGTAATAATCTGCTGCCAGATATGGTAAATTTGACATGAACAAATGGAAAGCACAGCACTGAGCACTGGTCGGTCGATAAGGTGCAGCATCAACCTGTCAACCCACCAAGGCTCGAACCTGGGGTGGCTCACTACCTCTAATTAAAAGAAATGCACAAAGAGTAACATTGCTGGAGTCGTACAGGTAATACTTCATACATGATTCTAGTCCTGACATTTGACAACACTATCGGTATTTTAATAAAACCACAAAACAATTGTTTATTTGATTACATGCTTAATTTTTGCATAGTTTGAACTCTCGGAAGAATTTTGAGGATAGTCTCAAAGCCTAGCAGTTTCATACTGAAGTCAAATTCATCACAAAAACACAGCCTTTATTCAAATGAGTAAATATGGTAAATGCTAAATAGCATTCTGTGTATATTCTCGTAATTAAAGGAGGTCGGCTCCTGCCATCTTCTTAGGAAGCAAGAATCCGAATTGTGAGAAATCAGTAGTTCACCTACTATCCTAATTCATACAGTTCTTCCTTGTTTGGTTTACAACTCTACTAGCTCACTATATGATCAGATATGAAGATCAGTTCAAAAAAGGTGAAAAACAAAGCTCACTACAGCAAATGAAAATAGTACAACTATTGACCCCTAGTTTGGCAAACTAGTAACCTGAGAAACTACTATCGAAGCTAATCATTGATCAAAGGCCTTTTAACTTCATGTATGTCATAACATTTGCATTGTCCATGCTTCGAAGAGAAATACTATAATAAAAAAATAAGAATCAACAAAGTGGGAGGTATGTGTGTTTATCTTCATCACAGAGCTAACAGTTGAACCATCAATGTCTAGGAAATATTAGTATCCTTAAAGTACACAACTCTTGGAGGATGTTTCCAAACACAAATATTACATTCATAAAAGGAATTTGATGCAAGAAGAAAAATCAGCACAAGCAAGACATTGCAGGTAAGAATAAAGACTTCCTGTGGATCTCTTCTAAAATGGAAAAAAAGATTTTCAATAAGTATTACTTCACAGGGCAAGCTAAACCAATACCTTATTAAACTAGTTAAACCACTACTTTAACTTGCACTTCTTGTTCTATCATGCAAACAGAGAAACTGAGTAAAACAAGTCATGGTGAAATTTGGCATGCATCAGTCAAAGCCTGACCAATGAATTTTACTTTTCAGTCTTGTGTTCCACATCACACTCCTTTTCTTCTGATATTGCTTCTTACTCATCAGTTTCAGCTCTTAATTCACTGCCTTTTGCACTACCTCGCATCCTCAAACCCTTTCGTGAGTAGTACTTCTTCCGCCCGATATCAACAAGCTTGCCAGCCTCCTCCACCCTCGATGCATCTACCAATGCATTCACTACATCCTGCAGCACACCACACTCCACTCTACCGCTCCTTTTACCACTAAACATTTCATAGCAGTACCTCAGTGCACAATCCAGGTCTCCAGCCTGCAGAAGGTGTGGCACGAGAGTCTCATATGTTCCCTTATTTGCGGCACAGTGATTTTTTGCCAAATCATCATACAGCTTCTTGGCCTCCTGTAACCTCCCCGCTTTGCAATATCCTCGAATCAACTCATTGTAGGACACCGTATCGGGTTTTGGCCCGTCCTTCTCCAATCCCTCAAGCACAGCAGCTGCATCATCAATCCTCCCTTCTGCAACCAAACCCCGCAGCTTGGCATTGTAGCACTTTGCATCTGGCTCCAAATTCCTCTCCTTCATCATCTCCCATACTGTCTCTGCTTCATCCGTGGGGCCATTGTTACAAAACCCATTCAACAGAGTGTTGAAAGTAATAATGTCAGCTGAAACACCGTGCTTCTCCATGAGAAGAACAACATCAAGAGCAGCTGAGAGGTCAGGCTTCTGGCACAATGAGCGGATGAGTATGTTGTAAGAGTATACGCTGGGAACAATCGAGGGGTGGGTGGCTGGGATCTCCTGGAATGCAGCAGTGAGCCCATCGAAATCCCCGGCTTCGGCGTACGCTGCAAGAAGGGCGTTGAATGTCATGGTGGATTTATGCTGCGCGGGAAGTTCATGGAAGGTTGCGGTAGCGTGGGATGGCATGGAGGCACGGCCGTAGAGGCGGATGAGGCGCGCGGCGAATCCCTCGTCTGAGGTCTCGAGGAAGGGCTTCTGCGCTTCGATGATGGCCTCGATGCCGTCTTGGCGGCCGAAGGAAGTGAGGCGGCTCACCGCTACCTCGTACACGCGGTGCCGCTCGCGGAAGCGCGACGACACGGTTGACGCTTGGACGAACTCGGAGACCAGCTTATCAGGGTTGCGCTGCCGGATGAGGGCAATGAGGATATCGTCAAGGGGCTTCGGGAGCTTGTGGTCCGCATCGGACTCAGCTTTGGCGGCGGGCTGTACGCCGAGGGGCTCCGGGAGCTTCTGTCCCGCGATGGAGTCAGCATCGGCGGCGGACGGTTTCGGCGGCGGCGCCGGCGCGCGCTTGGTCTTGGGATTGCGCTTGGGTAGTTTGACGGTTGGCGAGGAGGAGGAGAAGATGCGGGAGAGGCTGTTCGCCCGGGTGGCGGCGGCGGCGGCGGCGGCGGAGGCCATGGGAAGACGGCGGGTGGGGGCGAGAGGAGCGGAATGGGCGAACGAGGGTTTTCCCTGCTCTATGCACTTCTTCTTAGTTAGGTCGTCAAAATGTTAGCCCATCTGACCGTCTCCCAAGTAGCAGCCCGGCCCAGCCCAGCCCAGCCACAAAGAAAGTGATCAACGTTTTTTAAATGTTAGAAAGTGATTAACATTTTTTGCATACACGTTCAATATTGTTCGAACGCTTATTCAATATTTTTAAATACTTGTTCAACTTTTTTCAATTATATGTTCTGCATTTTTCAAATACTTATTTAGCATTTTCTAATAGTTATTCAGCATTTTCAAATACTTCTTCAATATTTTTAAGGACGTGAGTAACCACCAGTCGACTGGACACTAAACATCAGATCCGCACGATCGTACACCCACATCCCTCCCGCGCGACCCGCTTTGCCAGAACCACCCACGATGACCTAGCCTTCTTTCGCGAGGCCCAGCATGCACAACGCATGAGGCCCAGGACAAAAAAGAAAGCCCCTCTCGCTCACTTTCCCCCGCACGTGACTTACCATCCTAAAACCTAGTTTCTTACCTCCATCGCAAGAAACAGCCACCTGCCCCGATCTGTTCTCGTCTCTCCCCGACGCGCCTCCATCGCCGACGACATGCGCCCCAGATCTGATCCACCAAAAAACCCACGAAAAACACTACCAAACACAAGGATTTAAGAGAGGGGTCTAGCTTACCACATCAACATCACAAGGGTTACCACATGCTACTGGGACAAATACCCCAGTTCATCTGAATTTCGCCATAATCAGGCAAAAATCAAGGAGGTAAGTGATTCAACCTCTATACACATGCTGCATATACATTTCATACCAATAAAATCAAGGCAAAAAAACATGGGAAAAGAACAACAAGAACTAAAGAACAAAGCCAACAAGATGCATAAGAAGGTAGCCTTTTACTACATGTGTGTAATTCCACCGTTGTAATTGAGTTACCATTCAAATTCAGTCAGGTTACCAACAAAGATTGAATAAATTTGCCTCTTTTAATGCCAAAAAGTTGGTAAAAATTGATCCATGTTCCTACCTACAAACTACATCATTGAGTTACCTCATCATTGAGTTACCATCATAAATCCATATAGGCTATCATCGTCATTCTATTAAGCTATCTTTTTTGAAGCATGTTAGAACTACATGTATGAAATTTCTCATTAATAACTGAGTTACCATTTCGAGTCAATATAGATTACCAAGTGTGTGCATTGAGTAATCAGCATCCTTTAACACTTATTCAACATAAAAAAGATCCTTTTTTATTGAGCAAACCCATGTCAGAACAAGTTATCATGCTAATTTACCAGGAAAACTCAGAACCAAAGGTGCTAAAACACTACTCCCTCTGTCTCAAATTTCTTGTCTTAGATTTGTCTAAATACGGATATATCAAGCCACATTTTAGTATTAGATATATTCGTATCTAGATGAATCTAAGACAAGAATTTTGGGACGGAGGGAGTACAAGAATACCATTTGTTGATTTACATTGTTGCCACCAGAATTTTTTGATAAGAAATGATGTTGATGAAATGAGGTTGATAGGAACTATCGCTGTCATACTCTCATACGTTGGTTACTCCCAAAATGATACCTGTTATAAAAAAGAAGTAATCAGTGCAGAAAAAAGAAAAAATATAGTTGTTGTGAAAAAATAATCAAAATTGCTTGTAAGTGTGGAAAATTGATGGATGCAATCATATGTGCTAGCAGGTGCTGCAACACAAAAAATGGCGCATGACAACGAGGGTAATGTGGATATCATGATGAGTGGTGTGGGAACAAACCAACAGTGTGAATATGCACACACGGCAAGCTTTGGTTCTGCCAACATCAACAAAACAGACGAAGGTAAAACATTTACCATGCTACCACATTTGTATACACAGACTTGTTACCATCATACTTGAGTTGCAACTACCACCTATGTTATTTACAACTACCACATTCACCATGAATCAGTTCACAATCACCAAGCTTAATGCACACAAGTTACCATGAAATTAGGTACAATTACCACACTTACTGCATACGAATTATCATGCAGTCTGTATTATAATTACATGCTTTCACTTTACAACTACAAAAACATCTTACTGCATGCAAACTTTACCAGGCAAGTGGAGTACAAGTTACCACTAGTTTTGGCATGCAGAAACATAACACAAACTAACAACTTCAAAAACATTACAGGTGCTACATCTAGAAGCAACCCGATGGTCCGAGAGACAAGCAAAGAACCGACTACTAGCAGCATAGGGGGGAGAGAAAGCTTCTTTGATCATTCAGTCAGCGAGCCAGTGAGTCCAGAAACAGGAGGAGAGAATGCTGATCAGGGAGACAAAAACACCGAGGCATACTCCATACCGAAGCCTCCTGATGAAACGATGAAGTTTGATACTTATGAGGAAGCTTATGATCACTACAAGCAATATGCACTCAGCCATGGGTTTGGGATGAGGCTAGAATATAGAAAAACAATTAAATACGACACTGTAAGCAGAGTCCTCTTGGTTTGTGGGAAATACGGCAAGCCAAAAAAACAAGGATGAGACACAGGATGTGCAGGACCCAAAAGGCGCCGTTAAGAAGAGGAAAGAGGGAAGGTTGTGAGGTCGGGATGTCCAGCCCACCTTTACATCACCCACACGGATGCGTGGTGGAGAGTCAAACGCTTCAACGACGACCACAACCACCCTCTTATAAGAAATCTGTCATTGACAAAGTTCCTATCATCACATAGGAACATTCCCAAGGATGAGCAAGACTTCTTGAAGATATTGCACGGATGCAACATAGAGACAACAAGACAGATGCAACTAATGTCATGGTTCTATGGGTCTCCTAAAGATGTACCATACACGACAAAGGACATTGCAAACCAGCGAGCTAAATTCCGCATGGAGTACCGCCATGCTGATGTGGGGAGCACGATCTCATACTTCCAAGATATGAAGGCACAAGATCCAGATTTCTATTGGAGAATAAATCTTGATGACGAGGACAGAGTGGAAAATTTGTTCTGGATAGATGGTGCGTCGCGCAGGGCATATGCTAGATACAATGATGTCATATCATTCGACACAACATACATGACAAACATGTACAAGATGCCCTGTGCGCCCTTCATTGGCATTAATAACCATGGACAATCAATCCAGTTTGGTTGTGGATTTGTTCGAAACGAACTATCTGATAACTTTGTGTGGCTGTTTAATGCATTCTTGCATGCAATGGGTGGAATTGCGCCAAAGAACATAATAACAGATCAAGTTTTTGCAATGGGGTGTTCATCGGGATAGTACACAGGAATTGTCGTTGGCATATAATGAAAAAAGCACAAGAGAAGCTTGGGGAGCTGATGGCTGACGATGGGCCACTAAATAATGCATTCAAGGATTGTGTTGACAACAGCCTGACTGGTATTTTACTTCCCACCCTCACTACCTTAAACACAAGAAATGGGTTTACATGCATGATATCAACAGTTACCATGTAACAAGGTGACAGGTTACCAGAGGATTATAACAAAATTACCTCCATTCATTATTTTCTGTACTGAACCTACCATGTTCATGTTTGTCACACGCATTTCGGTTGTTCGTCCCAGTAGCTACAACAAAACTTTTCAATCACCAACTAGTGGTGATTGATAGGAATCTTTTTTGTTGCTAGTTAAAAATGTTGCTTGTACTACACACAGAGTGGTATTCGATGTGGACAAAAAATCATCATATGTGCAATGTACTTACCATGATGCTTGAACTAAAGGAACCAAGTGTGTGTGATAGAATTATCAACAGCAACGTGTTTCTAGTTACCAATATGTATGAACCAAGGTTACCATCCTTCAATACCTGATGTTACCATGTTTCTGTTATAAATGTAGTTGAGGAGTTTGAGCACAAGTGGTGGGTGATGATGGAAGCGTATGGCCAGACCGACAACGAGCATTTCCAATGGCTGTGGGAGAACAAGAAGTGTTGGGTCCCGGTATACTACATGCATGATTTTTTCTGTTCTTGCAGACCACGGCAAGAAGCGAGGGTTTTAACCCTGTGCTCAAGAAGTATGTCAACCCAAACAACTCACTGGTCGAATTTGCACAACAGTACATGATGACCCACAAGTATAGGGGATCAATTGTAGCTCTTTTCGATAAGTAAGAGTGTCGAACCCAGCGAGGAGCAGAAGGAAATGACAAGTAGTTTTCAGTAAGGTAATGTCTGCAAGTGCTGAAATTGTAAATAGCGAGTAGTTTGATAGCAAGATAATTTGTAACAAGCAAGTAACGATAATTGTAACAAGTATGCATCCAGGTAACCCAATCCTTTTGAGGCAAAGGACATGCCAAAATGGTCTCTTATAATGAGCAAAGCATTCTTGAGGGTACACGGGAACTTCATCTAGTCACTTTCATCATGTTGGTTTGATTTGTGTTCACTACTTTGATAATTTGATATGTGGGTGGACCGGTGCTTAGGTGATGTTCTTACTTGAACAAACCTCCTACTTATGATTAACCCTCCCGCAAGCATCCGCAACTATGAGAAAAGTATTAAGAATAAATTCTAACAATAGCATTAAACTCTAGGATCCAATCGGTCCCTTACGGAGTAGTGCATAAACTGGGGTTTAATTTTCTGTCACTCTCACAACCCACCATCTATTTACTACTCCACAATGCATTCCCTTAGGCCCAAGTATGGTGAAGTGTCATGTAGTCGACGTTCACATGACACCACTAAGGGAATCACAACATACATACTAAAATATCGAACACATATCAAATTCACATGATTACTTGCAACATGATTTCTCCTATGACCTCAAGAACAAAGGTAACTACTCACAAACGGTAAACATGCTCATGATCAAAGGGGTATTAAATAGCATAATGGATCTGAACATATAATCTTCCACCAAATAAACCATATAGTAATCAACTACAAGATGTAATCAACACTACTAGTCACCCACAAGTACCAATCTATAGTCCCGGTAACAAGATTGAATTCGAGAGATGAACTAGGGTTTGAGATGAGATGGTGTTGGTGAAGATGTTGATGGATATTTCCCTCCCCAAGATGGGAGAGTTGTTGGTGATGATGATGACGATGATTTCCCCCTCCGGGAGGGAAGTTCCCCCGACAGAATCGCTCCATCGGAGGGCAAAAGTGCTCCTGCCCAAGTTCCGCCTCGAGACGGCGGCGCTCCATCCCGAAAGTCTTCTCCTTATTTTTTCTAGGTCAAAATGACTTATATACCAGAAGATTGGCACCGAAGGTGGGACGAGGAGGCCACAACCCACCAGAGTGCGTCAGGGGGGCCTGGCGCGTGATACGTCTCCAACGTATCTATAATTTTTGATTGCTCCATGCTATATTATCTACTATTTTGGACATTATAGGGCTTCATTATCCACTTTTATATTATTTTTGGGACTAACCTATTAACCGGAGGCCCAGCCCAAAATTGTTGTTTTTTGCCTGTTTTAGGGTTTCGAAGAAAAGGAATATCAAACGGAGTCCAAACGGAATGAAACCTTCGGGAACGTGATTTTCTCAACGAACAAGACCGGGGAGACTTGGACCCTACGTCAAGAAAGAAAAGAGGAGGCCATGAGGTAGGGGGCGCGCCTACCCCCCCCCCCCCAAGCGCGCCCTCCAACCTTGTGGGCCCCCTGTTGCTCCACCGACGTACTCCTTCCTCCTATATATACCTACGTACCCCCAAACGATCAGATACGGAGCCAAAACCCTAATTTCACCGCCGTAACTTTCTGTATCCACGAGATCCCATCTTGGGGCCTGTTCCGGAGCTCCGCCGGAGGGGGCATCGATCATGGAGGGCTTCTACATCAACACCATAGCCCCTCCGATGAAGTGTGAGTAGTTTACCTCAGACCTACGGGTCCATAGTTAGTAGCTAGATGGCCTCTTCTCTCTTTTTGGATCTCAATACAATGTTCTCCCTCTCTTGTGGAGAACTATTCGATGTAATCTTCTTTTTGTGATGTGTTTGTTGAGACCGATGAATTGTGGGTTTATGATCAAGTCTATCTATGAACAATATTTGAATCTTCTCTGAATTCTTTTATGTATGATTGGTTATCTTTGCAAGTATCTTCGAATTATCAGTTTGGTTTGGCCTACTAGATTGATCTTTCTTGCAATGGGAGAAGTGCTTAGCTTTGGGTTCAATCTTGCGGTGTCCTTTCCCAGTGACAGTAGGGGCAGCAAGGCACGTATTGTATTGTTGCCATCGAGGATAACAAGATGGGGTTTTCTTAATATTGCATGAGTCTATCCCTCTACATCATGTCATCTTGCTTAAGGCGTTACTCTGTTTTTAACTTAATACTCTAGATGCATGCTGGATAGCGGTCGATGAGTGGAGTAATAGTAGTAGATGCAGGCAGGAGTCGGTCTACTTGTCTCGGACGCGATGCCTATATACATGATCATACCTAGATATTCTCATAACTATGCTCAATTCTGTCAATTGCTCAACAGTAATTTGTTCACCCGCCGTAGAATACTTATGCTCTCGAGAGAAGCCACTAGTGAAACCTATGGCCCCGGGGTCTATCTTCATCATATTAATCTCCTACTACTTAGTTATTTCCTTTTCTATTTACTTTGCCTTCATTTTACTTTGCATCTTTATCATAAAAATATCAAAAATATTATCTTATCATTCTATCAGATCTCACTCTCGTAAGTGGCCTTATAGGGATTGACAACCCCTATTTGCGTTGGTTGCGAGGATTTTTTTTGTTTTGTGCAGGTACGAGGGACTCGAGCATAGCCTCCTACTGGATTGATACCTTGGTTCTAAAAAACTGAGGGAAATACTTACGCTACTTTGCTGCATCATCCCTTCCTCTTCGGGGAAAACCAACGCAGTGCTCAAGAGGTAGCAAGAAGGATTTCCGGCGCCGTTGCCGGGGAGGTCTACACAAAAGTCAACATACCAAGTACCCATCACATACCCTTATCTCCCGCATTACATTATTTTCCATTTGCCTCTCGTTTTCCTCTCCCCCACTTCACCCTTGCCGTTTTATTCACCCTCTCTCTCTATCCTCCCTCTCTTTCTCTATTTGCCTCTTTTTGCCCGCTTGCTTTTTGTTTGCTTGTGTGTTGAATTGCTTGCTTGTCACGATGGCTCAAGATAATACTAAATTGTGTGACTTAACCAATACCAACAATAATGATTTTATTAGCACTCCGATTGCTCCTCCTACCGATGCTGAATCTTGTGAAATTAATACTGCTTTGCTGAATCTTGTCATGAAAGATTCGTTTTCTGGCCTTCCTAGTGAAGATGCCGCTACCCATCTAAACAACTTTGTTGATTTGTGTGATATGCAAAAGAAGAAAGATGTGGATAATGATATTGTTAAACTTAAGCTATTTCCATTTTCGCTTAGAGATCGTGCTAAAGCTTGGTTTTCGTCTTTGCCTAAAAATAGTATTGATTCGTGGAACTAGTGCAAAGACGCTCTTATCTCTAAGTATTTTCCTCCCGCTAAGATCATCTCTCTTAGAAACGATATTATGAATTTTAAGCAACTTGATCATGAACATGTTGCACAATCTTGGGAGAGAATGAAATTAATGATACGTAATTGCCCTACTCATGGTTTAAATTTGTGGATGATTATACAAAATTTTTATGCCGGATTGAATTTTGCTTCTAGAAATCTTTTAGATTCAGCCGCGGGAGGCACTTTTATGGAAATCACTTTAGGAGAAGCTACTAAACTCCTAGATAATATTATGGTTAATTATTCTCAATGGCATACTGAAAGATCTACTAATAAAAAGGTGCATGCGATAGAAGAAATTAATGTTTTGAGTGGAAAGATGGATGAACTTATGAAATTATTTGCTAATAAGAGTGTTTATTCTGATCCTAATGATATGCCCTTGTCTACTTTGATTGAGAATAATAATGAATCTATGGATGTGAATTTTTTTGGTAGGAACAATTTTGGTAACAACGCGTATAGAGGAAATTTCAACCCTAGGCCTTATCCTAGTAATTCCTCTAATAATTATGGTAATTCCTACAACAATTCTTATGGAAATTATAATAAGATTCCCTCTGATTTTGAATCTAATATTAAAGAATTTATTACTTCGCAAAAGAATTTTAATGCTATGGTTGAAGAGAAATTGCTTAAGATTGATGATTTGGCTAGGAACGTTGATAGAATTGCTCTCGATGTTGATTCTTTGAAACTTAGATCTATTCCACCTAAGCATGATGTCAATGAGTCTCTCAAATCCATGAGAATTTCCATTGATGAGTGCAAAGAAAGAACCGCTAGGATGCGTGCTAAGAAATATGCCTTTATAAGAGCGTGTTCGTCTAGTTCCTATGAAAATAAAGATGAAGATCTAAAAGTTATTGATGTGTCCCCTATTAAATCTTTTTTTTGCAATACGAATCTTGATAATGATGGGACTGAATATGATCCACCTTTACCTAGAAGGCATTCCAAGAATTCGGAATTTGTTGATCTTGATGCTAAATTTGATAAAATTGGGATTGAAGAAATTAAAACCCTAGATGTTGCTAAACCCACTATTATGGATTTCAAGGAATTTAACTATGAAAATTGCTCTTTGATTGATTGTATTTCCTTGTTGCAATCCGTGCTAAATTCCCCTCACGCTCATAGTCAAAATAAAGCGTTTACTAAACATATCGTTGATGCCTTGATGCAATCTTATGAAGAAAAACTTGACTTGGAAGTTTCTATCCCTAGAAAACTTTATGATGAGTGGGAACCAACTATTAAAATTAAAATTAAAGATCATGAATGCTATGCTTTCTGTGATTTGGGTGCTAGTGTTTCCACGATTCCAAAGACTTTGTGTGATTTGTTAGGTTTCCGTGATTTTGATGATTGCTCTCTAAACTTGCACCTTGCGGATTCCACTATTAAGAAACCTATGGGAAGAATTAATGATGTTCTTATTGTTGCAAATAGGAATTATGTGCCCGTATATTTTATTGTTCTTGACATAGATTGCAATCCTTCATATCCTATTATTCTTGGTAGACCTTTCCTTAGAACGATTGGTGCAATTATTGATATGAAGGAAGGAAATATTAGATTCCAATTTCCGTTAAGGAAAGGCATGGAACACTTTCCTAGAAAGAAAATTAAATTACCTTATGAATCTATTATGAGAGCCACTTATGGATTGCCTACCAAAGATGGCAATACCTAGATCTATTCTTGCTTGTTATGCCTAGCTAGGGGCGTTAAACGATAGCGCTTGTTGGGAGGCAACCCAATTTTATTTTTATTCCTTGATTTTTGCTCCTGTTTAGTAATAAATAATTTATATAGCCTCTGTTTTGGTTGTGTTTTTTGTGTTTAATTAGTGTTTGTGCCAAGTAGAACCGTTGGGAAGACTTGGGGAAAGTCTTGTTGAACTTGCTGTAAAAAACAGAAACTTTAGCGCTCACGAGAACTGCTGTCATTTTTGATTGGAGAGTGATATTTAGTTAATTCTTTTTGCAGATGATTAATAGATAAATTCCTCACGTCAAGCAATTTATTTTATAATTTTTGGGGTTCCAGATCTTGCGCTGGTTACAGATTACTACATACTGTTCTTTTTTTGACAGATTCTGTTTTTCGTGTGTTGTTTGCTTATTTTGATGAATCTATGGCTAGTAAAATAGTTTATAAACCATAGAGAAGTTGGAATACAGTAGTTTTAACACAAATATAAATAAATAATGAGTTCATTACAGTACCTTGAAGTGGTCTTTTATTTTCTTTCGCTAATGGAGCTCACGAGATTTTCTGTTAAGTTTTGTGTTGTGAAGTTTTCAAGTTTTGGGTAAAGATTTGATGGATTATGGAACAAGGAGTGGCAAGAGACTAAGCTTGGGGATGCCCAACGCACCCCAAGGTAAAATACAAGGACAACAAAAATCCTAAGCTTGGGGATGCCCCAGAAGGCATCCCCTCTTTTGTCTTTGTCTATCGGTAACTTTACTTGGAGCTATATTTTTATTCGCCACATGATATATGTTTTGCTTGGAGCGTCTTGTATTATTTGAGTCTTTGCTTTTTAGTTTAACACAATCATCCTTGCTGTACACACCTTTTGAGAGAGCCATAAATGATTTGGAATTTGTTAGAATACCCTATGTGCTTCGCTTATATCTTTTGAGTTATATAATTTTGCTCTAGTACTTCACTTATATCTTTTATAGCATGGTGGTGGATTTGTTTTATAGAAACTATTGATCTCTCATGCTTCACTTAGATTATTTTGAGATTCTTAATAGCATGGTAATTTGCTTAAAATCCTAATATGCTAGGTATTCAAAGTTAGTAAAATTTTCTTAAGAGTGTTTTGAATACTAAGAGAAGTTTTATGCTTGATGATTGTTTTGAGATATGGAGGTAATAATATCAAAGTCGTGCTAGTTGAATAGTTGTGAAATTGAGAAATACTTGTGTTGAAGTTTGCAAGTCCCGTAGCATGCACGTATGGTAAACGTTATGCAACAAAATTGAAACATGAGGTGTTATTTGATTGTCTTCCTTATGAGTGGCGGTCGGGGACGATCGATGGTCTTTTCCTACCAATCTATCCCCCTAGGAGCATGCGCGTAGTACCCAAGTTTTTGATGACTTGTAGATTTTTGCAATAAGTATGTGAGTTCTTTATGACTAATGTTGAGTCCATGGATTATACGCACTCTCACCCTTCCATCCTTGTTAGCCTCTTCGGTACCGTGCATTGCCCTTTCTCACATTGAGAGTTGGTGCGAATTTCGCCGGTGCGAACTTCGCCGGTGCATCCAAACCCTGTGATATGATACGCTCTTTCACACATAAACCTCCTTATATCTTCCTCAAAACAGCCACCATACCTACCTATTATGGCATTTCCATAGCCATTCCGAGATATATTGCCATGCAACTTTCCATCATTCCGTTCATCATGACACATTCATTATTTTCATATTGCTTAGCATGATCATGTAGTTGACATAGTATTTGTGGTAAAGCCACAGTTCATAATTCTTTCATACATGTCACTCTTGGTCCATTGCATATCCCGGTACACCGCCGAAGGCATTCATATAGAGTCATCTTTTGTTCTAGTATCGTGTTGTAATCATTGAGTTGTAAATAAATAGAAGTGTGATGGTCATCATTTTCTAGAGCATTGTCCCAAGTGAGGAATTATATAAAAAAAGAGAAAGGCCATATAAAAAAAGAAAGGCCATAAAAAAAGAGAAGGCCAAAAAATGAGAGAAAAAGAGAGAAGGGACAATGTTACTATCCTTTGCCACACTTGTGCTTCAAAGTAGCACCTTAATCTTCATGATAGAGAGTCTCTTGTTTCGTCACTTTCATATACTAGTGGGAATTTTTCATTGTAGAACTTGGCTTGTATATTCCAACAATGTGCCTCCTCAAGTGCCCTAGGTCTTCGTGAGAAAGCAAGTTGTATGCACACCCACTAGTTTCTTTTGATGAGCTTTCATACATTTATAGCTCTAGTGCATCCGTTGCATGGCAATCCCTACTCCTCGCATTAACATCAATCGGTGGGCATCTCCATAGCCCATTGATTAGCTTCTTTGATGTGAGACTTTCTCCTTTTTTTGTCTTCTCCACATAACCCCCCTCATTATATTCTATTCCACCCATAGTGCTATGTCCATGGCTCGCGCTCATATATTGCGTGAAAGTTTATAGGTTTGAGATTACTAAAGTATGAAACAATTGCTTGGCTTGTCATTGGGGTTGTGCATGATGAGATCATTCTTGTGTGATGAAAATGAAACATGACTAAACTATATGATTTTGTAGGGATAAACTTTCTTTGGCCATGTTATTTTGAGAAGACATAATTGCCTAGTTAGTATGCTTGAAGTATTATTATTTTTATGTCAATATGAACTTTTGTCTTGAATCTTTCGGATCTGAATATTCATACCACAATTAAGAAGAATTACATTAAAATTATGCCAAGTAGCACTCCGCATCAAAAAATCTGTTGTTATCATTTACCTACTTGAGGACGAGCAGGAATTAAGCTTGGGGATGCTTGATACGTCTCCAACGTATCTATAACTTTTGATTGCTCCATGCTATATTATCTACTGTTTTGGACAATATTGGGCATTATTATCCACTTTAATATTATTTTTGGGACTAACCTATTAACCAGAGGCCTAGCCCAAAATTGCTGTTTTTTGCCTGTTTTAGGGTTTCGAAGAAAAGGAATATCAAACGGAGTCCAAACGGAATGAAACCTTCGGGAACGTGATTTTCTCAACGAACAAGACCCGGGAGACTTGGACCCTACGTCAAGAAAGAAAAGAGGAGGCCACGAGGTAGGGGGGCGCGCCTACCCCCCAGGCACGCCCTCCAACCTCGTGGGCCCCCTGTTGCTCCACCGACGTACTCCTTCCTCCTATATATACCTACGTACCCCCAAACGATCAAATACGGAGCCAAAACCCTAATTCCACCACCGTAACTTTCTGTATCCACGAGATCCCATCTTGGGGCCTATTCCGGAGCTCCGCCGGAGGGGGCATCGATCACGGAGGGCTTCTACATCAACACCATAGCCCCTCCGATGAAGTGTGAGTAGTTTACCTCAGACCTACGGGTCCATAGTTAGTAGCTAGATGGCTTCTTCTCTCTTTTTGGATCTCAATACAATGTTCTCCCTCTCTTGTGGAGAACTATTCGATGTAATCTTCTTTTTGCGGTGTGTTTGTTGAGACCGATGAATTGTGGGTTTATGATCAAATCTATCTATGAACAATATTTGAATCTTCTCTGAATTCTTTTATGTATGATTGGTTATCTTTGCAAGTATCTTTGAATTATCAGTTTGGTTTGGCCTACTAGATTGATCTTTCTTGCAATGGGAGAAGTGCTTAGCTTTGGGTTCAATATTGCGGTGTCCTTTCCCAGTGACAGTAGGGGCAGCAAGGCACGTATTGTATTGTTGCCATCGAGGATAACAAGATGGGGTTTTCTTCATATTGCATGAGTCTATCCCTCTACATCATGTCATCTTGCTTAAGGCGTTACTCTGTTTTTAACTTAATACTCTAGATGCATGCTGGATAGCGGTCGATGAGTGGAGTAATAGTAGTAGATGCAGACAGGAGTCGGTCTACTTGTCTCGGACGTGATGCCTATATACATGATCATACCTAGATATTCTCATAACTATGCTCAATTCTGTCAATTGCTCAATAGTAATTTGTTCACCTGCCGTAGAATACTTATGCTCTCGAGAGAAGCCACTAGTGAAACCTATGGCCCCCGGGTCTATCTTCATCATATTAATCTCCTACTACTTAGTTATTTCCTTTTTTTATTTACTTTGCCTTTATTTTACTTTGCATATTTATCATAAAAATACCAAAAATATTATCTTATAATATCTATCAGATCTCACTCTCGTAAGTGGCCTTATAGGGATTGACAACCCCTATTTACGTTGGTTGCGAGGATTTATTTGTTTTATGCAAGTACGAGGGACTCGCGCGTAGCCTCCTACTGGATTGATACCTTGGTTCTCAAAAGCTGAGGGAAATACTTACGCTACTTTGCTGCACTCTTCGGGGAAAACCAACGCAGTGCTCAAGAGGTAGCAGCGCGCCCAAGTGGGTTGTGCCCACCTGGTGGCCCCCCTCTGGTGTTTATTGGCTTCAATATTTCTTAAATAATCCAAAGAAAATCCCCGTGAAGTTTCAGCTCATTTGGAGTTGTGCAGAATAGGTGGCCTGATGTAGCTTTTCCAGATCCAGATTTCCAGCTGCCAGAATTCTCCCTCTTGGTGTGCTCCTTGCAAATTATGAGAGAAAAGGCATTAGAATTACTCCAAAAAGCATTATTATGGATAAAAGCATTATAAATAACAGTAAGAAAACATGATGCAAAATGGACGTATCAACTCCCCCAAGCTTAGACCTTGCCTGTCCTTAAGCGAAAACCTAAATCGAAAAACATGTCCATATGCTTTGAGAGAGAGGTGTCGATAAAAACAAAATATGGACATAGAAGCATCATGTTGATTATTATAATAGCAACAAAATTTAACATAGGACTTTTATCATAGAACTTGCGCCATATACTTCCTATGAATATGTAACAGTTCATCACACAATCAAAGTATGAAGCAAAATCTCTATTAGAAACCAACAAACTATGTTTTCAGTCAACTTTGCAACTACGATTCATCATCTTTTCAGGAAGAGTCACGTGTCGGAGCCTTTTAAGCAAGTCCACATACTCAACTATCATACAGTCTTCTATGATTGCTAACACTCACCTCGTACCCATGAACAAAACGTTTCAATCAGACACGTAGAAAGATAGGGGCTTTTAGTTTCGCCCCCCAACATACTCACCTCGAGGGTGATGTCAACAATAATAACTCATGCTATCTATATTCAACTGGACATATGTGCCTAGGTCTTTCCTCACCACATGATGCTTGCCAAAAGAGAAAATAAAAAGGAATAGAGGGAAAACTTTAACTCCTTGCATAAAATTAAATACATAAAAGTAAAAGATAGGCCCTTCGCAGAGGGAAGCAGAGGTTGCCATGCGCTTATTTATTTGCATGCTCAATCCCTTAGTGCCAGAGAACGTCACATTGTATTTCCCCTTAAGATGACAACCTTTATTATGCAGTCTGTCGCTTTTATTCTTTGTCATTCAAGTTTGTACAATGCTCAATTTTCTCTTACACTAAATGATCTTACATATTTAGAAGAAATTTTTATTGCCTTTTTGCACCAATGACAACTTACTTGAGGGATCTTGTTCAATCCCTAGGTAGGTATGGTGGACACTTGAAAAAGATTTGGGGTTTAAGGGTTTTTGGATGCACAAGTAGTATCTCTACTTAGTGCAGAATTTTTGGCTAGCAAAGATAGGGGCAAGCGCTAGGTGTTAAAGGATCTATGACAATATCACTTCTATGTGAATATAAACAAACATAAACCATTACGTTGTCTTCCTTGTCCAACGTCAACAATTTTGGCATATAATATTTTGATGAGGGCTCACAATCACAAAAGATTTCTAGGATAGTATATTTATATGTGAATCTTCCCTTACCTTATTAATTCTTTCATGATTTGCATCACTGACCAATGCTATGTTGTCAATCTCTAATAAAATTTTCTTACTTATATTTTTCCTTATGTGGTGCTATCACCTACCACAGGATTAGTATATGATCTTATTGATTTATTTCCCTTCTTTCGTTTGCTTTCTTTCTCTTTTTCTTTTCTTTATTTGCAACATGAAAGTAAAAAAAGTAAAAACTCGAACTACTTTATTATATAACTTGCACATGATAACAATGATAGATCACTAAGCAAACTTTCAAAGAAGAAAAGATCGAACTAAACTTTATTCATCTAAGCAAAAGATTGAACTAAGATAAGTAAAAGCAAAAGGAGAGTGGGATGATACGATACCAGGGCACCTCCCCCAAGCTTGGCGGAAGCCAAGGGGAGTGCCCATACCCGATGCTCAATTCTCCTTTGGTGGTGAAGAAGGCGGCGTCCGTGGGCTCCTCCCTCTTCGTCTCTATCTTCACCAGCCAAGCATCTTCTTCCATGTTGTTGGAGGACCAGGAAGACATGATGCCTAGCTTGATAAATCTAACCAGAAACAACAAGAAAAGAGAACAAAGGACTTCTTCGCGATACAACGCTTAACAAGTTCGGAAAGTATAAATAGATTTTTTTATCTTGCAGGACAAGTATTCAGAAGAAAAATGAGTCCAGAAGGTGCCCCAGATGGGCACAACCTGTTGGAAATATGCCCTAGAGGCAATAATAAAAGTATTATTATATTTCATTATTCATGATAATTGTCTTTTATTCATGCTATAACTGTATTATCCGGAAATCGTAATACACGTGTGAATACTTAGACCACACAATGTCCCTGGTAAGCCTCTAGTTGACCAGCTCGTTGTGATCAACAGATAGTCATGGTTTCCTGACTATGGACATTGGATGTCATTGATAACGGGATCACATCATTAGGAGAATGATGTGATGGACAAGACCCAATTCTAAGCATAGCATAAAAGATCGTGTAGTTCGTTTTGCTAGAGCTTTGCAAGTGTCAAGTATCTCTTCCTTCGACCATGAGATCGTGTAACTCCCGGATACCATAAGAGTGCCTTGGGTATACCAAACGTCACAACGTAACTGGGTGACTATAAAGGTGCATTACAGGTATCTCCGAAAGTAGCTGTTGGGTTGACACGGATCGAGACTGGGATTTGTCACTCCGTATGACGGAGAGGTATCTCTGGGCCCACTCGGTAATGCATCATCATATTGAGCTCAATGTGACCAAGGTGTTGGACACGGGATCATGCATTACGGTACGAGTAAAGTGACTTGCCGGAAACAAGACTGAACAAGGTATTGGGATACCGACGATCGAGTCTCGGGCAAGTAACGTACCGATTGACAAAGGGAATTGCATACAGGGTTTGATCGAATCCTCGACATAGTGGTTCATCCGATGACAACATCGAGGAGCATGTGGGAGCCATCATGGGTATCCAGATCCCGCTGATGGTTATTGACTGAGAGAGTCTCGGTCATGTCTGCATGTCTCCCGAACCCGTAGGGTCTACACACTTAAGGTTCAGTTACGCTAGGGTTATAGGGATATGTATATGCAGTAACCTGAATGTTGTTCGGAGTCCCGGATGAGATCCCGGACGTCACGAGGAGTTCCGGAATGGTCCGGAGGTAAAGATTTATATATGGGAAGTCCTATTTCGGGCATCGGGACAAGTTTCGGGGTTATCAGTATTGTACCGGGACCACCGGAAGGGTCCCGGGGGTCCACCGGGTGGGTCCACCTGTCCCGGGGGGCCACATGGGCTGTGTGGGGGTGCGCCTTGGCCTAATGGGCCAAGGGCACCAGCCCCACATAGGCCCATGCGCCTAGGGTTCAAGGGGGGCAAGAGTCCTAGGAGGGTAAGGCACCTCCTAAGTGCCTTGGGGGGAGGGAAAACCCCCCTTGGCCGCCGCACCCCCTAGGAGATTTGATCTCCTAGGGCCGGCCACCCCCCCTTGGCACCCCTATATATAGTGGGGGAGAGGAGGGACTTCATACCTGAACGCCCTGGCCTTTGGTTGCCTCCTTCTCCCTCCCCAACACCTCCTCCACCTCCATAGTGCTTAGCGAAGCTCTGCCGGAGTACTGCAGCTCCACCAACACCACGCCGTCGTGCTGCTGCTGGTGCCATCTCCCTCAACCTCTCCTCCCTTCCTTGCTGGATCAAGAAGGAGGAGACGTGGCTGTTCCGTACGTGTGTTGAACGCAGAGGTGCCGTCCGTTCGGCGCAGGTCATCGGTGATTTGGATCACGTCGAGTACGACTACATCATCACCTTGCAAGCTTCCGCACGCGATCTACAAGTGGTATGTAGATGAAAACTCTCTCCCTAGACTCGTTGCTTAGATGAACTCATAGATGGATCTTGGTGAAACCGTAGGAAAAATTTTAATTTTCTGCAACGTTCCCCAACAGTGGTATCAGAGCTAGGTCTATGCGTAGTTCTCTTTGCACGAGTAGAACACAACTTTGTTGTGGGCGTGGATTTTGTCATCTTACTTGCCTCTACTAGTCTTTTCTTGCTCAACGGTATTGTGGGATGAAGCGGCCCGGACCAACCTTACACGTACACTTACGTGAGACCGGTTCCACCGACTGACATGCACAAGTTGCATAAGGTGGCTGGCGGGTGTCTGTCTCTCCCACCTTAGTTGGAGCGGAATCGATGAACAGGGCCCTTATGAAGGGTAAATAGAAGTTGACAAAATTACGTTGTGGTGATTCGTAGGTAAGAAAATGTTCTTGCTAGAACCCAATTGCAGCCACGTAAAAGATGCAACAACAATTAGAGGACGTCTAACTTGTTTTTGCAGCGATTGATCATGTGATGTGATATGGCCAGAAGTTGTGATGAATGATGAATTGTGATGTATGAGATCATGTTCTTTGTAATAGGATTCACGACTTGCATGTCGATGAGTATGACAACCGGCAGGAGCCATAGGAGTTGTCATTATTTTTTTGTATGACCTGCGTGTCATTGAATAACGTCATGTAAACTACTTTACTTTATTGCTAAACGTTAGTCATAGAAGTAGAAGTAGTCGTTGGCGTGACAACTTCATGAAGACACGATGATGGAGATCATGATGATGGAGATCATGGTGTCAAGACGGTGACAAGATAATCATGGAGCCCCGAAGATGAAGATCAATGGAGCTATATGATATTGGCCATATCATGTCACAACTATATAATTGCATGTGATGTTTATTATGTATTATGCATCTTGTTTACTTAGGACGACGGTAGTAAATAAGATGATCCCTTATAAAATTTCAAGAAGTGTTCTCCCCTAACTGTGCACCGTTGCTACAGTTTGTCGTTTCTAAGCACCACGTGATGATCGGGTGTGATGGATTCTTACGTTCACATACAACGGGTGTAAGACAGTTTTACATAGCGAAAACACTTAGGGTTAACTTGACGAGCCTAGCATGTGCAGACATGGCCTCGGAACACGGAGACCGAAAGGTCAAACACGAGTCGTATGGAAGATACGATCAACATGAAAATGTTCACCGACGATGACTAGTCCGTCTCACGTGATGATCGGACACGGGCTAGTCGACTCGGATCGTGTAACACTTAGATGACTAAAGGGATGTCTAATCTAAGTGGGAGTTCATAATTTGATTAGAACTTTATTATCATGAACTTAGTCTAAAACCTTTGCAAATATGTCTTGTAGATCAATGGCCAACGCTAATGTCAACATGAACTTCAACGCGTTCCTAGAGAAAACCAAGCTGAAAGATGATGGCAGCAACTATACGGACTGGGTCCGGAACCTGAGGATCATCCTCATAGCTGCCAGGAAACAATATGTCCTAGAAGGACCGCTAGGTGACACTCCCGTCCCAGAGAACCAAGACATTATGAATGCTTGGCAGTCTCGCGCTGATGATTACTCCCTCGTTCAGTGCGGCATGCTTTACAGCTTAGAACCGGGGCTCCAAAAGCGTTTTGAGCATCACGGAGCATATGAGATGTTCGAAGAGCTGAAACTAGTTTTCCAAGCTCATGCCCGGGTCGAGAGATATGATGTCTCCGACAAGTTCTACAGTTGTAAGATGGAGGAAAACAGTTCTGTCAGTGAGCACATCCTGAAGATGTCTGGGTTGCACAACCGTATGACCCAGCTGAACATTAACCTCCCAGATGAGGCGGTCATTGACAGAATCCTCCAGTCGCTCCCACCAAGCTACAAGAGCTTTGTGATGAACTACAACATGCAGGGAATGGAAAAGACCATTCCCGAAGTGTTCTCGATGCTGAAGTCAGCAGAGGCTGAAATCAAGAAAGAACATCAAGTGTTGATGGTCAATAAGACCACTAAGTTCAAGAAGGGCAAGGGTAAGAAGAACTTCAAGAAGGACGGCAAAGATGTTGCCGCGCCTGGTAAGCCAGTTACCGGGAAGAAGTCAAAGAATGGACCCAAGCCTGAGACTGAGTGCTTTTATTGCAAGGGGAAGGGTCACTGGAAGCGGAACTGCCCCAAATACTTAGCGGATAAGAAGGCCGGCAACACCAAAGGTATATTTGATATACATGTGATTGATGTGTACCTTACCAGTAATCATAGTAACTCCTGGGTATTTGATACCGGTGCCGTTGCTCATATTTGTAACTCACAGCAGGAGCTGCGGAATAAATGGAGACTGGCAAAGGACGAGGTGACGATGCGCGTCGGGAATGGTTCCAGAGTCGATGTGATCGCCGTCGGCACGCTGCCTCTACATTTACCTACGGGATTAGTTTTGAACCTCAATAATTGTTATTTAGTGCCAAGTTTGAGCATGAACATTGTATCTGGATCTCGTTTAATACGAGATGGCTACTCATTTAAGTCTGAGAATAATGGTTGTTCGATTTATATGAGAGATATGTTTTATGGTCATGCTCCGATGGTCAATGGTTTATTCTTAATGAATCTCGAGCGTAATATTACACATGTTCATAGTGTAGATGCCAAAAGATTTAAAGTTGATAACGATAGTCCCACATACTTGTGGCACTGCCGCCTTGGTCACATTGGTGTCAAGCGCATGAAGAAGCTCCATGCCGATGGACTTTTAGAGTCTCTTGATTATGAATCGTTTGACACGTGCGAACCATGCCTCTTGGGCAAAATGACCAAGACTCCGTTCTCCGGAACAATGGAGCGAGCAACCAACTTGTTGGAAATCATACATATCGATGTATGCGGTCCAATGAGCGTTGAGGCTCGCGGAGGATATCGTTATGTTCTCACTCTCACTGATGACTTGAGTAGATATGGGTATGTCTACTTAATGAAACACAAGTCTGAGACCTTTGAAAAGTTCAAAGAATTTCAGAATGAGGTAGAGAATCAACATGACCGAAAGATAAAATTCTTACGATCAGATCGTGGAGGAGAATACTTAAGTCACGAATTTGGTACACACTTAAGGAAATGTGGAATCGTTTCACAACTCACGCCGCCTGGAACACCTCAGCGAAACGGTGTGTCTGAACGTCGTAATCGCACTCTATTGGATATGGTGCGGTCTATGATGTCTCTTACCGATTTACCGCTATCATTTTGGGGATACGCTCTAGAGACAGCTACATTCACTTTAAATAGGGCACCGTCTAAATCCGTTGAGACGACACCGTATGAATTATGGTTTGGAAAGAAACCTAAGCTGTCGTTTCTAAAAGTTTGGGGATGCGATGCTTATGTCAAGAAACTTCAACCTGAAAAGCTCGAACCCAAGTCGGAAAAATGCGTATTCATAGGATACCCTAAGGAAACTGTCGGGTATACCTTCTACTTAAGATCCGAAGGCAAGATCTTTGTTGCCAAGAACGGATGCTTTCTGGAAAAAGAGTTTCTCTCGAAAGAAGTAAGTGGGAGGAAAGTAGAACTCGATGAAGTACTACCTCTTGAGCGGGAAAGTGGCGCAGCGCAGGAAACCGTTCCTGTGATGCCCACACTAACTGAAGAGGAAAACAATGATGATGATCAAGGTACTTCGGATCAAGTTACTACTGAACTTCGTAGGTCCACAAGGACACGTTCCGCACCAGAGTGGTACGGCAACCCTGTCCTGGAAATCATGTTGTTAGACAACAATGAACCTTCGAACTATGAAGAAGCGATGGCGGGCCCGGATTCCAACAAATGGCTTGAAGCCATGAAATCCGAGATAGAATCCATGTATGGAAACAAAGTATGGACTTTGACAGACTTGCCCGATGAACGGCGAGCGATAGAAAACAAATGGATTTTTAAGAAGAAGACGGACGCGAATGGTAATGTTACCATTTATAAGGCTCGACTTGTCGCTAAGGGTTATCGACAAGTTCAAGGGATTGACTACGACGAGACTTTCTCTCCCGTAGCGAAGCTGAAGTCCGTCCGAATCATGTTAGCAATTGCCGCATAATATGATTATGAGATATGGCAGATGGACGTCAAAACAGCATTCCTTAACGGGCATCTTAAGGAAGAACTGTATATGATGCAGCCGGAAGGTTTTGTCGATCCTCGGAACGCTAACAAAGTATGCAAGCTCCAGCGATCCATTTATGGACTGGTGCAAGCATCTCGGAGTTGGAACATTCGCTTTGATGAGATGATCAAAGCGTTTGGGTTTATGCAGACTTATGGAGAAGCCTGCGTTTACAAGAAAGTGAGTGGGAGCTCTGTAGCATTTCTCATATTATATGTAGATGACATACTCTTGATGGGAAATAATATAGAATTTCTGGACAGCATTAAGGCCTACTTGAATAAGTGTTTTTCAATGAAGGACCTTGGAGAAGCTGCTTATATATTAGGCATCAAGATCTATAGAGATAGATCGAGACGCCTCATAGGTCTTTCACAAAGCACATACCTTGATAAGATTTTGAAGAGGTTCAAAATGGATCAGTCCAAGAAGGGGTTCTTGCCTATGTTACAAGGTGTGAGACTGAGCTCGGCTCAGTCACCGACCACGGCAAAAGATAAAGAAGAGATGAGTGTCATCCCCTATGCTTCAGCCATAGGATCTATTATGTATGCCATGCTGTGTACCAGACCCGATGTAAACCTTGCCGTAAGTTTGGTAGCAATATACCAAAGTAATCCCGGCAAGGAACACTGGACAGCGGTCAAGAATATCCTGAAGTACCTGAAAAGGACGAAGGACATGTTTCTCGTTTATTGAGGAGACGAAGAGCTCGTCGTAAAGGGTTACGTCGACGCTAGCTTCGACTCAGATCTGGATGACTCTAAGTCACAAACCGGATACGTGTATATGTTGAATGGTGGAGCAGTAAGCTGGTGCAGCTGCAAGCAGAGCGTCGTGGCGGGATCTACGTGTGAAGCGGAGTACATGGCAGCCTCGGAGGCAGCGCATGAAGCGATTTGGGTGAAGGAGTTCATCACCGACCTAGGAGTCATACCCAATGCGTCGGGGCCGATCAAACTCTTCTGTGACAACACTGGAGCTATTGCCCTCGCGAAGGAGCCCAGGTTTCACAAGAAGACCAGGCACATCAAGCGTCGTTTCAACTCCATCCGTGAAAATGTTCAAGATGGAGACATAGAGATTTGCAAAGTGCACACGGATCTGAATGTCGCAGATCCGCTGACTAAACCTCTCTCGCGTGCAAAACATGATCAACACCAGAACTCTATGGGTGTTCGATTCATCACAATGTAACTAGATTAGTGACTCTAGTGCAAGTGGGAGACTATTGGAAATATGCCCTAGAGGCAATAATAAAAGTATTATTATATTTCATTGTTCATGATAATTGTCTTTTATTCATGCTATAACTGTATTATCCGGAAATCGTAATACACGTGTGAATACTTAGACCACACAATGTCCCTGGTAAGCCTCTAGTTGACCAGCTCGTTGTGATCAACAGATAGTCATGGTTTCCTGACTATGGACATTGGATGTCATTGATAACGGGATCACATCATTAGGAGAATGATGTGATGGACAAGACCCAATTCTAAGCATAGCATAAAAGATCGTGTAGTTCGTTTTGCTAGAGCTTTGCAAGTGTCAAGTATCTCTTCCTTCGACCATGAGATCGTGTAACTCCCGGATACCATAAGAGTGCCTTGGGTATACCAAACGTCACAACGTAACTGGGTGACTATAAAGGTGCATTACAGGTATCTCCAAAAGTAGCTGTTGGGTTGACACGGATCGAGACTGGGATTTGTCACTCCGTATGACGGAGAGGTATCTCTGGGCCCACTCGGTAATGCATCATCATATTGAGCTCAATGTGACCAAGGTGTTGGACACGGGATCATGCATTACGGTACGAGTAAAGTGACTTGCCGGAAACAAGACTGAACAAGGTATTGGGATACCGACGATCGAGTCTCGGGCAAGTAACGTACCGATTGACAAAGGGAATTGCATACAGGGTTTGATCGAATCCTCGACATAGTGGTTCATCCGATGACAACATCGAGGAGCATGTGGGAGCCATCATGGGTATCCAGATCCCGCTGATGGTTATTGACTGAGAGAGTCTCGGTCATGTCTGCATGTCTCCCGAACCCGTAGGGTCTACACACTTAAGGTTCAGTTACACTAGGGTTATAGGGATATGTATATGCAGTAACCCAAATGTTGTTCGGAGTCCCGGATGAGATCCCGGACGTCACGAGGAGTTCCGGAATGGTCCGGAGGTAAAGATTTATATATGGGAAGTCCTGTTTCGGGCATCGGGACAAGTTTCGGGGTTATCAGTATTGTACCGGGACCACCGGAAGGGTCCCGGGGGTCCACCGGGTGGGTCCACCTGTCCCGGGGGGCCACATGGGCTGTGTGGGGGTGCGCCTTGGCCTAATGGGCCAAGGGCACCAGCCCCACATAGGCCCATGCGCCTAGGGTTCAAGGGGGGCAAGAGTCCTAGGAGGGTAAGGCACCTCCTAAGTGCCTTGGGGGGAGGGAAAACCCCCCTTGGCCGCCGCACCCCCTAGGAGATTTGATCTCCTAGGGCCGGCCACCCCCCCTTGGCACCCCTATATATAGTGGGGGAGAGGAGGGACTTCATACCTGAACGCCCTGGCCTTTGGTTGCCTCCTTCTCCCTCCCCAACACCTCCTCCACCTCCATAGTGCTTAGCGAAGCTCTGCCGGAGTACTGCAGCTCCACCAACACCACGCCGTCGTGCTGCTGCTGGTGCCATCTCCCTCAACCTCTCCTCCCTTCCTTGCTGGATCAAGAAGGAGGAGACGTGGCTGTTCCGTACGTGTGTTGAACGCGGAGGTGTCGTCCGTTCGGCGCAGGTCATCGGTGATTTGGATCACGTCGAGTACGACTACATCATCACCTTGCAAGCTTCCGCACGCGATCTACAAGTGGTATGTAGATGAAAACTCTCTCCCTAGACTCGTTGCTTAGATGAACTCATAGATGGATCTTGGTGAAACCGTAGGAAAAATTTTAATTTTCTGCAACGTTCCCCAACACAACCCACCTGGGTGCGCCAGGCATGCCTAGCGCGCCCTGGCGTCTTGTGCCCACCAGGGGATGCTTCCTGGGAGTTTCTTTATTCCCAAAATTCTAAATTATTCCAAAACTGACAAAAAATAATTTTGCAAATTTTTCGGAGTCTGCTTACTTACCGTACTACGTACCTCCTTATTTTGATAATTCTAGAGTGTTCCGAAAGGCCTCTTTTATGTGTTCTTCCGGTGTCAAAGTCTGGACAATATTGCTTTCAACATTAATAGGTGTACCTGAGATATAATGTTTTATTCGTTACCCGTTGACAACCTTCGGGTTAGTGCCTTTGAAATTATTTATTTTGATGGCTCTAGACCGGTAAACCTCCTCGATGACATAGGGGCCTTCCCATTTTCAGAGGAGTCTTCTTGCAAAGAATCTGAAACGAGAGTTGTTCAAAAGAACATACTCTCCGACTTTAAACTCACGTTTTTGAAATCTTTTGTCATGCCAGCTTTTAACTTTTTCTTTGAATAACTTTGCATTTTCATAAGCTTGGGTTCTCCATTCATCTAATGAGCTTATATCAAACAACCTCTTTTCACCAGCAAGTTTGAAATCATAGTTGCATTCTTTAACTTCCCAATATGCTTTATGTTCTAACTCAAGAGGCAAATGACAAGCTTTTCCATAAACCATTTTATAAGGAGACATACCCATATGATTTTTATATGATGTTCTATAAGCCCAAAGTGCATCATCTAATTTCTTAGACCAATTCTTCCTGGACCTATTAATAGTCTTTGCAAAATTAATTTTATTTCTCTATTGCTAAGCTCAACTTGACCACTAGGCTGAGGATGATAGGGTGATGCAATTATATGGTAAACATCATACTTAGCAAGCATTTTACGGAAAGCACCATGAATAAAGTGCGAAACACCATCAGTCATTAAATATCTAGGGACTCCAAACCTTGGGAAAATAACTTCCTTAAGCATTTTAATAGAGGTGTTGTGATCAGCACTACTGGTTGGAATAACTTCTACCCATTTAGTAACATAATCAACAGCAACCAAAATATGTGTATACCCATTAGAAAAAGGAAAAGGTCCCATGTAATCAAACCCCGAAACATCAAATGGTTCAACAGTAAGTGGATAATTCATAGGCATTCTTGGCGCTTATCGTTATTACCTATTGATACGTCTCCAACGTATCTATAATTTTTGATTGTTCCATGCTATTATATATTCTGTTTTGGATGTTTAATGGGCTTATTTATACACTTTTATATTATTTTTTGGACTAACCTATTAACTGAAAGCCCAGCCCAAATTGCAGTTTATTGCCTATTTCAGTGTTTCGCAGAAAAAGAATATCAAACGGAGTCCAAACGGAATGAAACCTTCGGGAGCGTGATTTTTGGAACAAACGTGATCCAAAGGACTTGGAGTGGACGTCAAGCAACCAACGAGGAGGCCACAGGGCAGGGGGCGCGCCTACCCGCCCTGGGCGCGCCCTCCACCCTCGTGGGCCCCTCGTGGCTCCACTGACCTACTTCTTCCTCCTATATATACCTACGTACCCTGAAAACATCGAAGAGCACCACGAAAACCTAATTCCACCGACGCAACCTTCTGTACCCGTGAGATCCCATCTTGGGGCCTTTTCCGGCGCTCCGTCGGAGGGGGAATTGATCACGGAGGGCTTCTACATCAACACCATAGCCTCTCAGATGATGTGTGGGTAGTTTACCTCAGACCTTCGGGTCCATAGTTATTAGCTAGATGGCTTCTTCTCTCTCTTTGGATCTCAATACAAAGTTCTCCTCGATTCTCTTGGAGATCTATTCGATGTAATCTTCTTTTGCGGTGAGATTGTCGAGATCCGATGAATTGTGGGTTTATGATCAAGATTATCTATGAACAATATTTGAATCTTCTCTGAATTCTTTTATGTATGATTGGTTATCTTTGCAAGTCTCTTCAAATTTTCAGTTTGGTTTGGCCTACTAGATTGACCTTTCTTGCAATGGGAGAAGTGCTTAGCTTTGGGTTCAATTTTGCGGTGTCCTTTCCCAGTGACAGTATTGGCAGCAAGGCACATATTGTATTGTTGCCATCGAGGATAACAAGATGGGGTTTATATCATATTGCATGAGTTTATCCCTCTACATCATGTCATCTTGCTTAAAGCGTTACTCCGTTCTTATGACCTTAATACTCTAGATGCATGCTGGATAGCGGTCGATGTGTGGAGTAATAGTAGTAGATGCAGGCAGGAGTCGGTCTACTTGTCACGGACGTGATGCCTATATACATGATCATACCTAGATATTCTCATAACCATGCTCAATTCTATCAATTGCTCGACAATAATTTGTTCACCCACCGTAATACTTATGCTATCTTGAGAAAAGCCACTAGTGAAACCTATGGCCCCCGGGTCTATCTTCCATCATATTAATCTTCTGTCAACTAGCTATTTCTGGCACCGTTTATTTTGCAATCTTTACTTTCAATCTATATCATAAAAATACCAAAAATATTTATCTTATTATTATTATCTCTATCAGATCTCACTCTTGCAAGTGGCCGTGAAGGGATTGACAACCCCTTTATCGCGTTGGTTGTGAGGTTCTTATTTGTTTGTGTAGGTACGAGGTGACTTGCGTGTGGTCTCCTACTGGATTGATACCTTGGTTCTCAAAAACTGAGGGAAATACTTACGCTGCTTTGCTGCATCACCCTTTCCTCTTCAAGGGAAAACCAACGCATGCTCAAGAGGTAGCAAGAAGGATGTCTGGCGCCGTTGCCGGGGAGATCTACGCCAAGTCAAGACATACCAAGTACCCATCACAACTCTTATCCTTCGCATTACATTATTTGCCATTTGCCTCTTGTTTTCCTCTCCCCCACTTTACCCTTGCCGTTTTATGCACCCTCTTTTCCTTTCGTCCTCTCCTTCCGTTCGCTTTTTCTTCTTTTCGCTTGTTTGCTTGTGTGTTGGATTGCTTGCTTGTCACGATGGCTCAAGATAATACTAAATTGTGTGACTTTGCCAATACCAACAATAATGATTTTATTAGCACTCCAATTTATCCTCTTACCGATGCTGAATCTTGTGAAATTAATACTGCTTTGCTGAATCTTGTCATGAAAGATTCGTTTTCTGGCCTTCCTAGTGAAGATGTCGCTACCCATCTAAACAACTTTGTTGATTTGTGTGATATGCAAAAGAAGAAAGATGTGGATAATGATATTGTTAAACTTAAGCTATTTCCGTTTTCGCTTAGAGATCATGCTAAAGCTTGGTTTTCGTCTTTGCCTAAAAATAGTATTGGTTCATGGAATAAGTGCAAAGATGCTTTTATCTTTAAGTATTTTCCTCCCGCTAAGATAATCTCTCTTAGAAACGATATTATGAATTTTAAGCAACTTGATCATGAACATGTTGCACAATCTTGGGAGAGGATGAAATTTATGATACGTAATTGCCCTACATATGGTTTGAATTTATGGATTATTATACAAATTTTTTATGTCGGATTGAATTTTGCTTCTAAAAATCTTTTAGATTCAGCCGCGGGAGGCACTTTTATGAAATCACTTTAGGAGAAGCTACCAAACTCCTAGATAATATTATGGTTAATTATTCTCAATGGCACACTGAAAGTTCTACTAGTAAAAAAGTTCATGCGATTGAAGAGATTAATGCTTTGAGTGGAAAGATGGATGAACTTATGAAATTGTTTGCTAATAAGAGTGCTCCTACTGATCCTAATGATATGCCTTTGTCTACTTTGATTGAGAATAATAATGAATCTATGGATGTGAATTTTGTTGGTAGGAACAATTTTGGTAACAACGCGTATAGAGGTAATTTTAATTCTAGGCCGTTTCCTAGTAATTCCTCTAATAATTATGGTAATTCCTAAAACAATTCTTATGGAAATTATAATAATATGCCCTCTGATTTTGAATCTAGTATTAAAGAATTAATTAGTTCGCAAAAGAGTTTCAATGCTTTGATTGAAGAAAAATTGCTTAAGATTGATGAATTGGCTAGGAACATGGATAGAATTTCTCCTGATGTTGATTCTTTGAAACTTAGATCTATTCCACCTAAGCATGATATCAACGAGTCTCTCAAAGCCATGAGAATTTCCATTGATGAGTGCAAGGAAAGAACCGCTAGGACGCGTGCTAAGAAATATTGTTTTGTGAAAGCGTGTTCTTCTAGTTTTCATGATAATAAAGATGAAGATCCAAAAGTTATTGATGTGTCCCCTATTAAATCTTTGTTTTGTAATATGAATCTTGATAATGATGGGACTGGAGATGAGTCAACTTTAGTAAGAAGGCGTCCCAAAAATTCAGAGTTTTTAGATATCGATGCAAAAATTAGTAAAAGTGGGATTGAAGAGGTTAAAACTTTAGATAGCAACGAACCCACTATTATGGATTTCAAGGAATTTAACTATGAAAATTGCTCTTTGATTGATTGTATTTCCTTGTTGCAATCCGTGCTAAATTCCCCTCACGCTCATAGTCAAAATAAAGCGTTTACTAAACATATCGTTGATGCCTTGATGCAATCTTATGAAGAAAAACTCGACTTGGAAGTTTCTATCCCTAGAAAACTTTATGATGAGTGGGAACCAACTATTAAAATTAAAATTAAAGATCATGAATGCTATGCTTTCTGTGATTTGGGTGCTAGTGTTTCCACGATTCCAAAGACTTTGTGTGATTTGTTAGGTTTCCGTGATTTTGATGATTGCTCTCTAAACTTGCACCTTGCGGATTCCACTATTAAGAAACCTATGGGAAGAATTAATGATTTTCTTATTGTTGCAAATAGGAATTATGTGCCCGTAGATTTTATTGTTCTTGACATAGATTGCAATCCTTCATGTCCTATTATTCTTGGTAGACCTTTCCTTAGAACGATTGGTGCAATTATTGATATGAAGGAAGGAAATATTAGATTCCAATTTCCGTTAAGGAAAGGCATGGAACACTTTCCTAGAAAGAAAATTAAATTACCTTATGAATCTATTATGAGATCCACTTATGGATTGCCTACCAAAGATGGCAATACCTAGATCTATTCTTGCTTGTTATGCCTAGCTAGGGGCGTTAAACGATAGCGCTTGTTGGGAGGCAACCCAATTTTATTTTTATTCATTGATTTTTGCTCCTGTTTAGTAATAAATAATTTATCTAGCCTCTGTTTTGGTTGTTTTTTTGTGTTTAATTAGTGTTTGTGCCAAGTAGAACGTTGGGAAGACTTGGGGAAAGTCTTGTTGAACTTGCTGTAAAAAACAGAAACTTTAGCGCTCACGAGAACTGCTGTCATTTTTGATTGGAGAGTTCTATTTAGTTAATTCTTTTTGAAGATGATTAATAGATAAATTCCTCACGTCCAGCAATTTATTTTATAATTTTTGGGGTTCCAGATCTTGCGCTAGCTACAGATTACTACAGACTGTTCTTTTTTTGACAGATTCTGTTTTTCGTGTGTTGTTTGCTTATTTTGATGAATCTATGGCTAGTAAAATAGTTTATAAACCATAGAGAAGTTGGAATACAGTAGTTTTAACACCAATATAAATAAATAATGAGTTCATTACAGTACCTTGAAGTGGTCTTTTATTTTCTTTCGCTAACGAAGCTCACGAGATTTTCTACTTTAAGTTTTGTGTTGTGAAGTTTTCAAGTTTTGGGTAAAGATTTGATGGATTATGGAACAAGGAGTGGCAAGAGCCTAAGCTTGGGGATGCCCAACGCACCCCAAGGTAAAACACAAGGACAGCAAAAATCCTAAGCTTGGGGATGCCCCAGAAGGCATCCCCTCTTTTGTCTTTGTCTATCGGTAACTTTACTTGGAGCTATATTTTTATTCACCACATGATATGTGTTTTGCTTGGAGCGTCTTGTATGATTTGAGTCTTTGATTTTTACTTTACCACAATCATCCTTGCTGTACACACCTTTTGAGAGAGACACACATGAATCGGAATTTATTAGAATACTCTATGTGCTTCACTTATATCTTTTGAGCTATATAGTTTTTGCTCTAGTGCTTCACTTATATATTTTAGAGCACAATGGTGGTTTCATTTTATATAAATTGATCTCTCATGATTCACTTATATTATTTTGAGAGTCCTTTAGAACAGCATGGAAATTTGCTTTTAGGAATAATAAAAAACTTTAATATAAGTGCATTGAATACTAAGAGAAGTTTGATACTTGATGATTGTTTTTAGATATGGAGATAGTGATATTAAGGTTGTTATGAATTTGAGAAATACTTGTGTTGAAGTTTGCAAGTCCCGTAGCATGCACGTATGGTAAACATTGTGTAACAAATTTGAAACATGAGGTTTTATTTGATTGTCTTCCTTATGAGTGGCGGTCGGGGACGAGCGATGGTCTTTTCCTACCAATCTACCCTCCTAGGAGCATGTGCGTAATACTTGGTTTTTGCTGACTTGTAGATTTTTGCAATAAGTATGTGAGTTCTTTATGACTAATGTTGAGTCCATGGATTATACGCACTCTCACCCTTCCATCATTGCTAGCCTCTTCGGTACCGTGCATTGCCCTTTCTCACCTTGAGAGTTGGCGCAAACTTCGCCGGTGCATCCAAACTTCGTGATGCGATACGCTCTATCACACATAAACCTCCTTATATCTTTCTCAAAACAGCCACCATACCTACCTATTATGGCATTTCCATAGCCATTCCAAGATATATTGCCATGCAACTTTCCACCGCTCCGTTTATTATGACATGCATCATCATTGTCATATTGCCTTGCATGATCATGTAGTTGATATCGTATCTGTGGCAAATCCACCATTCATAATTCTTTCATACATGTCACTCATGAGTCATTGCACATCCCGGTACACCGCCGGAGGCATTCATATAGAGTCATATCTTGTTCTAGTATCGAGTTGTAATCATTGAGTTGTAAATAAATAGAAGTATGATGATCATCATTAATAGAGCATTGTCCCCAAAAAAGAGAAAGGTGATAACCCACTAGTATATGGGATCAATTGTAGCCTCTTTCAATAAGTAAGAGTGTCGAACCCAACGAGGAGCTAATGGTAGAACAAATATTCCCTCGAGTTCTATCGACCACCGATACAACTCTACGCACGCTTAACGTTCGCTTTACCTAGAACAAGTATGAAACTAGAAGTACTTTGTAGGTGTTTTTGGATAGGTTTGCAAGATAATAAAGAGCATGTAAATAAAAAGTAGGGGTTGCTTAGATAAAGACACAATAAAGTAAATATAGCGAGTGTGGAAAAGTGGTGGTAGGAGTTGCGAAATTGTCCCTAAGCAATTGACTACTTTACTAGACCGATAGCAAGTTTTATGTGGGAGAGGCCACTACTAGCATGTCATCCCTGACTTGTAATTCTATGCACTTATGATTGGAACTATTAGCAAGCATCCGCAACTACTAACATCAATTAAGGTAAAACCCAACCATAGCATTAAGATATATTGGTGCCCCTTCAATCCTGTATGCATCAATTTCTATGCTAGGTTGAAGCTTCTGTCACTCTCGCCCTCCAATACATAGTCCTATCAACATACAACTAACCCTATGGTGTGATCCACGTGCGCGCTCATATGATGGGCACCAAAGGACAACAACATAACCACAAGCAAATTAAATCAATCATAGCAATTCATCAACCACCGATAGGACAACGAAAATCTACTCAAACATCATAAGATGGCAACACATGATTGGATAATAATATGAAGCATAAAGCACCATGTTCAAGTAGAGGGTACAATGGGTTGCGGGAGAGTGGACCGCTGTAGATAGAGGGGGGAAGGTGATGGAGATGTTGGTGAAGATGGCGGAGGTGTTGGTGAAGATCGCGGTGATGATGATGGTGGCCACGACAGCGTTCCGGCGCCACCGGAAGAGAAGGGGAGAGGGGGGGCCCTTCTTCTTCTTCTTCCTTGACCTCCTTCCTAGATGAGAGAAGGGTTTCCCCTCTAGTCCTTGGCCCTCATGGCATGGGAGGGGCGAGAGCCCCTCCAAGATTGGATCCGTCTCTCCGTTTATCTCTGTTTCTGTGTTCCCAGATTCCGCCCTTTCACCGTTTCTTATATATCTGGAGATCCGTAACTCTGATTGGATTGAAACCTTCGCTCTGATTTTTCTCTCCAAAAATTAGCTTTCTTGCGGCCGAAGAAGAGCATTAACCGCCTTATGGGGGCCCACGAGGGTCAGGGGCGCGCCCAGGGGGGTGGGGCGCGCCCCTGCGTCGTGGCTCCCTCGGGCACCGCCTCGTGTTGATTTTCTTCCCATATTTCACATATATTCCAAAAATAATCTTCGTCCGTTTTTATCCCGTTTGGACTCTGTTTGATATGGATTTTCTGTGAAAAAAAACATGCAACAAACAGGAACTGGCACTGGGCGATGGATCAATATGTTAGTCCCCAAAAATAGTATAAAAAGTTGCCAAAAGTATATGAAAGTTGTAGAATATTGGCACGGAACAATCAAAAATTATAGATACGACGGAGACGTATCAGCATCCCCAAGCTTAGTTCCTGCTCGTCCTCGAGTAGGTAAATGATAAAAAAGATAATTTTTGATGTGGAATGCTACCTAGCATAATATTGATCACATATCTAATCATGGCATGAATATTAAGATACGAGTGATTCAAAGCAATAGTCTATCATTTGACGTAAAAACAATAATACTTCAAGCCTACTAATAAAGCAATCATGTCTTTTCAAAATAACATGGCCAAAGGGAGTTATCCCTACAGAATCATATAGTCTAGCTATGCTCCATCTTCACCACACAAAATATTCACATCATGCACAACCCCGATGACAAGCCGAGCAATTGGTTCATAATTTTTAACACGCTTCAGCTTTTTCAACCCTCACGCAATACATGAGCGCAAGCCATGGATATAGCACTATAGGTGGAATAGAATATGATGATGGGGGTTATGTGGAGAAGACAAAAAGGGAGAAAGTCTCACATCGACGCGGCTAATCAATGGGCTATGGAGATGCCCATCAATTGATGTCAATGCGAGGAGTAGGGATTGCCATGCAACGGATGCACTCGAGCTATAAGTGTATGAAAGCTCAAACTGAAACTAAGTGGGTGCGCATACAACTTGCTTGCTCATGAAGACCTCGGACATTTGAGGAAGCCCATCATCGGAATATACAATCCAAGTTCTATAATGAAAATTCCCACTAGTATATGAAAGTGATAACTCAAGAGACTCTCTATATGAAGAACATGGTGCTACTTTGAAGCACAAGTGTGTTAAAAGGATAGTAACATTGCCCCTTTTTTGAATGGGATTCTTTGGCCCCCTTTTTTATTTAGGCTTCTTTGGCCTCTTTTTTTTCTTGGGGCAATGCTCTAATAATGATGATCACCACACTTTTATTTACTTACAACTCGATATTACAACTCGATACTAGAACAAAGATATGACTCTTTATGAATGCCTCCAGTGGTGTACCGGGATGTGCAATGATCTAGCGTAGCAATGACAAAAAAAGGACAAGCCATGAAAATATCATGCTAGCTATCTTCTGATCATGCAAAGCAATATGACAATAAATGCTCAAGTCATGTATATGATGATGATGGAAGTTGCATGGCAATATATCTTGGAATGGCTATGGAAATGCCATGATAGGTAGGTATGGTGGCTGTTTTGAGGAAGATATAAGGAGGTTTATGTGTGACAGAGCATATCATATCACGGGGTTTGGATGCACCAGCGAAGTTTGCACAAACTCTCGAGGTGAGAAAGGGCAATGCACGGTACCGAAGAGGCTAGCAATGATGGAAGGGTGAGAGTGCGTATAATCCATGGACTCACATTAGTCATAAAGAACTCATATACTTATTGCAAAATTTTATTAGCACTCGAAGCAAAGTACTACTATGCATGCCCCTAGGGGGATAGATTGGTAGGAAAAGACCATCGCTCATCCCCGACCACCACTCATAAGGAAGACAATCAATAAATAAATCATGCTCCGACTTCGTTACATAACGGTTCACCATACGTGCATGCTACGGGAATCAGAAACCTCAACACAAGTATTTCTACTAATCCACAACTACCCACTAGCATGACTCTAATATCACCATCTTTATATTGCAAGGAACCAAACATATCATATTCAGTGATCTACAAGTTTTATGTAGGATTTTATGACTAATCATGTGAACGACCAGTTCCTGTCATCTCTCTAAATAGATATAAGTGAAGCAAGAGAGTTTAAATCTTTATAAAAAAGATATGACCATGCTCTAACAAATATAAGTGAAGCAAAAGAGCATTCTACAAATGGCGGTTTTCTATGTAAAGAGAAACAGGCAATCCAAACTTCAAATGATATAAGCGAAGCACATGAAACATTCTATAAAGCCATACTCAAAAGATATAAGTGAAGTGCATAGAGAATTCTATAAATCCACCAAGGACTATATCATACCAGCATGGTGCATAAAAGAAAATTTAAAACTAAATGCGAAAGACGCTCCAAGATCTGCACATATCACATGAATGAAACGAATCCGAAAACATACCGATACTTGTTGAAGAAAGAGGGGATGCCTTCCAGGGCATCCCCAAGCTTAGATGCTTGAGTCTCCTTGAATATTTACTTGGGGTGCCTAGGTCATACCCAAGCTTGAGCTCTTGCCTCTCTTCCTTCTTCTCATATCGAGACCTTCTCGATCATCGAACACTTCATCCACACAAAACTTCAACAGAAAACTCGGTAAGATCCGTTAGTATAATAAAGCAAATCAATACTCTAAGTACTGTTGGAAACCAATTCATATTTTGATTTTTAATTATAGCTACTGTATTATAACTTTTCCATGGCTTAATCCACTGATATAATTCGATATATAGTTTCATCAAAACAAGCAAACTATGCATCAAAAACAGAATCTGTCTAAAACAGAACAGTCTATAATAATCTGAACATTCACCATACTTATGATACTTGAACAATTTTGCCAAAATTAGGAAAAATAAAAAAATTGTATAGAAATACAGTGCAAAAAGAATCAGAACCATTTGATGTTCCAGTAAAAAATGTAAAATCGCGCACTACAGCCATAGTTTCTATCCTGCACCGTACAAACCAACAAGCATTGTAAACATCCTAAAGGCAAACCTTGGCACATTATTTTTATAATACGATGGAATTGTACAAGGGGATAAATATTTTTTTTGAAAATTTTCTGTAATCAAGATTCACAAAGTTTCCGTGAGCATGAACAAAGTTCAAGGCTAGATCCCACTTTAACAATGCTTGTCTTTCTCACTTTCACTTTCCTTTTTGAAAAAGTTTTAGGTTCCCCTCTTTTTTAAACTATATAAAAGCACTCAACATAAATAAATGACTCTCTAAAACTTCCAGGTTGTCTCCCTGGCAGCGCTTTCTTTAAAGCCATTAAGCTAGGCATATAGTGCTCAAGTAGTGAATCCACCCGGATCCCAAGGTATATCAAAGCCAATTTTAATTAACAATGATTTGTAATTTAGTAGTGAGCATAAAGTAACATATATCATGCAACAACAAAGTCTAACTCTATTCCTATGCATCGGCATGTCATAAAAGAACAATTCATGCACACATAGTAAAGGCAAATGCATAGTATAAATAGTTTCTTGCAATTTTATCGTATTGGAAACATAGAGAGGTGGATATATAGTTCCTCTCTCATAATAATTGCAAGTAGGAGCAGCAAGCACATGCATATTATATTCATCAAAATCATCATGTGTAATAGTAAAATGCAACCCATCAATATAATCCTTAATAACTGCAAAGTTCTCCGATATAGTGTAGTCGGGAGAATTCAAAAAGATAATAGGACTATCATGCGTGGGTGCAATAGCAACAATTTCATGTTTAACATAAGGAACTATAGCAAGTTCATCTCCATGAGCATAACTTATATTGGCATCTTGGCCACAAGCATAGCAAGCATCATCAAAAAGGGATATTTCAAAAGAATCAACGGGATCATAACAATCATCCTTCGGTAAGCACGAGGGGAAATTAAACAATGTATGAGTTGAAGAGTTACTCTCATTAGAAGGTGGGCACGGGTAGCTAATCCGCTCTCCCTCCTTTTGTTCTTCGCTCTCCTCATCATCTTTTTCATCCAATGAGCTCATAGTTTCATCAATTTCTTCTTCCATAGACTCCTGCAAAATATTATTCTCTTCTTGGACAGCGGAGGAGACCTCGATATATGGTTTAACATAGGCATTAGAAGCATAATTCTCATAACAATATTCAAGTATGGTAAAAATTTCAGATTTGTAAAGAGTAGCATCATATGTTTCAATCAAAAAAGCAATTTCATAAGCACTCTTAAAAGCAACAAATTCTTCAATTTGTTGAACATCATAGTAATTATAAACACCCTTAGCATAAGAAGATACGATTCCATTATCACTAAACAAACATTGGTAGGGAAGGTGTTTCTTAGGGTCTTCAGAACAACAAGTAATATCATATATTTCGCATAAATTCCAAGCATAGCATTGCAAACGATGGATTTGATCCAGTAAACGTTTCCCTTTTTCAGATATGCGGTGTCGCACATAACAAGCATGCTCATCTAAAGATTTGCCCTCAACTAAGCTAGTTGGGGTTTCAGCACGAGCACATAGGGATCGAAGATGATCCAAGTAATAAGCTTCAAGAGTGTGATAGATTTTGAGTGGTTCTTCAACCATTGGTTCAGTAGGTACAACTATTTTTTTTTGGTATTTTGCGTTTCCTACCCATAACTAAAGATATAAAAGAACTAAGAACAACAAATAAAAATTACTTAGCGATAAAGCAAAGAAGCACACACGAGAATATTCACCCCACGTATTGCTCCCCGGCAACGGCGCCAGAAAAAGGTCTTTGATAACCCACAAGTATAGGGGATCAATTGTAACCTCTTTCGATAAGTAAGAGTGTCGAACACAACGAGGAGCTAAAGGTAGAACAAATATTCCCTCAAGTTCTATCGACCACCGATACAACTCTACGCACGCTTAACATTCACTTTACCTAGAACAAGTATGAAACTAGAAGTACTCTGTAGGTGTTTTTGGATAGGTTTGCAAGATAATAAAGAGAATGTAAATAAAAATTAGGGCCTGTTTAGATAAAGACACAATAAAGTAAATATAGTGAGTGTGGAAAAGTGGTGGTAGGAGTTGCGAAATTGTCCCTAAGCAATTGACTACTTTACTAGACCGATAGCAAGTTTTATGTGGGAGACGCCACTACTAGCATGTCATCCCTGACTTGGAATTCTATGCACTTATGATTGGAACTATTAGCAAGCATCCGCAACTACTAACGTTCATTAAGGTAAAACCCAACCATAGCATTAAGATATATTGGTCCCCCTTCAATCCCGTATGCATCAATTTCTATGCTAGGTTGAAGCTTCTGTCACTCTTGCCCTCCAATACATAGTCCTATCAACATACAACTAACCCTATGGTGTGATCCACGCGCGCGCTCATATGATGATCATCAAAGGACAACAACATAACCACAAGCAAATTAAATCAATCATAGCAATTCATCAACCACCGATAGGACAATGAAAATCTACTCAGACATCATAAGATGGCAACACATCATTGGATAATAATATGAAGCATAAAGCACCATGTTCAAGTAGAGGGTACAGCGGGTTGCGGGAGAGTGGACCACTGTAGATAGAGGGGGGAAGGTGATGGAGATGTTGGTGAAGATGGCGGAGGTGTTGGTGAAGATCGCGGTGATGATGATGGTGGCCACGACAGCGTTCCGGCGCCACCGAAAGAGAAGGGGAGAGGGGGCCCCTTCTTCTTCCTTGACCTCCTCCCTAGATAGGAGAAGGGTTTCCCCTCTGGTCCTTGGCCATCATGGCATGGGAGGGGCGAGAGCCCCTCCGAGATTGGATCTGTCTCCCTGTTTCTCTCTGTTTCTGTGTTCCCAGATTCTGCCCTTTCACTGTTTCTTATATATCCGGAGATCCATAACTCTGATTGGATTGAAACCTTCGCTATGATTTTTTTCCCGAAAATTAGCTTTCTTGCGGCCGAAGAAGAGCATTAACCGCCTTACGGGGGCCCCACGAGGGTCAGGGGCGCCCCCTGCCTCGTGGCTCCCTCGGGCACCATCTCGCATTGATTTCCTTCCCATATTTCACATATATTCGAAAAATAATCTCCATCCTTTTTTATCCTGGTTGGATTCCGTTTGATATGGATTTTTCGCGAAACAAAAAAAATGCAACAAACAGGAACTGTCACTGGGCACTGGATCAATATGTTAGTCCCCAAAAATAGTATAAAAAGTTGCCAAAAGTATATGAAAGTTGTAGAATATTGGCATGGAACAATAAAAAATTATAGATACGACGGAGACGTATCAAAAGGCCAAATAAAAAAGGCCTAGAAAAAATAAAAATAAAAATAAAAAGGGGCAATGCTACTATCCTTTTTTCCACACTTGTGCTTCAAAGTAGCACCATGATCTTTATGATAGAGAGTCTCTTGTTTATACTAGTGGGAATTTTTCATTATAGAACTTGGCTTGTATATTCCAACAATGGGCCTCCTCAAGTGCCCTAGGTCTTCGTGAGCAAGCAAGTTGGATGCACACCCACTTAGTTTCTTTTCTTGAGATGTCATACATTTATAGCTCTAGTGCATCCGTTGCATGGCAATCCCTACTCCTTGCATTAATATCAATTGATGGGCATCTCCCTAGCCCATTGATTAACCGCGTCAATGTGAGACTTTCTCCTTTTTGTCTTCTCCACATAACCCCCTTCACTATATTCTATTCCACCCATAGTGCTATATCCATGGCTCACGATCATGTATTGCATGAAAGTTGAAAAAAGTGTGAGATTACTAAAGTATGAAACAATTGCTTGGCTTGTCATCGGGGTTGTGCATGATGAGAGCATTCTTGTGTGACGAAAATGAATCATGACCAAACTATATGATTTTGTAGGGATGAACTTTCTTTGGCCATGTTATTTTGAGAAGACATGATTGCTTAGTTAGTATGCTTGAAGTATTATTATTTTTATGTCAATATTAAACTTTTATCTTGAATCTTTTAGATCTGAACATTCATGCCACAATAAAGAAAATTACATTGAGAAATATGTTAGGAAGCATTCCACATCAAAAATTCTGTTTTTATCATTTACCTACTCGAGGACGAGGAGGAATTAAGCTTGGGGATGCTTGATACGTCTCCAACGTATCTATAATTTTTGATTGTTCCATGCTATTATATATTCTGTTTTGGATGTTTAATGGGCTTATTTATACACTTTTATATTATTTTTGGGACTAACCTATTAACTGGAGGCCCAACCCAAATTGTTGTTTTTTCTGCCTATTTTAGTGTTTTGCAGAAAAAATATATCAAATGGAGTCCAAACGGAATGAAACCTTCGGGAGCGTGATTTTTGGAACAAACGTGATCTAGAGGACTTGAAGTGGACGTCAAGCAACCAACGAGGAGGCCACGAGGCAGGGTGCGCGCCTACCCCCTGGGATTGCCCTCCGCCCTCGTGGCTCCACCGACCTACTTCTTCCTCCTATATATACCTACGTACCCTGAAAACATCGAAGAGCACCACGAAAACCTAATTCCACCGCCGCAACCTTCTGTACCTGTGAGATCCCATCTTGGGGCCTTTTCCGGCGCACCGCCGGAGGGGGCATTGATCACGGAGGGCTTCTACATCAACACCATAGCCTCTCCGATGATGTGTGAGTAGTTTACCTCAGACCTTCTGGTCCATAGTTATTAGCTAGATGTCTTCTTCTCTCTCTTTGGATCTTAATACAAAGTTCTCCTCGATTCTCTTGGAGATCTATTCGATGTAATCTTCTTTTGCGGTGTGTTTGTCGAGATCCGATGAATTGTGGGTTTATAATCAAGATTATCTTTGAACAATATTTGAATCTTCTCTAAATTCTTTTATGTATGATTGGTTATCTTTGCAACTCTCTTCGAATTTTTAGTTTGGTTTGGCCTACTAGATTGATCTTTCTTGCAATGAGATAAGTGCTTAGCTTTGGGTTCAATATTGCGGTGGTCGATCCCAGTGGCAGTAGGGTAAACAACACATATTTTATTGTTGCCATCGAGGATAAAAACATGGGGTTTATATCATATTGCATGACTTTATCCCTCTACATCATGTCATCTTGCTTAAAGCGTTACTCCGTTCTTATGAACTTAATACTCTAGATGCATGCTGGATAGCGGTCGATGTGTGGAGTAATAGTAGTAGATGCAGGCAGGAGTCGGTCTACTTGTCACGACGTGATGCCTATTGTGACGCCCGGATAATAAAGCTACAGTAATCCTCTGCTAATGATGCCACATCACCGTGATTACTTTTGTTAAACTCGCGTTGGTTCGAATCCGGTCCAAATTCAAGATTTTTAAAATAAAGTCAAACAAATAAAGTTTTCAAATGTCAAAACAAAAATGTTCGTTGGGTTGCAAATATTCACTAGCTAATTATCATGTGGCAAGAAACATCATTTGGCTCTCCCTTTAATCTCTAGGAAAAATATAAAGTGGCCCAACGACATATTAATTGGCCTTTTCAATTTCCAAAAATGCTTGAACAATTCCGTTGGCTCTAAAACTTTTTGTGCAACACCACAATTTGGTGCATGAATTATGTGCCAAGTTTCATTCTTCACAACATTCATTTTGTGCTCCAACTATTTGCATAACAGAAAAGGAAAAGCAGAAAAGGGAAATAATTTTAAGAAAAGGGAGACCTAAACCTACTGGACGCTTGGCCCATTTAGCTAAAACAGGTCCAGCCCAACCCAACTCGCCCTCGTCTCCCTTCTCTGTTCACACAGGGGGATCGTGGCAACGATTCGCGCCATGGCCACCGATGACGCCGTGGCAGCCATCCCACGCCTCCCCGTCGTTTTCCCCGGCGGATAAGAGCAACCCCGGCCCCCTCTTCCTCTCCCCAAACCCTAGCCTCCTTTCTCCCTCCCACGCGCCGTCACTCTCGCCCCCGCACCCGCCCGAGCTCCTCCATCGCCGCGTCATCATCGATCCCATGGCCACCGGCCATCCCTCATCGCCGAGCTTAGTCTAGGAGCACCGCCGTCCTCTTCCTCATTGACCGCAAGCCTCGATTCGAGCGGGGCCGCCCCGTGCGCTTGCCATCGAGCCCGTCCCCACCGCGTACATCGCCGGTGTCCGCCGTCGTTGCCACGACTCCAGTCCGCCTTCGGCCTCCCCGACCTCGCCTACTTCGATTACATGGGCGAGATCAAGCTGGAAGCTATCGGGACGCCCGCTGCTTCCCCGTCCTTATCCTCCATCCGTCTCGGTCGCCGCCGCCGTCGCCAACGCCGGCCACCTCTGCTGCTCCTAACACTACAAAAAAAAGACACATCCGTGACATTTTGGGCCGAACGAATTTTTTTCCTGTCATACATATGACACTTCTATGACGATAATTGTGACAAAACCCGGTATCATCATAGATGTGGTGGGCTCCTACTTCTATGACAAAAAATCATGGCAGAAAATGGGCTTTTCGTCCTGGGTGGGCCGGAGACGCAGCTGCATGACATTCTTTGGGCCGTCCATGATGGAAAAAACCATGGTAGAAGCGAGGGGGAGGAAAATTTCGGGGAGTTCCCGGTTACGGTGGGAGGTCGGGGGCCGAGCGATGCGCATTTCTCTCGTACACGTACGCGCGTGTGTGTGAGGCGTTGGCTCTAACTAAACCCGAGCGAGGCGTTGGGCTCTAACTGAACCCGAGCGATTGTACTGCAGGCTACGCGTTACTGAACCCGAGCGATCGATCGATGGCTGTTAACTGAACCCGATCGAGCGATTCCTTCGTTACTGATGCTAACTGAAGCCGATCGATGGGATGAACAGAGA
>NC_041384.1:568503808-568735092 GCF_002162155.2 Triticum dicoccoides | reverse complement strand
GGAGGGGTGGATGAACAGGACCCCGTGGTGTGGAGGGCTGGATGAACAGTAGATGGTGGAGGGGTGGTTGAACAGGACCCCGTGGTGTGGAGGGTTGGATGAACATTAGACGGTGGAGGGGTGCCCGTGGAGGGGTGGTTGAACATGACCCCGTGGTGTGGAGGGCTGGATGAACAGTAGACGGTGGAGGGGTGGTTGAACAGTAGCCGGTGGAGTAGCGCGCGGTGGAGGCTGGATGAACAGGAGCCCGTGGAGGCTGGAGGAGGTCGACGGTGGAGATGAACAATATCCCGTGGAGTCCCGTTTTGCGGTATGCCACACCCCTCCCGATGAACAAAACCCCCGTTTCGACCGTAGCGCTCCAACACAAGTCTGTTTCCTCCGTTTTGCGGTACGCCACACCCCTCCCGATCAACAGGACCCCCGTTTCGACCGTAGGAGGTCCGTTTCCTCTGTTTTGCGGTACGCCACACCCCTCCCGATCAATAGGACCCCCGTTTTGACCGTAGGAGGTCCGTTTCCTCCATTTTGCGGTACGCCACACCCCTCCCGATGAACAAGATCCCGTTTCAAAGATGGCCGGTCGAATACAAGGCCGTTTCTTCCGTTCTCGGTACGCCAGGCCTCGTTTCCATCGCCTGTTCCATCCAAGCCCTCCCGATGAACATGACGCATTCCGTTGCCTCCCCATGAACACGACGCATTCCGTTGCCTCCCCATGAACACGACGACGACGCCTGTTCCGACCTAGCCATGTACACGAGCCCTCGCCGTAGTATGTGCGAGTAGGCGTTCGAGACCCCGCCCATATGTACACATACGTGGCCGTATTTTCTTTCTTGCACCCTGACCGTTGTACGTATACATGCTACGTGCGCGCCTCTACATTGACCAGTATATATGTACGTACACGTTCGCAACCAGAATGACAATGCTACGTATGCTTTGACCAGGTGGGTCCCGACCGTCAGGCAGTTCCTTGCGTGCGAAGATGTAGCTGGTGGGTCCCAGCAATTAGGGGGGCGAATCGTTTTGTTTTTTTTGCCCGGACGCACTTCCTTGCGTGCGAAGGTGTAGCTTGTGGGTCCCAGCAGTCAGGGGGGAAACATTTTTTTCACAAAATACGGTGGCCCATCCGGTGGGTCCCCGCTGTCAGGTGGAGGAATAATTATTTTGCACGTAATAAGGAGGCACTTCCTTGCTACGGCCGTGGACCCAGCTGTCAGCCTCTCCACGTATAGTCCATGTCCGATGGAAGTCGTTCCTTGACCATGTTGACCACGCCGTGCCGAGAGCACCAGGGCGGTGGACGACGGCGAGGCCTAGGAAGGGGACGACGGGGAGCCAGGGAAGACGCGGCAGTGGAAGCCCGCGCGGAGAGGAGTACGAGGGTTCACTGGTTCGGCTGCGGTGTGAGGCTGCCATCGCCGCAGGGCCTGGCCAGCGGTAGGAATAATAGGGGGCGGTGAGGCCTCTGCTGCAGCACAACCGGCCACGGGAGGCAGGAGCATGCGGCACGACCGGCTCTGCTTTGGGCGGCTGGAGCAAGAAGACCAGAGGCTGAAGAAGCACTACGGCCGTTGGATGGACATCGTATGGTCACTGGATCTAGAATCGTTCATATTGACTAAAGTTGACAAAGGCCCCCGTCCCAGTCAACTTAGTAGGCCCACAAGTCAGCCTCCCACCATGGTGGGTCCCAACTAGCAAGGGGAGTATTCAATTTTTTGTGCGTAATAATGAGGCACTTCCGGTGGGTCTGAGCTGACAGCGGGGAAACGTTTTTTTCGTGAAATACGCTGGCCCGTCCGGTGGGTCCGAGCAGTCAGGGGGGAAACATTTTTTCGCGAAATAAGGTGGCCCGTCCGGTGGGTCCCTGCTATAAGGTGGATGAATAATTATTTTGCGTGTAATAAGGAGGTACTTCCTTGCGGCCGCCTGGACCCAGCTGTCAGCCTCTCCACGTACAGTACTCTTCCGATGGAAGTCGGTCGTTGACCACGTTGACCACGCTGCGCCGAGAGCATCAGGGCGGTGGTCTGGACGACGGCGAGGCCTAGGAAGGGAACGACGCGGAGCCGGGGAAGATGCAACAGTGGAAGCCTGCGCGGAGAGGAGTACGAGGGTTCACTGGTTCGGCTGCGGTGTGAGGCTGCCGTCCCCGCAGAATAACAGGGGGTGTGGGTGAGTGGAGGGATGGCCTGGCCAACGGTGGGAGTAGTATGGGGGCGGTGAGGCCTCCGCAGCAGCACAGCCGGCCACGGGAGGCAGGAGCAGGCGGCACGACCGGCGCTGCTTTGGGTGGCTGGACTAAGAAGACCAGAGGTTGAAGAAGCACTATGGCTGTTGGATGGACATCGTACGGTCACTGAAGCTAGAAACGTTTATTATTGACTAAGTTGACAAAGCCCTTGGTACGCTCCAACTTAGTAGGCTCACAGGTCAGCCTTCGAAATGGTGCGCCCCAGATGTCAGGGGGAGGAATCATTTTTTGGGTGGCCAAAGCTAAGAATATCCGAGATTGAAGAAGAAGCACGACATCTGTTGGATAGACATCCAACGGCCACTGCTGCTAGAACCGTGTGTTGACTATAATAAGTTGGCAAAGCCTTGCATACGCGTCAACTTATTTTTTTAGGGGACGCGTCACTTAGTAGGACCACAAGTGTGTGGCAGAGAACTTATAGCCCATTTGCGTTTTGTAAGAATGTACAACCCATTTTGGAATTCTAATGGAATTTACAACAGCCCATTTACAGTTTGTTAAAAGTGCATCCCATTTTCTAGCTAGGACAATGATTAATAATTTCAACCAACCGTTGAAGATAGAATTCAATAAAATTTCCCACATTTTGATGGGCTCCGAAATATTTTTATCCCGAAATTTCTAGTCAGATTAAATATAAATTTGTATTACGTAAAAATCCAACGAAACATTGCGCGCGCAACAATGAAAATTTAAGATTTTCAAAATCCATAAATAATTTTTTATAAACTAATTTCGTGTTTGGTGCATTTTTTTATAGTTACTGCCCAGTTTTTATAATTACATCCCATTTATTATTTTTAAAGCCCATTTTCCTGTTAAGCCTAATGCATCCCTCCTAGGAAAGATTTGCAGCCCAGCGGGGCGGAGAATAACAAGTTGACCTTGCCTGGGTATTGCTCAAAAAGACGTATAGCTGGGCTAGCCATTTTCATCTTGAAAAAAATTAGTATCTGGGCTGGATATCTGGCCTGGGCTAGACGGGCCACAGTCCGCCCAGTTAATACCCTGCTCTCCTCTGAACAACAACGAAATCATCGCCAAGAAAAACTCTGCAGTGCTCACGCCTCAAAAACACAAATACTGCTCGAGCTGCTTGGTCCCAGCTGTCGGCCGCACCTTGTGCAATTCTCTCGTTTATATTGACTACATAGGTTGACAATGGTGTGGGACCGTGATGTCAGGAAACCAGGAGAAAGCAAAAAAATATAGTTGTACGTAATAAGGAGGCACTTGCGTACGTACGGCTATGGCCCTAGTGGGTCCCTAGTGTCATCCAGTCAAAATAAAGTCATCTCCTGAATCCTCATGTTCGTTGATGATGTTAACAATGCTCGGCGCCACGGCAAGCGCAACAACTCGAAGGACAACGGAGAGGGCCTCGCGGGCCCTACAGATGGTCTGATACAGCGCCCGCTACTCATTTAGGAAGCCAGGATCATCGGACACCTATGAGCACCTTTGAGAAACTAAGACGACATGAAACGGTAAGGCCGCACTTGGGAGCTCTGGTTTATTTCAAACCTGTATTAACATACAAGTGTAATTTACTCGTCATCGAAAACAACGCGTAAAATACAGGCGTAATGAAACCGAGGGCCCGAGGTCTATAAGTAAAACCGGTGGGTTACACGTGTAATTTGAGAGACCAGTGTATATTTTACGAGCACTGCTATATGGACGAGATTACCAGACGATACATGCACGACGTGCGTATCATGCCATCCATGGGCAAGGCTGAAACAGCAGCTAACGACTGGATTAGCAATTGTCTGAGTGCCGTTCAGCGTTTTTATAGTGTGTCAAGTACTTTCGATATTTTACTAGTCGAAATCGACCAACCAAGCGCCTTCACCCGATACCATCTGCTTTAATTTACAAGCGTCAGTTTTACAAGCGGTTTTGGTTGGAAAACGATGATCCAATCACAGCCTAATACCATGAGTTGGTCGGAAGATCATATGGTTTCACGTCTAACCTACCCGACTTGTCGTATAGGCTATGAATGAAACATCAGACGATGAACTTCTTAAGCACGGAAACAACAGAAGAGGATGGTCTTCTTAACAAGTAAATCACTGGCATTAGATCGACATGCAAAACAATACGAAGCATTATTCTCAGGAGGCACGGTGAACAGCTCGTGATGCCGCATGCCGCAACATTCCAAGCTCAACTTTGCAATCAAACACAAGGCCTGGCATTACATAGACAATATTCAGAACAAACTCTTAACACAGGAATATCTCAGCAGAGTAACTTTTTACTTCTAAATTGAACACAGGAATAGGAAAAAACACTCGACGCTGCTCACAGCAAGGGCGTCCCACTCAAAAATATCAAATGCATGTCTTCCGGCTAACACCAATGAGCAAAATTTGACAAGGTTTTCCAATTCCAATATATTAAACTAACGTCTTCTTGCTAACATCAATGATTAAACTTTGACAAGCTTCTCCCATTCAAAATATGTAATGCCTATGATCGTGGAGTCCTGTCGTAGCTTTTGTACTTGTTTGGGAACTTTTTGCCCAGGGCACTCCACGTGTTGTTAAATTGCCAATGGTCTCTGCAGACTAGTCATGTCACCGGTGTCTAATAATACTCTGCAAAGCTTCTCGGTCATTCGTTCTGTAATGTAGCGCAAACAGTGACTGCTTCTTTTTGCAAAGTGGAACGACCAACTAGACCCAGTAATGCAGCAGTTTGCCTTACACATTGGCTCCTTTTGTGCAGTTCAACTAAAATCGAAGTCGGAATAAAACCGAGCTTTAATTTTGATATCCCTGTAAGCAACAATAGGTATAAGGGAAACAATTACTAAGAAATAATGGTTGATGACTTGTACTCCCAGAAGAAAAGCATCTACTGATCTACTTTATCTTAATGGGAAACAAAGCAGGAGAGTAGCAATTCTCCATCAGTGTGATTCATTCATATTGACTGAGACATTATCTTAACAATGCCTTGTTTCAGCATGTATAAAGAACGACAAAGCTTATAAAGGGGGTGATGCTGAATTTGTTGTAACAAAGCAACAAGCATCATGTCTGGGTTGGTCCCATTTTTGTTCACTACTTAATGGGAAAAGACATGAATACAATAGCTTCAATTCATCATTTATTTAAAACAATACCAATACAAGTAGCACAACATCTCAAAACACACCGCACGATCATGTGGATGAAGGCAAGTACCAACCTGTCATGACGCACACAAGATCACGTACGAATCTGCCAACACGAATAGGAAATCCAATCTCGTTTTGTGCAGTTGCACTGAAATCAAGCAAAGTGTTTCGCGTAGCGAAGCAAAATGTCACAATAGCAACAAGTTGAATAGATATCCTTGTATAAATAGAGGCAAAAAAGGAATCAATTACTGGCTAATAAAGGAGGATGAAACATGCGACCACAAAAATGGTAATCCCGCCAATCCCTAACAAGTGTTGCAGTTTTGAAATAAGATTCAGTAGTTAATTCTAAGAGTGGCATCAATTACTGGCTTATAAAGGGGGTGATGCTGAATTTGTTGTAACAAAGCAACAAGCATCATGTCTGGGTTGGTCCCATTTTTGTTCACTACTTAATGGGAAAAGACAGCAATACAATAGCTTCAATTCATCATTTATTTAAAATAGTACCAATACAAGTAGCACAACATCTCAAAGCACACTACACAATCATGTGGATGAAGGCCTGTACTGACCTTTCATGAGACGACCAACATAAAATACGAATCTACCAATACGAATAGGAAATCGAATCAAGTTTTATGCAGTTACACTGAAATCAAGCAAAGTTGCCGGTGTGACATTTAAGTTTTCTATAGCAACAAGTTGAATAGATATCCCTGTTTCAAGAGGCAAAAAAGAAAACAATTACTGGCCGATAAAGGAGGATGAAACATGCGGCCACAAAAAGAAGCATCTACCTTATCTTGATGGAAAAAAAGTATAGGACAGTAGCATTTCTAAAATGGTTGCATTGATTCATATTAACAGAGAAATTCTTTTAAAACAAATCAGTAGTTAATTCTGAGATTAACAACAACAAAATAGCTGCATGGGACATGCCAGCACCATGTGCGTCCACGCGTATAAATGGGTGATGCAGAGTATGTAGCCAAGCAGCATATATGCGCTGGTCCCATATTTGTTCTCTTTGAACCTTCTTCCTATGTGAGGGCAGCAAATCTAGTCGTGCATAAAATACCCGACCCCCCAGTTTCTTTCCCTTTTCAACAAAGAGATCGGTTCCTTACAGATGTGTGTACTAGGTTACCCCCTTTTTCCCTTTTCGACCTACAAAGCGGCTGGATAGCCAGTCTATACTACTTTCCGCCCCTCCTTTCCTCATTGAACCACGTCCTAGATTCTTGCTCTAGCCCACCGCACCCTTCTTTCCTCTTTGAACCAAGACCTAGATTCGACTACATATCGAAAAAGATCCACATGCAGCTAGAGCAACGACGGTTTCAAAGAAACTTATACCTTAGGGTCGTCAGGATGTGGCAAGGCGTGCAGGGGGAGGCCGGATCTGCCCACACTACGTACGACAGCGAGGAAGAAGGGGTCGGTGGCCCTCCCGCATAGGCGTTGGGTGAAAGAGAACAGCGCAGCCGGCAGTGGATTGCCTCCCTCGCCGAAGGCGATAGAGTGAACGCTGCACCTCCTCCCCTTCCCGGTGCGACGGGATACAGACGCCTCCTTCACCAGCTGTGAGGGGGGAGAGAGAGAGACAAGAGGCCAACACAATCTTGTTTAGATCTGGTGAAGAGGGGGTGAGAGACTGTGAATATAGCAAACCCTAGCAAATGAATGCTGAGCCTCCAGCGTGTAACATATATGTAGTGCGGCGAGCGTGTGGAGAGTGCAAACCCTAGCGAACAAGCGCTGAGGCTCCCGCTTATATATATACTACTGTAGTATGGACTGAGCTCCGGTGCCTTCACTAGACCTGCTTTTGGCTGCATGACAGGTGAGCCAGCCACATTTTGGGTCCACCTGTCATAAAACCCTAGCGAAATTTGCACCAACGTGAAAGACGACCGTGTCTCCAACGTAACCAAGGTGAACTGACGAAGGATATCATCTTTGTGCGTAACAAGCAAAGAGCACTAATGGAAGACAACTTGTTTTTCGTCGAAAATCAATCAGCTTCACCAGCCGACGCAACCATGAGGCGCAACCATGAGCATCGATAGGTCATTGTGGTGATGCATCATCCATTTGGCATCAAGTTTGGGTGAGGCACCTAAGAAGTTCGACAAATCCTCACTGTGGTCTGTTTCTTCTCAGTAATCAAGCTCAAGGAAGGAAGAACCACGTGGCAGAGGACAGTGAGGTGGAACAACAATGGCCATCCAATTTTGTGCAGTTCCACTAAAATTGAGGAAGACATGCCCGGGTATGGAGACACGCATCGCTGTTTCCAAAAATATAAAAAAGGGTTAGCAACAACATCTCAATTGTCAATAAGAATTAATGAAAAGTACACCAACAAACAGAAGCATCATAATTATCTTGATGGGAACTAAACCAGGATATCCGAGAAAAAAAGCATTTCTTCATTTAACCAGTGATAGTACTACCACCATATGGACAATGACCGCACAACCACCATATGAACCAACGCGGGTGGAATCTGCGAGCAGGTGGTGTAGGCCATGCCGCGCCGGAGCTTGGCCAGAGAGAACGGCGTGTACCGCAGATCGAGACGTGCTGCCTCGGCACCGTCAAACGGAGAAATGATGCACTTCCTCCCTTTCCCCCGGCGGACGGGATGCGGCCGGATCAGTGACCAACGGTGAGAGAGAGAGAGAGAGAGAGGCCACCGCACTCCCTTTCCCTCGGCGGATGGGATGCGGCCGGATTAGTGACCAACGTTGAGAGAGAGAGAGGCCACCGCACTCCCTTTCCCCCGGCGGACGGGATGCGGCCGGATCAGTGACCAACGGTGAGAGAGAGAGAGGCCACCAGAGCCTTGTGTGAGATACTCTGATGAGCAGACTACCTTTTCCTCCATAAAAATCGTTTTATATTCTATGTACGTGCCATTGAGTGCTATAACTTTATTTTAAAATAATGCAGCAATGCGTCAAGTCGAACTTTGTTTCATGCACGCGTGGTACACAACCTCCCTAGGTAAACAACTGCTACAGGCATTCAAATTAGCACGTGGGCTGCCATTTCGTAAAGAAATGAGCTCCACCGTGTACCCGCGCGGGTGTGGCTAGGCACAAAGCGTGAGTACGTGCACGGTGCACCTATTGTCTTCTTGTATACGTACACCACCTACGTGGGGTTGTGTGAGAGAGATACAAACCTACAGAGATATAGTGTGTGGGTTCTTGAGAGTTTTTTTGTGGGGGGAGGGGTCAATCAAAAAATTTAACATATGCAATGTGTGTGAAATAGAGTCCTGGATATAACATATATATAGAGGGGGCGATCCACGAGAAGAGAGTGGAGGTATCATCGGCTTGAGGTGTCCATAGAATCAAAGAGAGGGATGATGATGATGATGTGTGTGTGTGTGTGCGCGCGCGCGCGATCGATAAAGAGTGCCATCGAATTTGTGTGTGCCCACGTCAAAGATATACAGTGGTTGGCCTATTGGAACGTGAGATGGGACATGTGCAGTTTGTCTCTGTGGCATGGATACCTACCTGCAGCGCTCGACTATCGGTGTGTGGTGGGGGAAGAGGGAGGCCCAATTAACTATAGAGGTACAATGGCTGGTATATGTGTGGAGGAGGAGAGAGGCCTACCTCATGTATTAAGGAGATCGATCTGCCTCATGTATTGAGGGAGATCGATCGGCATCCATGCATATGTGCAGGAGATGAATAAGGTTGGGAGAGAGACAGAGCTAGAGTGTTGGAGGGGGTGGTAGTGGAGTTGCTTCTAACAAATGGTGGGATAGGCTTGCTAGACAAACGGAGGGCATGCCCGCAATATCAATAAGAGAGGAGATGGCTGCTTGTTGTCTGTGCACGTGCGTGTGAGAGACGGGTCAGGAGACATGCACGAATGATGAGGGGGGACGATGTGGCTGTGGTAAGCAGACGTAACTACATAGGAAGATCAATCACCCTTTGTTAGAGAAAGGAGAGACATAACTTGTGAGGTACGTCGATCGATGGGGGGGTGGTGGTTAAAGTCGATCTAGGTATATGTTGGGAGATCGATCGGTATACATGCATGTGTGTGTTAGAAGCAAATGAGGCACAAGGAGAAGGATAGAGAGAGAGGGATGCATGTAGGAGGTGGTACGAGAGGCATACTATATCGAGGGGGAGGAGTGTGCGAGTATGAGAACGATGAAAAGAGTGGTGGGAGTGAGGCATGGACAGTGACAAGAGAAGAGGGGAAGCTTGTGTTTATGCTAGGCACACCTGGCTAGAGAGGCATATCAATCAATGTGTGCCATAAAGAAGGAGCTAGGGGGCCTACACACACCATGGGTGAACGACCTAAAGTGAAAAGATGAATTTGCACGATGGAGCTAGGGAATGCTGAGGGAGGGTGAGAGGGATGCAGGCGTGTGCATGCACAAGAGAAAGTTAGCGCTAGCTACAAAGATAAGAGGGTTGTGTGGGTGTAAAAGACGAATAGAGATCATATATACTTCATTATAAAAAGCAAATTCGGATATTTGTAGAATTTATCATAGTGTTTCAAACCGACGGATGTGTGAATATATATAACGGTGATACACATGGTGTGGTTATGAACATGGTATACTACATTTAATATATTTTATCTCTACTCTTATAAAAAATGGAGTTGTTGATGATGGTGTGCCTGCCATCCTGCATTATAGGCCGTCTGATTTATATCTGGCGGATAGCAAGGAAACTATGATGGTTGAAGTTGGCAACAATCATGATTGTAGATTCTTATTGAAATAGAGAAACGAATTCAAATTTAGTTTGAATTGCAGCGGTAGTATAGACATTTGGAATGCACTAAAATGTTGGCATGAGTAGGTTACATGCATTATACAGCAAGCGAAAAACTTTAATCGGACATAACATGGATTCATACTCTCTCCTTCCATCTATATAAGGCGTAATGAGATTTTTAAGACCGCCTTTGACTATTGACAATATTAATAGTACATGACATGCACAACATGAAAATTATATCATTGAAAGAACCTTTCACAGACGAATTTAACGGTGTGCTTTGTGTAAGTTGCATGTCATATATCATTGCTCTAATATTTGGTCAAAGTTAGCACCGAAAAACGCATTAGGCCCTATATAGATGGAAGGAGGGAGTAGCTTTGAATAGCATTTGTATAGTAAAACGGGGCAAGACTCTCTCTTTGTGTGGTGTGAATAGTTTTATTTTTTTCGTTTTCTTTTTGGTTGAGGGAAGTGCGAATTGATTTGGTACGTACAAGTACAATATTACTACACGTTAGGCTTGTCCCTAAAATTCAACCCGCGTCTTGTTATATCCCGAAAATTCAGATATCGTGCTCCCAAAACTGGCGCCTTCACAACCTGCGCCTTGCTATCCCGAAATTACAACGCGCGCGAAAACTCCCTCCAGCTGCCAAATCCCGACACGCGAAATCCCCCTTCTAATCCTGAGCCGAAAGGGACGCTAGTTCAAATCGGTGGGGGTACTTTTGTAACACACCCTACATTTTGGACAAGCGCGTTCCTAAGTCATGCTTCACCCCCTCCCATCGCCCCCTTTTCGCCATTCGAAATCCCAGCCGCCATAACCTCTCCGCTCCAGCCGCGAAACCCCACCCTCCTCCGCCCGCCACGTCACTGCTGCCCAGCCGGAGCCTCTTCCCCGACGATGTCGTCCACCGCAACAGCTCAACGTCCCTCGTCCACCTCCCCGGATGAGGATTCGCCGTCCATCTCGCCGTCCTGCCGGTTCAGCCGCCCCGTCCTCCACCTCCAAGGAGCTGCTCCGATGATCGCCTCGTCTATCACGGCTGCTCCATCCCCACAGCGCCGCCTTAACCTGCTCCACCGGAACCGCATCATCCTTACCGACTCCTCGGACGAAGCTGAGGCCTACTAGGCGCCACCAAAGAGGTTGTACACTCATCGCATCGCACCTTCTCCTTAACTCAACCTCCCGGCACCGATGGTGCTCCATCCCACACCCCATGGAGCGGCTACCTTGAAGTCGGCACCATGGGCGACATTTCCACGGCGGCTCTCCCCTAGTGCAAGGCCCCTTCGGCGGTGGCGTCCATACCAGCCAAATCTGCTGCTGCCGCTCCGGCTCTCGCTCGATCGCTCGCTCGCCCAGCTGCTGCTGCTGCTCCCCCCTCGCTCGTGCTGCTGCTTTGCTCCGATTAAGCCACACTTCAGTCAACTGAATCGACTTTTGGGTCAGTCGATTTTCAAGGGTTGGGGGGGCTCGCCGGAGTTAAGGAAGAACCACCCGCAGCGGTGATGGGGGCTCGCTAGAGAGGTACCCCACTATCTATCTTAGGGTTCAGGGTGGGGGGCGGGGGGCCTAGAGGGCTGGTCGGGGCGGCGGTGGCGAGTTGTTTTGGGGCGGCGAGGCGGCGCTGGGGCCGGCGGTTCGGCCGGTGGTGGCTGGCGGCTCAGGGGGTGCAGGTTGAAGATGAATTGCAGGCCCTCCCTAAACTACATGTCAAGTGCCTCTCTGCTACCATTGCATTTAGTTTCGATAGTAGCATTCAGATTCCACAGTAAATTTCAGTTTTGATAGTTAAGTTCAGAGTCAACAGTTTTTACCTCATCTGTTGTAGTCAGGTGGTTTTTGGTGATGTTAGTTTTACATCCATTTTACATCATCTATTGGAGATGCTATTAGAATCCCACTTAAGATTGACGATGTCTGTCTTGTGCTGCTTCAGCCTTGACGTCTTATGGCTCACCGGAGCTGCTCCAACGACAGAACGATCCATCACAACAGAGCAGTGCCCTGGACGCCGTCTATAGATTCCTTAGATCTTCCTCCACACCTCCGACAACCACCACTGCCTCAACTGCTTCAGCGACCAACCCAATGATGCTGAGGTCGACACGGCTATGGCAAAGAGGTTGTACACTTGTTGCATCACTTATTACTATACATTCACGTTGATCCATTAGGGCTATTTTGGTTCAACGGAAAAACATCGATCCACTGGTTGTTACCATCACTCTAAATTTCTGCATGCTCTCCTTACATAATCTCACCATATTTTTTTCGTATGCATGTCAGATATTGTACACAGTCATGCTGAACATGTAGAGAAAAAGAGAAGAGTTTTGCGCGGCAATACAATGTCATGCAGACATCGCTCCATGGTGGGTTCAATGGCAAACCGTCCCCACCCCTCTCCAGATTGTAATCCAGAGGAAGATATCTGTTCTAAGGCGGATTCGGACGCCGCTGACCACTCCTATTTACCCCCCAAGGTGTTTGCTCTACCTTGGCATGATGATGTTAGTCATATCATGCATATGTTGCCTTGCAGTGCCTACTTTTGACATCATATATGTCATCTGCTTAGTTTAGACATGTTCTGTAATGCCACCTGTTTAGTTTCTATATCATATATGGGAATTATGCAGTCTCATGTCTTTTAGCCAGCCATAATATATGTGAAATGTGCAATGCCATCCTGTTTAACCAGACATCATATATTTGAATGATATCTTGCCCATCCTTTTCTTCATTACATTTCCATTTGTCGATAATGTTTGTACATTAAACTACTCTTCCTGTGAATCAACCATTTGGGTGGGAGATGGAAAAATCTCGAGTGAAAACAAGGACTTCAGAGCAGACAGTGCTACCTATCGAAGCACATCTCTTGTTGGGTCCCGATAGCTCCTCAGAGATGGATTTAGAGACAGATGACCAGTCCTATTCCCCCACTGAGGTGTATGCTCTAACTTGGCACGGTTATACTGCTCACATCATGCATACGGTGTCTTGCATTGCATAGTTTAGACATCATATACACAATATTCAACACCATGTTCTTAGTTCAGACATCATATCGAATGCCCTCTGTTTAGCATATAAATCACATATGTGAATTAAATGATGCGATCCTGATTACTTAGATAACATGTAGGTGAATTGTGTCATGTGATCCTGTTTAGTTATTCATCATATCTTTGAATTATGTTATGCTATGCTATCCAGTTTAGATAGACATCATATATGTGAAATTATGTCATGCTATCCGTTTTAGTTAAACAATATACATGTCAACTATTTCATGCCCTCTTTTTTCCACACTATCTATTGCATCTGTCTCTCATACAATGTCTATACATTCAACTATGTTTCCTGTTTATCAGCCATTTGAATTGGAGCGGGTGATGCCAGTATCTAGCGGACTAAAAACATGGTCTTCAAATAAAACAGTGCTACCTCTTGGTGGAGATAGCACCCCGGTTGTAAATGCACAAGAACCAGCCCTACCACACATAACCCAAACTCTCGCAGATTGTACCCCTACTATGATGGACAGAGAACCAGCTTCACCCAATCTAACCCCAACCCCAGCCGATAGTAACCCAGTTCCTGTTGACACAACACCATCTCCACCACAGAGCTCCCAAACAAGAGCAGTTAGTAAGGCAGCTCCAGTGCCCAAAGGGCCAGTACTATCACAGCGAACCCCAACTCCACCAGTTAGTACGCCTATTCCTGTGGAGGAAGCACAACCAGCTAGTCGTAGTTTAGCATCTATCGCATTTGATGTTGTTAAATTGTATGTGCGTATCTTCCCATCTTGGAAATATTATACTGAAGATGAAGGAAAATGCCAGTTGCAGGTGTTTGTCTAGGAGTTATGTGTAAGTAATGTTATTCATGGCAATTACTTTGCTTCGTCCCATACATCCTACCTCCATGATGGTTATAATACAGCAAATTTTCCCATTTTTCTCTATAGAGAAGGACCGATTTGGAAACTTAGGATGAGGTAACCTGTGCTAATACCTCTCCTATCTTCAAGAATGCTTGGTGGCAGTATCAGAATTACCTGAAGAAAACGTACTTCACCGGCAAAGAAACTCATCAAATTCCCTTACGTTCTCCTGAGACACATTTACTGGACGATGACTGGGAACGCCTTGTTCTGTACTGGTCCCGAACCAAGAATGTGGTAAGGTCTATGAGCTCATTTTCTATTTTTAAGTATTATATTCTTGCGTCTTATTGTACTCTGTTCATGTAGAACAAGTGCCTAAACCTGAAGAACAACTGTTCTAATTTAAGATTCCATTGCTACCATAGGACATAGATATATGTTTGTTTGATGCTTTTATTATGTACTAGTACTTGGCAATAGAAGACTTGGTAGTTTAATCCTGTCCACCTTACTAATGAACTGGTTCACCGAAATGAGTTTCACATACTAGTACATGCTAAACTTGTTATGTGTCTGCTTGTTTCTTCTTTTAGAATGCTGATAGAATATTGGGGAAGAGTGCCTTATTAAGCAACGGTAAAGGAAGTAATGCAGATAAGGTTCAGGATAGTGACACATCCTGTCTTGGTTTAGTGTTGGAGTTAGTGGCCACTACCGCTTGCACAAGCTATTCAAACTCACTGTCTGAATCAGTCCGATTTCTTAAGTCTCAACTACAAGCTGAAAGACATCGATCAGCTGTGCTGCGACAAGAAGCGGAAGGACTGCGAAAGTCCCTGGAGCATTCAGATGCATACTTTCTGGTGCAACAGCAAGTGTTGGAGGATTTTAGCGCCAAACAGGAAAAAGCTAATCAGCTTGCTAAGCTTATTACCAGCATGGTGGATACCCAGGATAACGTTTCTTGAGCTCTTCTAAAGTTGTTTCAGTTATGCTCTTGTTTTGCTGCTGCGTTTATTTGCACTGGTGGCCAATTTTGACGGCCAGTGTATATGATATGCTGCTTTGTTCCCTATATTTGCACTAGTGGCGAACATTGATGCCCACTGGTGGCCAATTTTGACGGCCAGTGTATATGATATGCTGCTTTGTTCCCTATATTTGCACTAGTGGCGAACATTGATGCCCAGTGGATGTAATATGTGTAATAGCCGTGATAACCTAGGGTTAGTTGCTTGCTTATTTATTTCCTTGTTGTCTTGTTTATTTGTTTGCTTGTAGTCATTGCAGTTCTTTTTCCGCGGTTAACTAGTGGCTGCAATAACCTATTTTTTAAAACTAGGCCACAATAACCATGGGCTAATATTTACTGTAGTGACATTGGGCCTCCTACGGGCCGTAGAAACAGTGGGCCTTCTATAGGCCGTAGAAACAGTAGGCCTTCTACGGGCCATAGAAACAATGGGCCTTCTACGGGCCGTATCATCAATGGGCCTTATACGGGCCGTATGATCGATTGGCTAAACATGGGCCAATAATAGGCCGCATTATGGCCGTAAACGGGCTAGAGTTGGAATCGTCCGTTCATGGGCTGACCGTAACGGGCCATTGTTAATAGGCCGTATTTGATGACGCTATGAAAATGGCCCAACGTATTAACGGACCACAAACGGGCCGACTGTAACCACAGGTTGAATTTGGCCCACAAGCAGAAAATGACAGTAACGGCCCGTAAGTAAACGAATGCTGGAAATGAGCCCAAGAATAAATGGGCTCTGAGAAGGCCGAAAGATAACATGGGCTGGAAATGGCCCAACGGAATAACAGGCCGTTAATGGGTATAAAGTGATACACTGTTCATTACGGGCCAGTTTCACCACGGGCCGTTAATGGGTGTAAAGTGATACACTGTTCATTACGGGCCAGTTTCACCACGGGCCGTTAATAGGCCAAGAGTTACATAGGGCCTCATATGGGCCGAAAGACGTCATGGGCCATACATGGGCCAGAAGTGAAAACGGGCTGGAATCATATTGGATGGCCCAGATGACGCTACTAGGCCTAATTCTGATAGGGCGTAACGGGCCTTGGGTTAGCAGGCTGTAAATGGGCTATATGCGAACAAGCCGTTAACAGGCTTTCCATGGGCCGGCCCGCCACCTTTTGACCAAGTCAAACGGGCCGGCCTTTTCACAAGAATGGGCCTCTGTTGGGCCGTGCCACGTGTCGACGTATCATAGGCGCCTATCTGACCCACTGACGAGCTGACACGTGTTTCATCCAACGCCGCCCCGCACGACGCTCGCCGACCTGCCACGTGCACGTCACCACGCCCGCATGCACTGGCCCCTGCCCTTGCTCGTGCTCGTAGTCGCCGCGACTGTGCCACCCGCGCCAACGCCCCTATCCGCTGCTGCTGCTACTGTTTACTGGCTGCCGGTGTCGCCGGCGCTTCCTGCGTGCGCCCGCCGGAGCACCCCAACCGCGCCCGTGCGTACACGCCCGTTTGCCTCACGCACGGCCTTGCCTTCCCTGCTGCAGCGCCCCCGCCCGCTTGCTACTGCTCTACTGTACTGCTGCTTGCTACTGTAGATGTAGCTAGCTTTTTTAATTCTACACTAAATAACCCTCTGGTCAGCCCGTAAACAACGACTAAACAAATTTTAACTGGAGCAAAACTATTATGAGGAGGTAGTACACTTGTCAAGGTTCAATTGTTTCCATTAGACCAAATCCATTTGGTGCGTGGATTAATTCCTATAAAAATGACAAAAGTCTATGTTCTGTTAACTGGAAGAACTGAAAAACAGATTCTAGAGTTGACATCCAGTAGCACTTCTCAAACGAAGTTTTGGACAGGCAAATGGGCACTAACGTAGATGAACTTGAAACTGTCATGTAGATCCTGGAAAGATGATAAAAATTGGTAAAGGGCACTAAGACATAGGATGAACAGAACAATAGTTATAGCCTTTTGAAAACAGCCAAGTGAGGTTTAAAACTGAGGACTTTGCAGAATTTCAGCAATTCTAGAAAATGCTTTGAACTTTGATAAATCATAGTAAATAAACCATATCTCGGATTGAAAAACTATCTACATGAAGGTTGCTCAGCACGACGAGGCGAATCCGAATACGCCGTCCGTTCATCCGCCACACATCCCTAGCATAGCGAACATGAAATTTTCCCCCTCCGGTCACCTGTCTGACACAGGTCCGGAACCGGGAAAACTTTCCCGGTTGACTTCCCCCTTCACCGGTATCGTGTAGCACCGCGTTAGAACACGTATAGCTCTGCCTGTTGTCCTGTTATGCACTTGCTTGCTATGTATTTACTGTTTCTTCCCCCTCTTCTCTTCGGTAGACCCCGTGAGGATGATGATGCCCCTGTGAACGACTACGTCACCGACGACCCCTCCTTCTCGTATGAGCAACCAGGCAAGCCCCCCCTTTGATCATCTCGATATCGCCCATTCCATTCTCTCATGCTTGCATTAGATTTTGCTATTGTTATTGTTTGCTCCTATTCTGTTGCATAGCCTGCTTTTGTAACATGCTCATTGTTACCTACCTGCTTATCCTAAACTGCTTAGTATAGGTTGGTTAGTGATCCATCAGTGACCCCCACCTTGTCCTTGTTGCCCCTGCTTCATCATCGAAGACCCGATCAACGGGATTGAAGACTAGGCCCCGGCACCGCACATCACTTTCCCCTTAGTAGCTCGACACTACTCGGTTACTATTGAGTACCGAGGGTGAGACCTCATCAGCACTTCTGATGTTAACCCTGTAGTGTAGCTATTCGGTCGTGGTCACTGAGGGTGATTTCCTCCTTAACCACTTCCGATACGGCTCTGTCGTGCAACCCCTCAAGTGTGAACCTCGAGGGTGGATCCTCTTATGTTCACCTTGATGATTACATCGAGTGGAATTCACCGGGGGTGATTCCTTGGGTTTTCGCCTTGATGGTTGAACACACGGATACTTGGACTTTACCACTGCTACTTGGAAAGGTGGGTCGACCCTGAGGGGTACTCGCGAGTGATGTGGAGTCGGGTTGATCTGGAAGGTACCCGCGAGATACTTACGAGGCGTGGCCGGGCATTCTTAGCCCTTGCCGCAAGTCCTCGAGACGGGGCAACGGGGTCACATATTTCCTGACTGTCTGCTTGTTACCGCGTGCTCCTAATCCATGAAGATTTGGATATTTGATCCGAGGGGCCTCTGGCCTGATAGCACTAACCATCACGTGGGCATAGTATGGGCGTTCTGTGTCGTATGCATCAACCGAAGCTTAATAGACGTCAGCGACTGAGCGGCGCGCGCCGGGTTGGACTGGTAAGCACCTTCCTTTTTGAAGGAGGTAGCTAGGTCTGCTCACCGGCCACATACGCAACGTGCAGGAGTTCCCGGGGAGATGGCCCATGACCCCTAGGGGCATAGGTTTAGTCCGGCGTGCTGGCCTCTCTATTATGCCTAGGTTGGGTTGCAGCGCATTGTTTGGCCGAGGCCGGGCATGACCTAGGAAAGTGTGTCCGGCTGGAGTTAATCGAGCGTGGTGGGTAAGTTGGTGCACCCCTGCAGGGAAGAAAACATCTATCGATAGCCTGTCCTACAGTAACAGACACTTGGAGTTGTATCCCGATCGATACAACTAGAACTGGATACTTGTGATGAGAATTGGATTGTGATGATAACTGGATAGTATGGCTCTGGGATTGCTTTCTCGCAGGGAGTCGAGATAGGATCTCTGGCCGAGGTTGATAACACTTCTACTACTTTACTTTATTCTACTCTACTCCCTCCTATTGCTGCAAGTTGGTGGTTTCTAGAAGATGCTAGTCTTTGATAGGCTAGGCTTTCCCCTTCTCTTCTGGCATTCTGCAGTCCAGTCCACAGATAGAACCCTTTTCATTGACACCGATGCATATGTAGTGTAGATCCTTGCTTGCGAGTACTTTGGATGAGTACTCACGGTTGCTTTGCTTGCCCTTTTCCCCCTTTCTTCTTCTTTCCGGTTGATGCAACCAGATGTTGGAGCCCAGGAGCCAGATGCCACCGCCGATGCCTACTACTATGTGAAGACCGCCGCCGACGAGGAGTAGTTAGGAGGCTCCCTGGCAGGAGGCCTTGCCTTTTCGATCGATGTTGCTTTTTTGCTAGCCTTCTTAAGGCAAACTTGTTTAACTCATGTTTGTACTCAGATATTGTTGCTTCCGCCGACTCTTGTGTATTCGAGCCCTCGAGGCCCCTGGCTTGTAATATAAAGCTTGTATTATTTTATTTTGTGTCTAGAGTTGTATTGTGATATCTTCCCGTGAGTCCTTGATCTTGATCGTACACATTTGCATGTATAATTAGTGTATGATTGAATCAAGGGCGTTACAAGTTTGTATCAGAGCCGACTGCCTATAGGTAGCCCCCTTCCAACCCCTTGGCCAAAGTTGAGTCTAGTCACTGAAAAACTTTTACTAACATTGGCTGTGTGGCTTACGGGCCCACGTCGCCATTGGGTGGTATTAGGATCTTTTTACTCCTCGTCTATACTCTGGGACTCTTATCTCTCGTCTAGTCGGGTTAAACATTTTGTTAAGTCTAACTCTAGGTTCTCGTAAATACTTTCTCCCGGAGACCCCCTCACTCCAGATGATTGCTTGGTGCACCAGAAGATTCTGAAGATACTTTCTATGTTTTTCTGAGACCCTTGTGCCCATCGCTTTTGCAATTCCCTTCCATCGATAAACCCCTATGGATGACCAAGTACACTTGTCATTCATAAAATCATTCCCCCGTTTATCTTGTTATTACAAGATACCCGAAATCCTCTCTATTGTACCGAGAATACTTTGTGTCTACCGCCTTGCAGTTCCTTGCCACATGAATACCCCTATAGGTAATTCCTCGCACTCACGGAGTATCCGCTCATCCCTAGTTGTTCATGTGTTTCACAAAATTCTTCGAAATACTATTCGATCCCCCGAAATCCTCAGTAGCTTATTGCTCTTGTTCTTCACTACATGCTTGCATTATGGTTAATTCCATATGTCTAGCAATATCCAATTGAAATCCGTTGTGGTTGACTTTCTGATCCTATTGATTCAACATGTATGTGAACGCACACAATCATCAGTTGACCCTCATGAAATTCGTCCTTTTTCCTCAGACGTCACTCCGTACAGGAGCTGGTTCTCGACCAATCAAATTGCATCGATTGTACCCCTAAGTCTCTTCAACTTATCCATCCTTAATCAGAGTGTTTTCTTCTGATCCCCCGATTTGGAAATCTTAATTCCTTTGTATTTAAGCTTTGAAATTATCCAGAAACTTCTATATTTCGATGCCCTTGCATTACTTCTTCTGGTTGAACATTGATACTCATGTCCGATTCTTTATGGTCAACTAGATCCTTTGGTGGATTATTATCCAACAGCTCCACATATTTAAAATCCTTGTGAGTTCTTCCCCTGATACATAATGCCTTTGGTAAAATGTATCCCCTGTTTTGTCAACCATGCTCTGCTTTCAAGATTGTGTTTTCTTATTCTTAAGGTTTTGGTATATGTTCCTATGATGCCCCACTGGGTTGAACCTATGCCTTCCCTAATCTTTGTGATCCCGAAGGATTTCACGGGTCATACCCATCTGGTATTTCACCAAGTAAAACTTTCAACACTAATACTATTTTCGAAACAAGAAGTGAATGGAAGGTTATGCATTGAAGAAGTGGGAGTCGACCTTGAACCTTTGTGTTCATGCCCATGGACCCGATGTAGAATTTATCATGGAAGCTGCTCGTAAAAATAATTACCCCTTGTTATAAGTTCATCTGGTATCGGTGAATTGATCCTTCGCAACCGTGGTTCCGACCATGATCGTTCTTCTTTGGTCCCATTTCTTGGACAAGTTAAATCACTTGTCTTCGGCAGGTCAATACGCCTGCCCAACCTCTATTATGACCTACCTTCGAGTATTACCCCTGGTATCTCGAGGATGTCATGCCATTGCACTAAATCTTATGGACTTTTGATGAACACTACCTTTCCCTGTCATTGTCACTTCATGGGTTCTGGGTTGTTTGTCAACCGATCACACTGATAAGTGAATCGATCCTGCACTCCGATTCAATGACTCTAAGTAAATTTTCATTGCTTATGAGTTTAATAATACTTCGAGCCATTCCTAGCCTAATCGGCTATATCATTATCGTGGTAAATTTTAACTGTGCTACCTGGTCCTTCCCGGAGCACAATTTTCAACGATGAGCTAAGCTTACGTCGATCTTCCTCGTCATATCATTTCATCTCGAACAACAAGTTTGATTTCGAGCTTGTGTCGAATCCGTGGTTCTCATGGACTTTCACTTCATCTTTCCTTGTTGTTTGTTGTCGTCGCTGCTCGATGGCATCTTCCTAGAATCTCCCGACAAAATTTGTCGTGATCACCGTCAACACTATGATTTCTTCAGAGATGTCAATCAAATTCATGTTGGGAAATACCATCCTTGCTCTTCGATGATTGGTGATATCATCAATGACATCCTTGACTTTCTGCCAACACAGACCTGGTTGTGTTTGGTTAATCCTTACATTCCGAGATAATCTTGGAAGTGTTCCTTTGTATTTCTTGTGATCTTTAGATCCAACCCTTACTTGAAACACCATGTTATCGCCACCTCGGAGCATGACTATGGTATTCCGAATATCATTGAGGACAGTGGAAACGCAATGCTACATGTCCCTTGATCAATTATCCAAACACCGTTGTATGGGTAATATCATGATTCTTCCTTCGCCTCTTTATCTAAATGCCTTTTGAACTTGCTGCCCTATCATGTATTTCCTGCTCCGCTTTTTTTCCTGGGAAGGATATACTCCCAATTTTTGTGTGTAAACACGTTTTCCTTTCCATTGATTAATTTGAATAATCAATTAATCATTTTTCCTTTCCATTGGTTTGCTTAACCTTTCTTATGATCTGGATGATATAAGCAGAAATAATTCCCTGCTTATGAAAACACCTCGAGGTACAATTCGGTCAGTATGACCCTGTTACTAATGTTGATGACATTCCGGTAACCATCGATGGATGAGAACCTTGCCTATTGGTCCGCCTTGTTCAACGAGCAGGAAAATGGTTCTCTTCGTCCCTCGCCCTTGGTACCAACATTGTTGCCAACATAATTGGCAGGCTATCCTCTGACCTGCCTTGCTATCATGACCATGCAAAAATGATTAGCGCCTACCTTCTTTTAACCCACATGTGGGTCCATAACCCATAGTTCCACAGGATCGAAACCTGACTCTCCTGTACACCCTTGACTCCAAAATATTCTTTGCACTTGGCTTCGTATGTAAATCATGAGCCACCTTCCTAGTGATCTATTCTGGTATCACACGCAACACTTATTCCCATTGCTCTGAACCCTATTCACCCTCTATTTCAGGCAACAAACTACTGCCTACCCGGTTGAAGCTTGTTATTGCACCTTCTTATCTTGCTCTCGATGACTTTCTTAAATTTCAACTCGAGAGATGCCTCTATGCCATGTTCACTGAGATAGCCACCAGGTACATATCTTTTGTTGAGCTCCGTCCTTTTCGAGTCTTTCCCCCTTACTTCACCCCTTAAATCTCGGGACGAGATTTCTTATAGTGGAGGAGAATTGTGACGCCCGGATAATAAAGCTACAGTAATCCTCTGCTAATGATGCAATGTCACCGCAATTACTTTTGTTAAACTCGCGTTGGTTCGAATCCGGTCCAGATTCAAGATTTTTAAAATAAAGTCAAACAAATAAAGTTTTCAAATGTCAAAACAAAAATGTTCTTTGGATTGCAAATATTCACTAGCTAATTATCATGTGGCAACAAACATCATTTGGCTCTCCCTTTAATCACTAGGAAAATATAAAGTGACCCAACGACATATTAATTGGCCTTTTCAATTTCCAAAAATGCTTGAACAATTCCGTTGGCTCTAAAACTTTTAGTGCAACACCACAATTTGGTGCATGAATTATGTGCCAAGTTTCATTCGTCACAACATTCATTTTGTGCTCCAACTATTTGCAAAACAGAAAAGGAAAAGCAGAAAAGGGAGACCTAAACCTACTGGACGCTTGGCCCATTTAGCTAAAACAGGTCCAGCCCAACCCAACTCGCCCTCGTCTCCCTTCTCTGTTCACACAGGGGGATCGTGGCAACGATCCACCGGCGCCATGGCCATCGATGACGCCGTGGCAGCCATCCCACGCCTCCCCGTCATTTTCCCCGGTGGATAAGAGCAACCCTCGGCCCCCTCTTCCTCTCCCCCAAATCCTAGCCTCCTTTCTCCCTCCCACGCGCCGTCGCTCTCGGCCCCGCACCTGCCCGAGCTCCTCCATCGCCGCGTCGTCATCGATCCCATGGCCACCGGCCATCCCTTGTCGCCGAGCTTAGTCCAGGAGCACCGCCGTCCTCTTCCTCATTGACCGCAAGCCTCGATTCGAGCGGGGCCGCCCCGTATGCTCGCCATCGAGCCCGTTACCACCGCGTACATCGCCGGTGTCCGCCGTCGTCGCCGCGACTCCAGTCCGCCTCCGGCCTCCCCGATCTCGCCTACTTCGACTACATGGGCGAGATCAAGCTGGAAGCCATCGGGACACCCGCTGCTTCCCCGTCCTCAACCTCCATCCGTCTCGGTCGCCGCCGCTGTCGCCAACGCCGGCCACCTCTGCTGCTCCTAAGTCACTCGACGGGCCTCCTTGTGCCTGCTCGGTGAGCACATCCTCTCCCCTCCCGTTCTTGCACCGTAGGCCGCCGTCCCCGAACTCGTCCGAGCTGCCGCGTACGCGTACGTGCATGCGTGCTGCGGCTGCTTCTATGCGAGTGCGCCAGCCTCTCTGTGGTCTAGTGCTACTTCGCCTGCTACTGCTCCAATGCCACCCCGTACGGCGCTCGCCGACCTGCCACGCGCACGTCACCACGCCCGCATGCACCGGCCCCTGCCCTTGCTCGTGCTCGTAGTCACCGCGACCGTGCCGCCCGCGCCAACGCCCCCGTCCGCTGCTGCTGCTACTACTACTGCTTTGCTGGCTGCCGGTGTCGCTGGCGCTTCCTGTGCGCGCCCGCTGGAGCACCCCGGCCGCGCCCGCGCGTATGCGCCCGTTTGCCTCACGCACGACCTTGCCTTCCCTGCTGCAGCGCTCCCGCCTGCTTGCTACTGCTCTACTGTACTGCTGCTTGCTACTGTAGATGTAGCTAGCTTTTTTAATTCTACACTAAATAACCCTCTGGTCAGCCCCTAAACAGCGACTAAACGAATTTTAACCGGAGCAAAACTATTATGAGGAGGTAGTACACTTGTCAAGGTTCAAATGTTTCCATTAGACCAAATCCATTTGGTGCGTGGATTAATTCCTATAAAAATGACAAAAGTCTATGCTCTGTTAACAGGAAGAACTGAAAAACAGATTTTGGAGTTGACATCCAGTAGCACTTTTCAAACAAAGTTTTCGACAGGCAAATGGGCACTAACATAGATGAACTTGAAACTGTCATGTAGATCCTGGAAAGACGATAAAAATTGGTAAAGGGCACTAAGCCATAGGATGAACAAAACAATAGTTTTAGCCTTTTGAAAACAGCCAAGTGAGGTTTAAAACTGAGGACTTAGCAGAATTTCAGCAATTCCACAAAATGCTTTGAACTTTGATAAATCATAGAAAATAAACCCTAGCTCGGATCGAAAAACTATCTACATGAAAGTTGCTCAGAACGACGAGGCGAATCCAAATACGCCGTCCGTTCATCCGCCACACATCCCTAGCATAGCGAACATGAAACTTTCCCCCTCTGGTCACTTGTCTGACACAGGTCCGGAACCGGGAAAACTTTCCCGGTTGACTTCCCCCTTCACCGGTATCGTGTAGCACCGCGTTAGAACACGTCTACCTCTTCCTGTTGTCCTATTATGCACTTTCTTGCTATGTATTTACTGTTTCTTCCCCCTTTTCTCTTTGGTAGACCCCGTGAGGATGATGATGCCCCTGTGAACGACTACGTCACCGACGACCCCTCCTTCTCGTCTGAGCAACCAGGCAAGCCCCCCCTTTGATCATCTCGATATCGCCCATTCCATTCTCTCATGCTTGCATTAGATTTTGCTATTGTTATTGTTTGCTCCTATTCTGATGCATAGCCTGCTTTTGTAACCTGCTCATTGTTACCTACCTGCTTATCCTAAACTGCTTAGTATAGGTTGGTTAGTGATCCATCAGTGACCCCCACCTTGTCCTTGTTGCCCCTGCTTCATCATCGAAGACCCGATCAACGGGATCGAAGACTAGGCCCCGGCACTGCACATCACTTTCCCCTTAGTTGCTCGACACTACTCGGTTACTATTGAGTACCGAGGGTGAGACCTCATCAGCACTTCTGATGTTAACCCTGTAGTGTAGCTATTCGGTCGTGGTCATTGAGGGTGGTTTCGTCCTTAACCACTTCCAATACGGCTCTGTCGTGCAACCCCTCAAGTGTGAACCTCGAGGGTGGATCCTCTTATGTTCACCTTGATGATTACATCGAGTGGAATTCACCGGGGGTGATTCCTCGGGTTTTCCCCTTGATGTTTGAACACACGGATACTTGGACTTTACCACTGCTACTTGGAAAGGCGTGTCGACCCTAAGGGGTACCCGCGAGTGATGTGGAGTCAGGTTGACCTAGAAGGTACCCGCGAGATACTTACGAGGCGTGGCCGGGCATTCTTAGCCCTTGCTGCAAGTCCTCGAGACGGGGCAACGGGGTCACATCTTTCCTGAGTCTCTGCTTGTTACCGCGTGCTCCTAATCCATGATGATTTGGATATTTGATCCGAGGGGCCTCTGGCCTGATAGCACTAACCATCACGTGGGCATAGTATGGGCGTTCTGTGTCGTATGCATCAACCGAAGCTTAATAGATGTCATCGACTAAGCGGCGCGCGCCGGGTTGGACTGGTAAGCACCTACCTTTTTGAAGGAGGTAGCTAGGTCTGCTCACCGGCCATGTAAGCAACGTGCAGGAGTTCCCGGGGAGATGGCCCATGACCCCTGGGGGCATAGGTTTAGTCCGGCGTGCTGGCCTCTCTATTAAGCCTAGGTCGGGTTGCGGCGCATTGTTTGGCCGAGGCCGGGCAGGACCTAGGAAAGTGTGTCCGGTCAGAGTTAATCGAGCGTGGTGGGTAAGTTGGTGCACCCCTGCAGGGAAGAAAACATCTATCGATAGCCTGTCCTACAGTAACAGACACTTGGAGTTATATCCCGATCGATACAACTAGAACTGGATACTTGTGATGAGAATTGGATTGTGATGATAACTGGATAGTATGGCTTTGGGATTGCTTTCTCGCAGGGAGTCGAGAAAGGATCTCTGGCCGAGGTTGATAACACTTCTACTACTTTACTTTATGCTACTCTACTCCCTCATGTTGCTGCAAGTTGGTGGTTTCTAGAAGATGCTAGTCTTCGATAGGCTAGGCTTTCCCCTTCTCTTCTGGCATTCTGCAGTCTAATCCACAGATACAACCCTTTTCATTGACACTGATGCATATGTAGTGTAGATCCTTGCTTGTGAGTACTTTGGATGAGTACTCACGGTTGCTTTGCTCCCTGTAAGTGCATCTAGTGCCACCCTTAGTTGGTTTTGGAGTATTGACGACAAACCTAGTTGAGGGACTGATGTGTTTGTGAGAATTGCAGGATAAAACAGGTAGAAGTCCCTCATTGATTCGGTTTTCCTACCAGAGATGACCCCTAAAATGTATGAAGACATTGATGTCAAAGGTGGTATATGAAGATATTCTCATTGAAGACTATGACAAGAGAAGACATCGCATGAAGCCTATGGAGCTCGAAGACTTAGATCTTTTGTAGTTCTGTTTCTTCTTTATTGAGTCATAGGAACCACCGTACTGTTAAGTGGGGTCCAAGTGAACCAGTCAGAATGACTGAAGTGATGCTTAACCAAAACCTATGTCTTCGAGTGAAGACTATGAGAGTGAAACTTGTCCAGAGTCAGACAAGTAAGCTTGGCTTGTAGCCCAAGTAAAGCTGCCGCGTGAGTTTGAAATCTGACCGTTGGAACACGTGTCAGTTCCTTAGTGACCTAGGGTCATTTCAGACAAATCAGGTCGGGTTGCCTAGTGGCTATAAATAGCCCACCCCCTACAACCATAAATGGTTGGCTGCTCAGAGTTAGAGTACGGCTTTTGTCATTTGAGAGCAACCCACCTCGAAGCCTTTGAGAGATAATTCCTTGCGAGGATAAAGCCCTAACCACCCAGAGCCAAAGAGTGTCAGGCATCACTTAAGTCTTCTTGTCTGTGTGATCTGAAGACTTATTACACTTGAGGACTGTGAATCCTCCATCGAGTTAGGCGTCGCGTTCTGAGCATCCAAGAGACATTGTGGATTGCCAGTGAACGAAGTCTGTGAAGGTTTGGGAGTCTACCTTGAAGACTTACCAGAGTGATTGGGCGAGGTCTGTGTGACCTTAGCTCAAGGGGAATACGGTGAGGACTGGGTGTCCTGAGCTGCGTGTTCAGGACTGGATGTCCGGGACTGTGTGTCCTCAGGTTTAAATACCTAGCCGCCCTAACAAGACATACAGTTGTCACAGCAACTAGAACTGGTCCAACAAATCATTGTCTTCAACAAGTCACTGGTTTCATCCTTCCCTTCCCTTTACTTACTGTTGGTCCTTGTGAAGTCATTGTATGATTGCACTATTTTTTGTCTTCACTGAGTGACTGCGAGTTCTGTTTGGCTTCATAATATCTTCCTACCTGATCCTTACTACATTGCTGCTACTAGTCATTGTGCTTTCACTCCATTGAGTACTTGACTATGGTTTGCCTAGTGTAGTCTACCTTCCGCTGCATGGTAATAGGTTTATTTCTATCATTTGTCTTCATAACTTCCATGTTTTGAAGACTTTCATAAAAATCGCCTATTCACCCCCCTCTAGTCGATATAACACACTTTCAATTGGTATCAGAGCAAGGTACTCCCTTGTTCTGTGTGATTCGGTTTAACCACCTGGAGTTTTAGCTATGTCGACTACAGGGATAATTAAAGTCTCCGCTGCGTGCCCCGTCTTTGATGGAACTGAATATCCCTGCTGGAAGAATAAGATGCGCATGCATCTTGAAGCCATTGACGTCGACCTATGGTATGTCGTCAAGAACGGCGTTCTCAAGGCTGGAGAAGGTGTCACTGCTGCTGATGTCAAGAAGTTCATTCAACTGGACTCTACTGCCAAGAATATCATCTGTGGTCATCTGACCAAAGGACAGTATGGCCGCGTGAGTGCTTTGGAAACATCTAAGCTAGTCTGGGACTGGCTCTCCAAGGTCAACGAAGGTGTCTCAACCCAGAGAGATCAGAGAATCAGTGTCCTTCGCAACCTCTTCAACCGCTTCAAGAGAAATGACAATGAGAATGTCCAGCTCACGTTTGATCGACTCACTGACATCACAAATGAGCTTCAAGCCCTTGGCGCTACTGAGATCACCAAGCATGAAGTCGTCAAGACACTACTGAGATCACTTGACAGTTCGTTTGACACCCTAGCCCTGATGATTCAAGAACGTCCTGATTTCAAGACACTCGATCCGTCTGACATACTTGAGAGGCTCAACACACATGAGTTTCAGCTTTCTGAGAAAAGAGATATCTATGGTCCAAACTATGGGCGAACTCGTGCCTTGAAGGCAAAAGCTGTCTCCTCATCTGAAGAAGAATCTGACAGCAGTTCTGATGATCCTGAAGACATTGGAAGGGAACTTGCTATGCTTGTGAAGAAGTTCCAAAAATTCACCAAGAAGAAAGGTTTCAGAAAGTATTCACGATCAAGCTCAAGGAATGATGAAGCTTCCGCTCATGACTACAAGAAGAAAACAAGTCACAAGTGCAAGAAACCTGGCCACTTCATCTCTGAGTGTCCGCGGTGGGACAATGAGAACAAAAAGAAGAAGAAGAGCAAGGAATATGACTCTGACGACAAGAAGAAGAAGAAATACTCAAAGTCTTCTTCCAAGTCTTCCTCAAAGTCTTCATCACACAAGAAGAGATCATCTGGCAAGGCACGTGTGTTTGTTGGCAAGGAAATGGATTCAGAGGAGGAGTCCGCTTCTGAGGAGGCGGAGGTGGAGTCTGAGGAGGAGTCCGATTCTAGCGTTGCAAGTCTGGCTACAGCATACGTTGCCAAGTCCATCTTCAACACTGAAGACAATGACTTCATCACCGACACTGATGCAAATGACAAGGACTACAACGCTCCTACCTACTGCTTCATGGCACGCGGTGCCAAGATAAACACACACACTACTCACTATCAAACATCTAGTGAAGATGACTCTGATTGTGGTTCAAGACCCAGCTACAAAACACTTGCTAAAATTGCAACTGAACAACAGAAAGCTATGGAACATATTCAAAAACTGTTAGACAAAAGCGATGATCTATTAGGCACTGAAATGACTCGATCTGAGTCCTTAATTGAAGACATAAAAAAATCTTCACATTAAGTATGAGGAACTTGAAAGTCGTCATGAAACGCTCTCAACAACTCATGAAAAGCTTTCCTATGATTATCTTCAAAGGAAGCAAGATCTTGAGAAATTGAGAGCGGCTCATGAAGATCTTCAAAAGGAAAACGAGTCACTTCGCGCCGAACAGATCAGTTCCGCTTAGGAAGGATTTGAACCACCATGCCTTAAATGCATTGACCGTGATAATGCTACTTCTGTTGCTGAATGTTCTACTGCTGCTACTGTTGCAATATCTTCAACTTTTGATGTGGGAACTAACCCCTCTGCTGAGGATACCACTTCTATTGCTGATGAGAATGCTAGATTGAAGACATTGCTTGAAACAGGGATGTACAGAAGTCTTAAAGGGCATCAGACACTATGTGATGTCCTCAAAAGGCAGATCCTGAACCGAAACCCGAGGAAAGAGGGTGTTGGGTATGTAAGGAAAACGAATGCTGATGGCTCTTACTGGAAACCTGAGCAGTACCCCAAAACCACATGGGTTGCTGCAAAGGAATCTTCAGCAGATCCATCCACTCTATCTGGCTTCACTTGTGCTAACCGTATTGTCATTGATGAATCCTTTGATGCAAACTATAAACTGTTTAAGAATCAAAATCATGAAGTTTTTGCCAGGTACATTGGTACTAACTGCAGGAATGGACCGCCTATGAAGAAGATCTGGGTACCGAAAAAGTGTCTGGAGAATCTTCCTGTGAATGTCATCATGACACCACAGGTGAAGAAGACAAACCCCAGACCACAGGCTTCATACGGTCCAAAGGCTTCACACAGACAGAGGACTCACCCGAGTCGCACTAATGCAAATGTTTTGCAGGGAAACCATACTCAGGCCTATGAATATGAGCGCGGTTCATCAAACCGCCATGTTCATAAGACCAAGAACTATTCTGCTTATTCTTATGAGTACTATTGTCCACCTGCAAGACTGTTTGCTAGGGCTCCAAAGCCAAAGTTCTCAGATGCTGCACTTAGACTTATTGCTTCTAAGCCACCCTTGAAGATGTGGGTGGCTAAGAAAGCTTAACTCTCTTTTGCAGGGAAAGGTCTCCAGCAGAAAACCAAAATTGTGTGACGCTATTGCTGGGGACCTTAAACATCTTGTAGGGTGCAAGATCAAATGCCCGAATGGTCTTACTATGTACTTCGTTCCTGAATCGCTTGCTACTCTCCCTATTAGTCCTAATCTGGATCTAAGCTTTCATAACCCACTGGTTCGTCAAATGTTTTTGCTTCACAATTCTCTTCATGAAGCTTATCCCCCTAACTGCACTGTAGGGTACGACACCAGCGTCTTTAGAATGGATTATTAATAGTGGATGTACCAATCACATGACCGACAAAAGAAGCCTTCTTATGGACTCAACCTTACTTCCATCCGACAAGAGTCACATCACATTTGCTGACACTGGTAAAAGTAAGGTATTGGGTCTAGGTAGAGTTGCAATCTCAAAGGATCAACACATGGATAAAGTCATGCTTGTTGAATCCCTTGGCTTCAACTTAATGTCTGTCTCAATGCTTTGCGATTTGAACATGATCATAATGTTTGGAAAATATCGCTGCCTTGTTCTAATGGAATCTGACAAGTCTCTAGTGTTTGAAGGGTATCGGAAAGATGATTTGTACGTGGTAGATTTCTCAGCAGGACCACGGCTTGCCGTATGTCTTCTAGCAAAAGCTTCAGAATGCTGGCTCTGGCATCGGAGGCTAGGGCATGCTGGCATGAGGAACCTCCACACCCTTGCAAAGAAGAAGCATGTCATAGGCATCGAGGGCGTCAAGTTCAAGAAAGATCACTTATGCGGTGCCTGTGAAGCAGGAAAGATGACGAGGGCCAAACATCCCTCGAAGAAAATCATGACAACCACTCGACCCTTTGAACTGCTCCACATGGATCTTTTCGGTCCCACTCATTACTCAACTCTTACTACTACTGCTTGTCTCTATGGCTTTGTCATTGTTGATGATTATTCTAGATATACTTGGGTGCACATAATCCTCTACAAGACTGAAGTGCAGGATGTCTTCAAACGCTTCGCCAATTGAACAATGAACAACTATGGCGCCAAGATAAAGCACATCAGAAGTGACAATGGCACTGAATTCAAGAACACTGGCCTTGATACATATCTTGATACTTTGGGCATCAGACATGAATTCTCAGCTCTGTACACGCCACAGCAGAATGGCGTCGTCGAACGCAAGAACAGAACACTCATTGAGATAGCCCGAACGATGCTAGATGAATACAAGACTCCAAGAAAATTCTGGCCTGAAGCCATTGATACTGCATGCCATACAAGCAATCGTGTTTATCTTCACAAGCTTCTGAACAAGACATCTTATGAGCTCCTTACTGGCAAGAAGCCAAATGTCAGTTACTTTAGAGTATTTGGCGCCAGGTGCTGGATCAAAGATCCACATCACACTTCAAAATTTGCACCAAAAGCACATGAGGGTTTTATGCTTGGATATGGAAAGGATTCGCACTCCTACAGAGTCTTCAATCTCTTTCATTATAAAGTGGTTGAAACAGTGGATGTGCGGTTTGATGAGACTAACGGTTCACAAAGAGAGCACCTGCCAAATGTGCTAGATGAAGTTCCATCCAAAGAATCAATCAAGCTAATGGGAACTGGAGAAATCATACCCTCTGAAGCTCAACCTGAAGAGGAACTTATCATCTCCACACCCGATCAACCTGAAGACAATGCTCAGCCTGAAGACAATCCCACTAACAATGACAATGATCAGCAAGAGCAAAATCTTCGCCCTGTACATCCTCGTGTTGCCAATGAAGTGCAGATTGAGAGAATAATTGATAGCATCAATGCACCTGGTCCCCTCACTCGTTCAAGGGCAACTCAGCTAGAAAATTTCTGTGGGCACTTCGCATTCGTCTCAATAACAGAACCCAAGAGAGTTGAAGAAGCCTTCATGGAGCCTGAATGGATTCAAGCTATGCAAGAAGAGCTTCAACAGTTTGAGCTGAATAATGTATGGGAACTGGTTAAGCGTCTTGATCCTCGGAAGCACAACATAATAGGCACCAAATGGATATACCGCAACAAGCAAGATGAGCATGGTCAAGTTGTCAGAAACAAAGCTCGTCTCGTTGCTCAAGGATATACTCAAGTGGAAGGCATTGACTTCGATGAAACATTTGCTCCTGTGGCTAGACTTGAAGCCATACGCATACTGCTGGCCTATGCAAATCACCATAACATACTTCTATATCAAATGGATGTGAAGAGCGCCTTTCTCAATGGCAAGATTGAAGAAGAAGTGTATGTTGCACAACCGCCTGGCTTTGAAGATCCAAAACATCCTGACATGGTATACAAGCTCAACAAGGCACTGTATGGCCTCAAACAAGCCCCTCGGGCTTGGTATGACACACTCAAATACTTCCTGAAGAGCAAAGGCTTCATACCTGGTTCCCTCGACCCCACTCTCTTCACGAAGACATATGATGGTGAACTATTTGTGTGCCAAATATATGTGGATGACATCATCTTCGGCTGCACCAATCAGAAGTACAGTGAAGAGTTTGGATATATGATGCAAGAGCAATATCATATGTCCATGATGGGAGAGCTGAAGTTTTTCCTCGGTCTTCAAATACGACAGCAACGCAACGACATCTTCATATCTCAAGAGAAATATCTCAAAGATTGCCTGAAGAAGTTCGGTATGCAAGACTGGAAAGGCTTCACAACGCCAATGCCAGCCAAACATCATCTGGGCCCCGACGACAATGGTAAAGAGTTCGATCAAAAGGTATACCGCTCCATGATTGGTTCTTTACTTTATCTATGTGCATCTAGGCCAGATATTATGCTTAGTGTCTGCATGTGTGCTCGATTCCAAGCGGCACCAAAGGAGTCGCATCACTTAGCTGTGAAGCGAATTCTTCGATATTTGGCCCACACCCCAACTCTAGGATTATGGTATCCAAAGGGCTCAGAGTTTGATCTGGTTGGATTCTCGGATGCTGATTATGCTGGTGACAAGGTGGATCGCAAGTCTACATCAGGCACATGTCATTTTCTGGGACGATCACTTGTATGTTGGTCTTCAAAGAAGCAGAACTGTGTATCTCTCTCCACTGCTGAATCTGAATACATTGCTGCTGGATCTTGCTGCACTCAGCTTCTGTGGACGAAGCAAACACTCAAGGACTATGGCATTCATCTCAAGCAAGTGCCACTCTACTGCGACAACGAAAGCGCCATCAAGATTGCCAACAACCCAGTTCAGCACTCGAAGACAAAGCACATTGAAATTCGTCATCACTTTCTCAGAGATCATGTTGTGAAGGAAGACATTGATATCATACACATCAACACTGAAGAACAATTGGCAGATATCTTCACCAAGCCCTTGGATGAGAAGAGATTTTGCAAGTTACAGTGTGAGCTAAATATCTTGGAATCCTCAAATGTCCTGTGATCAGGCACACATCCTAACACTTATGCATATTGATGACTTAGATGTGCAACACACGAAGTAAAGTATAACTTCAATCAATGAAGACATACATTCTAAGTGTGAATACATTAATGTGGAATTTGACTTCGGAGCGCCACGATAATTGTGCGCCGTGTCTGGGTCTAATACTTCCTATACGGTGGGTAACGCCACCATCAAATGTTCTGTTTGAAGTGTTTCACTCATGGCGTTACATTTGCTATGTTTTCACATTTGGTTTGGCTTCAATCTCAACATGTCTTCATGATTATCTTCACTATGTTGAATATATATATATATACTAGTGTTCTGTCCTCTACATCGTTCACTTATAGCTATGTCTTCTTGTTGAATTTTTTGAACTAAGTGAATGTGATCGGACCCTAACCTCTCTATGCTTTCTATCTCAAACTCTATCTCTCCAAGTCATATGCATTCTATTGAAACTGTCGAATGTCTTCTCTGCGTCCTTGTCAGCAGAAGATACAGAGACAAACATTAAGTCTGTTTTCAATGCTCATTCCTTCACCTGAAACCCGGAGAAGTAGGAACGACCACCCGACAATCCAGGCGTGCGTGGGACGTGGAAAAACCTCCTACATGCTGCATGATGGCCACGTGTTCCTCAGATGTGAATTGCCAGGGGCACCTGTGTAATAACACTGAGCCGCCCCTGTACCTATAAATACACGCCTCACCGCAGTCATTATCTCTTCTTCCACTCTCGCACGAACCCTAGCACCACCGCTAACCCTCGACAACGCCGGCGACGAAGCGCTTCACTGACGCAACCTCTCCGACGCCGTCCTCACGCCGACCGCGGACATCGTCCTCTCCGCCGTCGCCGTAGGTGTCCTCCGTCGCCAAGTTAGGGCACGGACGATCGAACTGCTCGGCCTCCTCTTCCACTCCGTCTAGCAATTCTTTGTGTGGTAAATAAAACTTCCTTTTTACAGCCCCTTTGATCCTATAGCTTCGTCACTTTCTACCACAAGCAGTTTCTGTTCACACAAGTTGGATCTCTTACATACTGCACCTCATAATATGCCTAGTATATTCACTTGTACTTTGCAAAGTAGTTAGATTCCTCACTTGTACTGATCCATGGATTCGTACAAATCTGGAACCAACTCCTTATCTATGAGTGAATGTCTTCGCACGATGAGGTCAATGTCTTCTAAACTGATTTATCTTCAAAATCTTCTGAGAATGCATATGACCTCTTCCCCTTCCCTCGCACCTTAATGCTGTCACAGGTACATGTCCGTGGGAGAATCCCTTGGTTCTCATAGTCTGCATGCATTTGCAGAATTCTTACAGCATCATATAAATTCTCCTGAAGCCAGTTCCTGTTTGTCCAGCAAACGAAAGCCCTTGAAGCCTTTGAATGTATTGAAGCTTTTCAGTTTAAAATTCATGGCTTCAGAGAAATCTGCAAGGAAGGGAGGCAGACAGCATCGTGGCGGAACATCAAGAGATCTGCCTGATGACCTCTCAGAACTTTACAAGTCAGATCCTGAAGAGGATTATAATTAGCACAAGACCCGAATCTAGTGGATTCGAAGATATTGGGCAGAACAATGGTTCAAATACTGGTTTGTGACCCAAGAATATGCTGAGAAAAATGCCATCAAGCGACCGTGGGGAGACATCCTATATATGAATCTTCAACCCAGGTCCAGAGAAGAAGCCATTGAACAAGGCTTCTATCCCTGCATGGTCCATGGGCCACAGCCTGCAGATGCACACCCATCGTCACTACTATGGTGCCGTGACGACAATCTGTTCAAGCGCAACTTCCAGTTTGCCAAGAACTCAGCAAAGCAGAACAAGAAGTCTTTGGGACTAGACTTCAACCCTGGTCCCTCTGCTCCCCATGCCGATGGAACTCGCGAAGCTGAACCCAATCTTCTTGGGCCCTTCTACAACCTTGAAGGTATCATCACCCATATCGTGGTTCAAGGGACTGCCGTGAATGAGCCTACAGATGACGCTGAATCAGATGAAGCGCCTGCAGCGCCGAAGCCAAAGAAGCTGAAGCAGCCAAAAGCTTCAAAGCCTGCCTCTGCACCAAGAATCTCACGGGCGAAGCCACTGGCCACTGCACCTCCTGAAGATAGTGTGCAGTCTGAAGATTTGTCACGCACCTCCAAGCCCCAGAAGGTCAGGATGCCTCTGCCACACACCGGCCAAGAACTGACAGTTGCTCCCATTCTGTGAAACAATGCCATTGATCTGTCCAGTGATGAAGATCTTGCAGACGACGCTCTTGAGCAACTCATCAAGAGCAAAGAAGAAGCAGAAATCTTCAATGATCTGCCTCTCTTTGACGTGACAATCATCCACAACTTCATTGATGAGTGGTTTGACACGCCCAACATCAGCTTCGAAGATCTGCAACTACCCATTGGCCTCAGTGTCGCCTTCCATGGCACCATTGCTTCAGAACTAGCTCTCGCTCAGCGTGTCGTCGAACTGAAGCAAAAGATTGACTATGAAAAGGCTCAGTTCAAGAAGCATATGGCCAAGCTCAGCGTGCAAGAGGTGAAAAACTTCAAGATTATGATGCACGAGCTCAAAGAAGCCTTTCTCAAGAAACGCACAGAAGCTCAGGGTTCTAGGGAGCGCATGAAGAGCCTTGCTGACAAGTGTGTGCAAGGCTACAACGAGGCTGAGAAGCGCAAGACCCTTGGGCGTCCGGGCATTGATCCCAGGATGGCTGCTAAGCAGAAGAAGAAGCCCACTGTGGCCGAACCCAACGCCCCAAGGCAGGAAGCAGATCCCATTGTCTTCCTAACTAGCATGACTGGCTCGAAGCCAAAGGCCCGGTCAACCACTTCGGAGCTGAAGAAGACGAGGACTGCTGCGGCTGAAGCAAGGAAGAGGAAACATCCTGAAGCCTCTGCTACTGCCCCCTCCAAGAAGAAGCGGAAGACCAAGAAGGAACGGGCTGCTCCCACAGAGCCCTTGATTGTTGAACCCATCTCCATGGTTCTCCCTGACGCTGAACCTCAAGAACGTCAACTGGCTGTCCATGAGCCTGCTTTCACAGAGGCTCATGAAGCTGAAGACTTTCTAGCAGCTGATCCCATCGCTACTGAAGACATTGGTCACCATGACCATGTTGAAGATGATGCAATTCTTCCTCAGCTCGAGCACCAATAGGTATCATCGTCTGTGATAACGCACAGCGAACTCATCAGCATTGGTCGTCCTTTGACGCCAATTGCTCAGGATGCATCATGGGCTGATCGCCCACAAGCACAAGAGGAAGAAGACTTTGAGGCCCAGCCAACTCCAACTCCATAGGCGTCGCCAGCGTTACGCAGGCTTCGCAAAGGACCAAGGCCTCCAGTCTCCGAGCTGAAGCTATAGCTGCTGAAGACATTCCGGCTGCATCAGCCGATGAAGAAGAAACCCCAAAAGCTGCTACTCCCCCGTCCCACCAAGAAGCTATTCTCGAGGAGAACGTGACTATGACCGACCCTCCAGCTCGTCAAGTGGAGGTTGAGAATCTTGAGGCTGCCACCACCAACACCAATGAAGCCACTGACGCTATCATGGCTGAGCTAATGTGGAGCCTTCACCAACCCAAGCACCAGAAGTCAATGAAGCCACTGATCCCACTGCTTCTGTTCCTGCGCCTGCTGCTGGTCCTCAGTTCGACTATCATGTTGAGCACAGGCCTCAGGTACAGAAGCCAATCCCAAGATTGCCTAGGTTTCCAGGTCCTGCATCAACACCTGGATCCTTCAATGTCAATGGCTTCAGAGCAGACAACACTTTCTTCAATAGCTCCAGGAACCCCTACTCAAGGGAAAGAATATCATCTGATTGGTTCTGGAGCTATCCGCGACGAAGCTATTACTCCTGCATTCTATACAATCAAGGTCGCATCTTCCCACACAAGCGTCTTGACATTGAAGCAATAGCTGGTCTGCCCTGCCTGGAAGAAGCTCTGGATTGCTTCAAAGAGGTGGATTGCTGCCGTTCGTCACCGACCAAGAGCATTGGAATGAAGAGTTGCTGCTCCAATTCTATGCCACACTTCACATCCGCGGGTACAACAGAGATCCGAAGACTTGGGTCTTGGAGTGGATGACAGGAAACATTCATCACGAAGCCAAAGCCTTTGACATCATTGAGCTCACTGGTCTACCCACTCCTGGCGATCTCTACGAAACTGGCTGTCAAATTCACAGTGAAGCTATGGAAAGCATCTTTCAGAAGCCTGAACCCAACATGAGTCAGATGCTCAGTATGATGAAGCCATTGCCCCAAGATGCTGCATATCCCAAAGAGCTCTTTGTTGAAGACCTTGAGTATCTGACAAGGACTATTTATCACATCATAAGGCGAACTCTCTGGTCCATCAAAGGACACTCTCCACATGCGAAGATAGAAGGTGCAATGAAGACCTTGGTCTTCTATATTCTTCATGACAAATGCTTCAATGCATAGGACTTCTTCATCCGCTAACTTGCTGCATCAGGCTCTGATCTTTTTGGCCTGAAGTTATACGCTCCATGGATAATGCGGCTGATCAAACTCCACTCCACTATCTCATATCATCCATCTGCTCACAATCATCGGATCTTTCTGCCTGATGTGGATATGTCTATTGAAGCCATTTATCCTAAGCCTGCCAAGGAACCTCTAAGTCTTCAGAATGCGGAGCATCAAAGTTTTTCTCAGAACATTGAAGGAGTTGAAGCAGTCACTCGTGTGTATCCTTTGGCTGGAACTACGCGTGCACCACATCCTGCCCTTACTGAAGCCACCGACAGCACAACTGCCCAACGACCCAAGAAGCGCACTCGTGTTCTTAGTGACCGAGAGCTTCTGGTGGCTCTTCATCAGAATCAGGATAGGCATCATGACTGGCTGAAGCGCCAAATGCAAAGCCTCTTGGTGGATGTCAACCGCATTCGCAATCTTGCCATCAAGAATGCTTTTGTTGCCCATGAAACCTCTCGACGCACATGGAAAGGGCTGACGCTGATGTGCTCTGAAGATGATCTTCAAGAGTATGGCTTCTCTGAACGCTTCAAGTTTGACTCCACACCTCCTCGAAGGGCCGTGCTGCGACGAACTCATCTCTCGAAGACTCTGAGTTCTCTTCCTCAACTGCAACTGTGAATGCCAGAGTGATCGAGGATGAAGACGATGCCACTTCACCGCCACCTCCTTCAGCACGCTTCGAAACTGCTCCAAGTTCTTATGCACCGCCAAACACCACCGATGACCTTGCTGCTTCACCCACTCTTCATGGGAACGAGTAGATGCTCTATGTCTCAAACCTTTTTGGTCCTTACTGACAAAAGGGGGAGAAGCATATGAATTTGATAGTCTTCAAACGGGTCCATATGGGCGGGTGATTTATATTTTGCTTCGTGTTTACAACTCTCGTTTTGATACATTTGGTTCCTTGAGTTGTAACACTTAAACTCGATGGTCGTCTGCTACTTATTTGCTACTTTGTGATGCGATGATAAATTCCGCATGTGCGACGATAAATTCCGCACTTAGATCATTTTGCAGACGTCCATTTTCCATTATGCATGTCATTATCTTCACATACCTTCACATGCATAGTGGATTGTCATCATAAGTTGAAGAGGATCTCCACAAGCACAACCTGCCATGTGCATTTGCATTCCAAAAGCAAATTACTTATATGCACATCTTCAGGGGGAGCCCTTGCAACTTATGAAGACAATTCCTTATTCTTTACAATTTCACATATTATATTCCCCGTTGAAAACTTCAACTAGTTTGTCATCAATCACCAAAAAGGGGGAGATTGTAAGTGCATCTAGTGCCACCCCTAGTTGGTTTTGGAGTATTGACGACAAACCTAGTTGAGGGACTGATGTGTTTGTGAGAATTGCAGGATAACACAGGTAGAAGTCCCTCATTGATTCGGTTTTCCTACCAGAGATGACCCCTAAAAATGTATGAAGACATTGATGTCAAAGGTGGTATATGAAGATATTCTCATTGAAGACTATGACAAGAGAAGACATCGCATGAAGCCTATGGAGCTCAAAGACTTAGATCTTTTGTAGTTCTATTTCTTCTTTATTGAGTCATAAGAACCACCGTACTGTTAAGTGGGGTCCAAGTGAACCAGTCAAAATGACTGAAGTGATGCTTAACCAAAACCTATGTCTTCGAGTGAAGACTATGAGGGTGAAACTTGTCCAGAGTCAGACAAGTCAGCTTTGCTTGTAGCCCAAGTAAAGCTGCCGCGTGAGTTTGAAATCGGACCGTTGGAACACGTGTCAGTTCCTTAGTGACCCAGGGTCATTTCGGACAAATCAGGTCGGGTTGCCTAGTGGCTATAAATAGCCCACCCCCTACAACCATAAATGGTTGGCTGCTCAGAGTTAGAGTATGGCTTTTGTCGTTTGAGAGCAACCCACCTCAAAGCCTTTGAGAGAGAATTCCTTGCGAGGATAAAACCCTAACCACCCAGAGCCAAAGAGTGTCAGGCATCACTTAAGTCTTCTTGTCTGTGTGATCTGAAGACTTATTACACTTGAGGACTATGAATCCTCCAGCCGGTTAGGCGTCGCATTCTGAGCATCCAAGAGACATTGTGGATTGCCGGTGAACGAAGTCTGTGAAGGTTTGGGAGTCTTCCTTGAAGACTTACCAGAGTGATTGGGCGAGGTCTGTGTGACCTTAGCTCAAGGGGAATATGGTGAGGACCGGGTGTCCTGAGCTGCGTGTTCAGGACTGGGTGTCCGGGACTGTGTGTCCTCAGGTTTAAATACCTAGCCGCCCTAACCAGACGTACAGTTGTCACAGCAACTGGAACTGGTCCAACAAATCATTGTCTTCAACAAGTCACTGGTTTCATCCTTCCCTTCCCTTTACTTACTGTTGGTCCTTGTGAAGTCATTGTATGATTGCACTATCTTTTGTCTTCACTGAGTGACTGCGAGTTCTGTTTGGCTTCATAATATCTTCCTACCTGATCCTTACTACATTGCTGCTACTAGTCATTGTGCTTTCACTCCATTGAATACTTGACTATGGTTTGCCTAGTGTAGTCTACCTTCCGCTGCATGGTAATAGGTTTATTTCTATCGTTTGTCTTCATAAGTTCCAAGTTTTGAAGACTTTCATAAAAATCGCCTATTCACCCCCCTCTAGTCGATATAACGCACTTTCACTCCCCCCCTTTTCCCCTTTCTTCTTCTTTCCAGTTGATGCAACCAGATGTCGGAGCCCAGGAGCCAGATGCCACCGTTGATGCCTACTACTACATGAAGACCGACACGGACGAGGAGTAGTTAGGAGGCTCCCAGGCAGGAGGCCTTGCCTTTTCGATCGATGTTGCTTTTCTGCTAGCCTTCTTAAGGCAAACTTGTTTAACTCATATCTGCACTCAGATATTGTTGCTTCCGCTGACTCTTGTGTATTCGAGCTTATGTATTTGAGCCCTCAAGGCCCTGGCTTGTAATATAAAGCTTGTATTATTTTATTTTGTGTCTAGAGTTGTATTGTGAAATCTTCCCGTGAGTCCTTGATCTTGATCGTACACATTTGCGTGTATGATTAGTGTACGATTGAATCGAGGGCGTCACACCTATATACATGATCATACCTAGATATTCTCATAACTATGCTCAATTATATCAATTGCTCGACAGTAATTTGTTCACCCACCGTAATACTTATGCTATCTTGAGAGAAGCCACTAGTGAAACCTATGGCCCCCGGGTCTATCTTCCATCATATTAATCTTCCATCAACTAGCTATTTCTGGCACCATTTATTTTGCAATCTTTACTTTCAATCTATAACATAAAAATATCAAAAATATTTATCTTATTATTATTATCTCTATCAGATCTCACTCTTGCAAGTGGCCGTGAAGGGATTGACAACCCCTTTATCATGTTGGTTGTGAGGTTCTTATTTGTTTGTGTAGGTACGAAGTGACTTGCACGTGGTCTCCTACTGGATTGATACCTTGGTTCTCAAAAACTGAGGGAAATACTTACGCTGCTTTGCTGCATCACCCTTTCCTCTTCAAGGGAAAACCAACGCATGCTCAAGAGGTAGCACCTATTCTTTGGCATTCATCACAAGATGAGTCATACTTACGAGCATCCTTGAAGAGAGTAGGCCAATAAAATCCAGATTGCAATACCTTGTGAGTAGTTCTGTCTCCAGCATGATGCCCTCCATAAGGCTCGGAGTGACATTTCCATGGGAATTATCCCTATTCATGCTCAGGTACACAACGTCTAATAATACCATTTACTCCTTCTTTATAAAGATGTGGGACATCCCAAAAGTAATGTCTTAAACCATAGAAGAATTTTTTCTTTTGTTGATATGTAAAGCTAGGTGGCAAGTATTTAGCAACAATGTAACTAGCATTGTCAGCATACCAAGGAGTATTATTAGCAACATTTATTGCAGCTAACTTCTCATTAGGAAAACTATCATTAATAGGAGTGGGTCATCAAGCATATTTTCAAGCCTAGACAAGTTATCAGCTACGGGGTTCTCAACTCCTTTTCTATCAATGATATGTAAATCAAATTCTTGTAACAAGAGAACCCAATGAATAAGTCTATGTTTAGCATATTTCTTCTCCATACGATATTTAATAGCATCATGGTCTGTGTGAACATTTACTTTAGAATCAACAATATAAGGTCTAAACTTATCACAAGCAAACACCACTGCTAAGAATTCTTTTTCATTTGTAGCATAATTTCTTTGAGCACTGTCTAGAGTTTTACTAGCATAATGAATAACATTCAATTTCTTATCAACTCTTTGTCCTAGAACAACACCAACAACATAATCACTAGCATCACACATAATTTCAAAAGGCAATTTACAATCAGGTGGTTGAACAATAGGTGCAAAGATTAAAGCTTTCTTAATTATTTCAAAGGCTTCAGGACAATCATCATCAAAAACAAAAGGAATATCCTTTTGCAAAAGATTAGTAAGAGGCCTAGAAATTTTGGAAAAGTCTTTGATAAATCTCCTATAGAAACCAACATGACCTAGGAAACTATGAATACCTTTGATGTCCTTAGGACATGGCATTTTCTCAATTGCATCAACCTTAGCTTGGTCCACTTTGATACCTCTTTCATAAGTTTTATGACCCAAGACAATGCCTTCATTAACCATAAAGTGGCACTTCTCCCAATTCAAGACTAGATTTGTTTGTTCACATCTCTGCAGAACTCGATCAAGTTTTAAACAATCATCAAAAGACTTCCCATAAACAAAGAAGTCATCCATGAAAACCTCAACAATATTTTCACAAAAATCAGAGAATATAGCCATCATGCATCTTTGAAAGGTAGCAGGTGCGTTACATAAACCAAAAGGCATACGTCTATAAGCATAGGTTCTAAAAGGACAAGTAAAAGTGGTCTTTTCTTGATTAGGTTAAGAAACAAGTATCTGTGAAAAGCTAGAATATCCATCAAGGAAGCAAAAGTGTGTGTGCTTAGATAATATTTCAAGCATTTGATCAATAAAAGGCAAAGGGTAATGATCTTTTCTAGTAGCTTTATTTAATTTTCTAAAATCAATTACCATTCTATAGCCTGTAACAATTCTTTGTGGAATAAGTTCATTCTTATCATTAGGGACAACAGTAATACCTCCTTTCTTAGGGACACAATGAACATGACTTACCCATCTACTATCAGCTATATGATAGATTATACCTGCTTCCAGAAGTTTTACTATTTCCGTTCTTACCACCTCTTTCATCTTCAGATTTAACCGACGTTGGTGATCAACAACTGGTTTAGCATCAGGTTCCATATTAATTTTGTGCTGACATAGAGTGGGACTAATGCCGTTTAAATCATCAAGAGTATATCCAATAGCAGCTCGGTGCTTCCTTAGAACTTTCAATAATCTTTCTTCTTCATGTTTTGAAAGGTTAGCACTAATAATAACATGATATATCTTCTTTTCATCAAGATAAGCATATTTCATAGTGTCTGGCAATTGTTTTAATTCAAACACAGGATCACCTTTAGGTGGAGGTGGACCTCCTAGAGTTTCAATAGGCAAATTGTGTTTAAGAAGAGGACGTTGTTCAAAGAAAATCTTATCTATTTCATTTCTTTCATGCACATGTAAATCATTCTCATGGTCTAGCAAGTATTGTTCTAAAGGACCAGTAGGTGGCATAGCTATAGAAGCAATACCAATTAATTCATCCTTACTAGGTAATTATTTCTCATAATGATTTCTACTGAACTTGAAAAAATTAAACTCATGAGACTCATCACCAAAGCTAACACCAATAGTTTGTTTCTTGCAATCTATCTTAGTATTAACTGTGTTCAAGAAAGGTCTACCAAAGATAATGGGACAGAAGTCATCTTGTGGGGTACCAAGAAAAAAAAATTAGTAGGATATTTTATTTTCCCACACAAGACTTCAACATCTCTAATAATCCCACAAGGCGATATGGTGTCTCTGTTAGCAAGTTTAATAGTAACATCTATGTCTTCTAACTCTACATGTGCTATGTCTTTTATAATTTCTTTATATAAAGTGTAAGGAATAGCCTCACACTAGCACCCATGTCACATAAACCATGATACAGTGATCTCCTATTTTAAGTGAAATAACAGGCATGCCAACAACAGGTCTATGTTTATCTTTTCCATCTGGTTTAGCAATTCTAGCAGCTTCTTCACAGAAGTAAATAACATGCTCATCCATATCTTGTTCTAAGAGATCTTTAACAATAGCAATGCTAGGTCCTACTTTAATTTGTTCATCAGGTTTAGGTGTTCTAACAAAGCTTTTGTTAACCACAATTGAAACTTTAGCATGTTCCTTTATCCTAACAGGAAAAGGTGGTTTCTCAACATAAGCAGTAGGAACAACTGGATCAACATTATAGTGTAGTTTCTTCTTTAACTGGTACCGATTCTTTAATTTCTTCTTTAATAGGTGGGTGATATTTAAACCACTTCTCTTTAGGGAGTTCAACATGAGTAGCAAATGATTCACAAAAGGAGGCTACTATCTCAGAGTCAAGTCCATATTTAGTGCTAAACTTTTGAAAAGCATCGGTATCCAGAAAAGATTTAGCACAATGATACTTAAGCTTTATACCTGATTCTTTACCTTCGTCGAGTTCCCAATCTTCAGAGTTGTGTTTAATTCTTTCCAAAAGATCCCACCGGAATTCAATAGTTTTCTTCATAAAAGAACCAACACAAGAAGTATCCAGCATGGTTTGATCATTACGAGAAAGCCGAGCATAAAAATTCTGAATAATAATTTCTCTTGAGAGCTCATGATTGGGGCATGAATATAACATTTACTTAAGCCTCCCCCAAGATAGAGTGATACTTTCTCCTTCACGTGGCAAAAAATTATATATATAATTCCGATGATGATGAACTAGATGTATAGGATAATTTTTTTGGTGGAACTCCAATTTCAAACGATTCCAATTCCATAATCCAATATCATCGCATAGCCTATACCATGCCAATGCTTTTCTCTTCAAAGATAAAGGGAAAACCTTTTTCATCACCTCATCTCGGGTAAACCTGCAAGCTTGAACAATCCACAAATTTGTTCTACATATATCAAGTGCATATCAGGATGTTCTGTTCCATCTCTTCATAAGGATTAGCTAGCAGTTGTTCTATCATACCTAAAGGAATTTCATATTCAATATTTTTAGTAGGTGCAGTAGGTTGAGGGGCAATTAATTGTGGTTCCGGACGAGGTGAAGATACCCCAAACAAACCCCTCAAAGGATTGTTTTCCATAGTAACAAGTGACAATAAATTTCAGCACACTATATAAATGTTTCCTTACCGAATTCCACTTACCAAAGGCGCTTCAATCCCTGGCAACGGCGCCAGAAAATAGCCTTGGTGACCCACAAGTATAGGGGATAAATTGTAGCTCTTTTTGATAACTAAGAGTGTCGAACCCAACGAGGAGCAGAAGAAAATGACAAGTAGTTTTCAGTAAGGTAAAGTCTGCAAGTGTTGAAATTGTAAGTAGCGAGTAGTTTGATAGCAAGATAATTTGCAACGAGCAAGTAACGATAATTGTAACAAGTATGCAGCAAGGTAGCCCAATCCTTTTGAGGCAAAGTACATGCCAAAATGGTCTCTTATAATGAGCAAAGCGTTCTTGAGGGTACACGGGGATTTCATCTAGTCACTTTCATCATGTTGGTTTGATTTGTGTTCACTACTTTGATAATTTGATATGTGGGTGGACCGGTGCTTAGGTGCTGTTCTTACTTGAGCGGACCTCCTACTTATGATTAACTGATACGTCTCCAATGTATCTATAATTTTTTATTGCTCCATGCTATATTATCTACTGTTTTAGACATTATTGGGCTTTATTATCCACTTTTATATTATTTTTGGGACTAACCTATTAACCGGAGGCCCAGCCCAGAATTGCTGTTTTTTTGCCTGTTTTAGGGTTTCGAAGAAAAGGAATATGAAATGGAGTTCAAACAAAATGAAACCTTTGGAAACGTGATTTTCTCATTAGATAAGACCGGGGAGACTTGGACCCTCCGTCAAGAAAGCCACGAGGTGGTCACGAGGGTAGGGGGCGCGCCCCTCCTTGGGCGTGCCCCCTACCTTGTGGGCCCCTCGAAGCTCCACTGACGTACTTCTTCCTCCTATATATATATCCACGCACCCCCAAACGATCGGGACGGAGCCAAAAACCTAATTCCACCGCCGCAACTTTCTGTATCCACGAGATACCATCTTGGGGCCTGTTCCGGAGCTCCGCCGGAGGGGGCATCGATCACAGAGGGCTTCTACGTCATCATCCAAGCCCCTCCGATGAAGTGTGAGTAGTTTACTTCAGACCTACGGGTCCATAGCTAGTAGCTAAATGGCTTCTTCTCTCTTTTTGGATCTCAATACAATGTTCTCCCCCTCTCTTGTGGAGATCTATTCGATGTAATCTTCTTTTTGCGGTGTGTTTGTTGAGACCGATGAATTGTGGGTTTATGATCAAGTCTATCTATGAATAATATTTGAACCTTCTCTGAATTATTTTATGTATTATTGGTTATCTTTGCAAGTCTCCTCGAATTATCAATTTGGTTTGGCCTACTAGATTGGTTGTTCTTGCCATGGGAGAAGTGCTTAGCTTTGGGTTCAATCTTGCGGCGTCCTTTCCCAGTGATAGAAGGGGCAGCAAGGAACGTATTGTATTGTTGCCATCGAGGATAACAAGATGTTTTTTTTTATCATATTGCATGAAACTATCCCTCTACATCATGTCATCTTGCTTAAGGCGTTACTCTGTTTTTAACTTAATACTCTAGATGCATGCTGGATAGCGATCGAGGAGTGGAGTAATAGTAGATGCAGAATCGTTTTGGTCTACTTGTCTCGGACGTGATGCATATATACATGATCATACCTAGATATTCTCATAACTATGCTCAATTCTGTCAATTGCTCAACAGTAATTTGTTCACCCACCGTAGAATACTTATGCTCTCGAGAGAAGCCACTAGTGAAACCTATGGCCCCCGGGTCTCTTTCTCATCATATCAATCTCCATTACTTTATTATTGCTTTGCTTTTACTTTGCTTTTACTTTATTTACTTTGCATCTCTATACCAAAAATACCAAAAATAGTATTTATCATCTCTATCAAATCTCACTTTCGTAAGTGACCGTGAAGGGATTGACAACCCCTAAGCGCGTTGGTTGCGTTGAGCTATTGTTTTTGTGTAGGTACGAGGGACTCGAGCGTAGCCTCCTAATGGATTGATACCTCGGTTCTCAAAAACTGAGGGAAATACTTACGCTACTTTGCTGCATCATCCCTTCCTCTTCGGGGAAATCCAACGCAGTGCTCAAGAGGTAGCAAGAAGAATTTCTGGCGCCGTTGCCAGGGAGTCTGCGCAAAAGTCAACATACCAAGTACCCATCACAATCCCTATCTCCCGCATTACATTATTTTCCATTTGCCTCTCGTTTTCCTCTCCCCCCAATTCACCCTTGCCATTTTATTCGCCCTCTCTCTCTCTATCCTCCCTCTCTATTTGCCTCTTTTTGCCCGCTTGCTTCTTGTTTGCTCGTATGGTTAGAATAGTTGTTTATTTATTACTAAACAGAGAACTTAAGATCTATGGATCCTCATCCACTTTCTAATCTTTTTAAGAGGTCCAATTATGATAAACCAATTGCTAGTGAGTTTTGTGCACTAGATTATCTTTATGAAGTTTTGCTTGAAATTCATGAATCTGAAAAGTGTGATGAATTACCTCATGAAGTGATTCACGATAGATCTTTGAATAGAAAGCATGATTGCAATGATTCTATTATAACTTCTATTAATTTCAATTGTGCTAATAATATGCAAAACCCTAAGCTTGGGGATGCTAGTTTTGCTATGTCCTCTACTTGTTGTAATGATCATGATTGGGGTGATTCTTCTTTTGATCTTGAAAATTTATTTAAACCCCATGATGAATATGAGATTGATTATAATGTTTGCAATAATATTGAAAGTGGGTTTGGAAGAATGTCAACTTTAGATCCCACATATTTGGAGAATGTTCAATCTTATTAAGTTTTTGATAAAAGTGGGTTTGGAAAGGTCATGACTTTAGTTAATGTTAATCCCACTATTTTGGAAGAGTGTCAACTTTGCATGCATGTGGATCGTGTTGAAAATATTTTATGTGATAGCTATTTTGTTGAATTTTATTATGATCCTACATGTAATTATTATGAGAGAGGAAAATATGGTGGTAGAAATTTTCATGTTACTAAATTACCTCTCGTTATGTTGAGATTGCTATTGTTTCTTTCCGCTTCCTTGCATATGCTAGTTTTTGCTTGCCTAGCTAATTTGTTTGCCTATAAGATGCATACGCATAGGAAGTATGTTAGACTTAGATGTGTTTGTCACGTGTTTTATGATGCTCTCTTTGTGCTTCAATTCTTGTCTTTCATGTGAGCATCATTGAAATATTATGCCTAGCTATAAGGCTTTAAAGAAAAACGCTTGTTGGGAGTCAACCCACTATTTATCCTTGCTGTTATTTAATAAATAAATTTATTTAGACTCTGTTTTGGTTGTGTTTTTTGTGTTTAATTAGTGTTTGTGCCAAGTAGAACCGTTGGGAAGACTTGGGGAAAGTCTTGTTGAACTTGCTGTAAAAAACAGAAACTTTAGCGCTCACGAGAACTGCTGTCATTTTTATTTGGAAAGTGATATTTAGTTAATTATTTTTGAATATGATTAATATACGAATTCCTCACGTCCAGAAATTTATTTTAGAATTTTTGGGGTTCTAGATATTGCGCTAGCTACAGATTACTACAGACTGTTCTGTTTTTGACAGATTCTGTTTTTCGTGTGTTGTTTGCTTATTTTGATGAATCTATGGCTAGTAAAATAGTTTATAATCCATAGAGAAGTTGGAATACAGTAGGTATAACACCAATATAAATAAAGAATGAGTTCATTACAGTACCTTGAAGTGGTCTTTTGTTTTCTTTCGCTAATGGAGCTCACGAGATTTTCTACTTTAAGTTTTGTGTTGTGAAGTTTTCAAGTTTTGGGTAAAGATTTGATGGATTATGGAACAAGAAGTGGCAAGAACCTAAGATTGGGGATTCCCATGGCACCCCCAAGATAATCTAAGGACACCTAAAAGCCAAAGCTTGGGGATGCCCCGGAAGGCATCCCCTCTTTCGTCTACTTCTATCGGTAACTTTACTTGGAGCTATATTTTTATTCACCACATGATATGTGTTTTGCTTGGAGCGTCTTTTATAATTTGAATATTTGCTTGTTAGTCTACCACAATCATCCTTGCTGTACACACCTTTTGAGAGAGCCATACATGATTTGGAATTTGATAGAATACTCTATGTGCTTCACTTATATCTTTTTAGCTTTATAGTTTTGCTCTAGTGCTTCACTTTTATCTTTTAGAGCACGGTGGTGGATTTGTTTTATAGAAACTATTGATCTCTCATGCTTCACTTAGATTATTTTGAGAGTCTTAATAGCATGGTAATTTACTTAAAATCCTAATATGCTTGGTATGCAAGATTAATAATAAAACTTTCTTATGAGTGTGTTGAATACTAAGAAAAGTTTGATGCTTGATGATTGTTTTGAGATATGGAGGTAATAATATCAAAGTCATGCTAGTTGAGTAGTTGTGAAATTGAGAAATACTTGTGTTGAAGTTTGCAAGTCCCGTAGCATGCACGCATGGTAATCGTTATGCAACAAATTTGAAACATGAGGTGTTATTTGATTGTCTTCCTTATGAGTGGCGGTCGGGGACGAGCGATGGTTTTTTCCTACCAATCTATCCCCCTAGGAGCATGCGCGTAGTGCCGAGGTTTTTGATGACTTGTAGATTTTTACAATAAGTATGTGAGTTCTTTATGACTAATGTTGAGTCCATGGATTATACGCACTCTCACCCTTCCATCCTTGCTAGCCTCTTTGGTACCGTGCATTGCCCTTTCTCACATTGAGAGTTGGCGCAAGCTTCGCCGGTGCATCCAAACCCTGTGATATGATACGCTCTTTCACACATAAACCTCCTTATATCTTCCTCAAAACAGCCACCATACCTACCTATTATGGCATTTCCATAGCCATTCCGAGATATATTGCGATGCAACTTTCCATCATTCCATTCATCATGACACATTCATCATTGTCATATTGCTTAGCATGATCATGTAGTTGACATAGTATTTGTGGCAAAGCCATCATTCATAATTCTTTCATACATGTCACTCTTGAGTCATTGCGTATCCCGGTACACCGCCGGAGGCATTCATATAGAGTCATCTTTGTTCTAGTATCGAGTTGTAATCATTGAGTTGTAAATAAATAGAAGTGTGATGATCATCATTATTAGAGCATTGTCCCAAGTGAGGTATAAAAAAGGAAAGGCCATAAAAAAGGGCCCCAAAAAAGAGAAAGGCCATAAAAAAAGAGAAGGCCCAAAAAAATGAGAGAAAAAGAGAGAAGGGACAATGTTACTATCCTTTTACCACACTTGTGCTTCAAAGTAGCACCATGATCTTCATAGTAGAGTCTCTCATGTTATCACTTTCATATACTAGTGGGAATTTTTCATTATAGAGCTTGGCTTGTATATTCCAACAATGGGCCTCCTCAAGTGCCCTAGGTCTTTGTGAGCAAGCAAGTTGGATGCACACCCACTAGTTTCTTTTGTTGAGCTTTCATACATTTATAGCTCTAGTGCATCTATTGCATGGCAATCCCTACTCCTTGCATTAACATCAATCGGTAGGCATCTCCATAGCGCATTGATTAGCCTCGTTGATGTGAGACTTTCTTCCTTTTTGTCTTCTCCACATAACCCCCTCATTATTCTATTCCACACATAGTGTTATGTCCATGGCTCGCGCTCATATATTGCGTGAAAGTTTATAGGTTTGAGATTACTAAAGTATGAAACAATTGCTTGGCTTGTCATCGGGGTTGTGCATGATGATAGCATTCTTTTGTGACGAAAATGAAACATGACTAAACCATATGATTTTGTAGGGATGAACTTTCTTTAGCCATGTTATTTTGAGAAGACATAATTGCTTAGTTAGTATGCTTGAAGTATTATCATTTTTATGTCAATATGAACTTTTGTCTTGAATCTTTTGGATCTGAATATTCATACCACAATTAAGAAAATTAAATTAAAATTATGCCAAGTAGCACTCCGCATCAAAAATTCTGTTTTTATCATTTACCTACTCGAGGACGAGCAGGAATTAAGCTTGGGGATGCTTGATATGTCTCCAACGTATCTATAATTTTTGATTGCTCCATGCTATATTATCTACTGTTTTAGACACTATTGGGCTTTATTATCCACTTTTATATTATTTTTGGGACTAACCTATTAACCGGAGGCCCAGCCCAGAATTGCTGTTTTTTGCCTGTTTTAGGGTTTCGAAGAAAAGGAATATCAAACAGAGTCCAAACGGAATGAAACCTTCGGAAACGTGATTTTCTCATCAGATAAGACCCAGGAGACTTGGATCCTCCGTCAAGAAAGCCACGAGGTGGTCACGAGGGTAGGGGGCGCGCCCCTGCCTCGTGGGCCCCTCGAAGCTCCACCGACGTACTTCTTCCTCCTATATATATCCACGTACCCCCAAACGACCGGGACAGAGCCAAAAACCTAATTCCACCGCCGCAACTTTCTGTATCCACGAGATCCCATCTTGGGGCCTGTTCCGGAGCTCCGCCGGAGGGGGCATCGATGATGGAGGGCTTCTACATCATCATCCAAGCCCCTCCGATGAAGTGTGAGTAGTTTACTTCAGACCTATGGGTCCATAGCTAGTAGCTAGATGGCTTCTTCTCTCTTTTTGGATCTCAATACAATGTTCTCCCCCTCTCTTGTGGAGATCTATTCGATGTAATCTTCTTTTTGCGGTGTGTTTGTTGAGAACGATGAATTATGGGTTTATGATCAAGTCTATCTATGAATAATATTTGAATCTTCTCTGAATTCTTTTATGTATGATTGGTTATCTTTGCAAGTCTCTTCGAATTATCAGTTTGGTTTGGCCTACTAGATTGGTTGTTCTTGCCATGGGAGAAGTGCTTAGCTTTGGGTTCAATCTTGCGGTGTCCTTTCCCAGTGACAGAAGGGGCAGCAAGGCACGTATTGTATTGTTGCCATCGAGGATAACAAGATGGGTTTTTTATCATATTGAATGAAACTATCCCTCTACATCATGTCATCTTGCTTAAGGCGTTACTCTGTTTTTAACTTAATACTCTAGATGCATGCTGGATAGCGGTCGATGAGTGGAGTGATAGTAGTAGATGCAGAATCGTTTCGGTCTACTTGTCTCGGACGTGATGCCTATATACATGATCATACCTAGATATTCTCATAACTATTCTCAATTCTGTCAATTGCTCAACAGTAATTTGTTCACCCACCGTAGAATACTTATGCTCTTGAGAGAAGCCACTAGTGAAACCTATGGCCCCCGAGTCTCTTTCTCATCATATCAATCTCCATTACTTTATTATTGCTTTGCTTTTACTTTATTTACTTTGCATCTATATACCAAAAATACCAAAAATATTATTTATCATCTCTATCAGATCTCACTTTCGTAAGTGACCGTGAAGGGATTGACAACCCCTAAGCGTGTTGGTTGCGTTGAGCTATTGTTTTTGTGTAGGTATGAGGGACTCGAGCGTAACCTCCTACTGGATTGATACCTTGGTTCTCAAAAACTGAGGGAAATACTTACGCTACTTTGCTGCATCATCCCTTCCTCTTCGGGGAAATCCAACGCAGTGCTCAAGAGGTAGCATTAACCCTCCCACAAGCATCCGCAACTACGAGAAAAGTATTAAGAATAAATTCTAACCATAGCATTAAACTCTAGGATCCAATCGGTCCCTTACGGAGTAGTGCATAAACTGGGGTTTAAGTTTCTATCAATCTCACAACCCACCATCTATTTACTACTCCACAATGCATTCCCTTAGGCCCAAGTATGGTGAAGTGTCATGTAGTTGACGTTCACATGACACCTCTAAGGGAATCACAACATACATACTATCAAAATATCGAACACATATGAAATTCACATGATTACTTGCAACATGATTTCTCCTGTGACCTCAAGAACAAAGGTAACTACTCACAAATGGTAAACATGCTCATAATCAAAGGGGTATTAAATAGCATAATGGATCTGAACATATAATGTTCCACCAAATAAACCATATAGTAATCAACTACAAGATGTAATCAACACTACTAGTCACCCACAAGTACCAATCTATAGTTCCGGTAACAAGATTGAATTCGAGAGATGAACTAGGTTTTGATATGAGATGGTGCTGGTGAATATGTTGATGGAGATTTCCCTCCCCAAGATGGGAGAGTTGTTGGTGATGATGATGACGATGATTTCCCCCTCCGGGAGGGAAGTTCCCCGGCAGAATCGCTCCGCCGTAGGGCAAAAGTGCTCCTGCCCAAGTTCTGCCTCGGTGGCGCTCCATCCCGAAAGTCTTCTCCTTATTTTTTTAGGTCAAAATGACTTATATACCAGAAGATGGGCACCGGAGGTGGGCCTAGGAGGCCACAACCCACCAGGGCGCGCCAGGAGGGCATGGTGCGCCCACCCGGTGGCCCCCCTCTGGTGTTTATTGCTCCAATATTTCTTAAATAATCCAACAAAAATCTCCGTGAAGTTCCATCTCATTTGGAGTTATGCAGAATAGGTGGCCTGACATAGCTTTTCCAGGTCCATATTTCCAGCTGCCTGAATTCTCCCTCTTGGTGTGCTCCTTGCAAATTATGAGAGAAAAGGCATTGGGATTACTCCAAAAAGCATTATTATGGATAAAAAACATTATAAATAATAGTAAGAAAACATGATGCAAAATGGACGTATCAGTACACTGCGATACATGATAAGGTGATGGCTAGCGTGTCAAAGGAGCAGTTGGAAACAGTATACAAAGAAACCGAAATGTACTCGATGAACCCGCTGGAGATGCAGGTGCAGGGGCTGTACACGCATAACCTGTTTTGCAAGTTCCAGGTGGAGATGAAGGTGAAATCAGCCTACAGATGCGACGTAGTGGATGATGGTACCTTCAAGGCCAGCTTAGTGCGGGAGATAATACCAAAATATTGGGATAGGCACTACCATGTGCAAGCAAACATGGATGAAGAGACATACTCATGTACTTGCTGCAAGTTTGATCGTGGCAGACTACTATGCGCACACGTACTACGAGTTATGGACCAGATTGGGGTTTACGAGATACCTGAAAAGTACATCCTAAAGAGGTGAACTTGGGATCCAGAGGAGGATCTTATTCAACCTGATTTCGAACAACCAACAGTTAAGAAGTCGATGCCAGAGGGGGAAAGCTTCATGTGATATACGTCAATCCCTAAAGAATTTAAGGCATCAACCAAAGATGCTTGCGTAACAGATGATGGAACCAGATTAGCAAGAAAACACCTGTATAATTTCAAGGAGGAGCATGAAACCCTGAAGAAAAATCAACTTAGAAAAGCAAGAAAGGAAAAGGAAGAAGCAAAAGGATCATTTCAAGGACAGCCGGATCCCTGCTCGATACCTGTGGGGTGGGTGAATGAAGACAACTCCGTCACACAGCACCAAAACACCCCCGATGCAAAACAACAGGAGAACCTAGCCACACAACAAACAAGTGCCACTAATGTGCAGCGACAGGAGAACCCCGCCACACAACAAGAAAAGTGCTAGTAATGTGCAGCGACAGGATAACCCCGCCACACAGTAAGAAAGTGTGCGTGTGATGATTCATGCTAGCAAAAATAATCATGCTTTTGTCATCCAGCCCCCACATTGTAACAGCCTGATTTTTGGCCCTTTCTTTTTCCTTTGATTTTCTGAGGTTTTTGCCTGAGATTTCTTTTTTTTTTCCATGGCTATGTGGTCTGGAAACTGAAGAAGAAGAACTCTTCTTTGCTTCCAGAGTGGCTTGTCATACCCAAATCCTTCCCTAGACCTTTCCATTTTCATCCTAGCCCAAATCCCAATAGTCTTTTTATTGGGGATATTCCTTTTCTATTAAAGGAATAACTCAATTTGCCCTAGGTTGTGAAGCGACCTATATTTCCAGCACTCCTAAAATTCCCAAATAATTCTCATAAATTGTTTGAGTCATATCTCTTCTCAAATATGGCAAAATATTTCATTGTCCATGTTTCCCATCATCCTCAAATAATTCCTTTCCTATTCTGTCCTGAATGACAGATTGTGAAGCAAGTGCCATTTATCTTTGCCCAATTGACTCCAAACTTCTTGGACGTCTTTTCATGTCCAAGTAACTGCCTCATAACAAATTTCAACTTAATTTGCCTAGTAAATATTCCTGAGAAATTTTTCAAAGTTCCTTTTAGAGGGAATTGGTTGTGAAGGAAGTACTAGCTAGGTTAATCCAATTGAGTTGAATTTTTGCATGGTTTTTCATATCATAAAATAAAAGCTCTCCACAAGATTTGAGCTCATGTCATGCCTCCATGAGGACACAACTTCAAATCTTTGTTCCTATCCAAATTTTCAGTTAGTTAAGCAAGTATATTTTATCTTGCTCCATTATGGCTGTAAATTTTCCTAGACCTTCCCTTATCCATATAACCTATCTCCACCCAATTTGGGCATATTCCATCTAGACAATTTTCCTCTAGAAGTTTTGCAAGTTTCTAGTCAGTGGAAATTCTTGTGAAGCAAGTACCATTTTGGTTTATCCAATTGGTATGAAACCTTTTGCAGCATCTTCATATGGCCAAAGAACCCCGTCTTGCCAAATTTTAGATCAAATTGATACTTCATGTGAGTGCATCATCATGATCAAGTTCCTGAACCTAATCTGAGGTTACAAAGCAACCCTATTGTTTTCTGATCCATTTCCCCTCAAACTTCACAGGATCGTAGTCCTTCCTCATCTAAACACCCCAGACAGCTCCATTTGACCCAATCAAATCCCTAGTGATCAGCAGTGCACAGCCAAATTTGATACAACAAACTTTAGACGATCACTCACACATCACCTTGGCTTCTTTTGATGCTCCATCAACTCCCACAACCCCTGTGATGGAAAGACAACACTCTGGACAATGTTTCCCTGCCTCTTGCGTCCCCTCCTTGCCGGGCGCAGTAGTGACCGCGTCGTTTGCGGGTCTATGCATGCGCTCTGGCAGCGTTGGCCGCGCTCTGGGCGTCGGGACGCACCGGCCAGCTCTGCCTCGACGGTTTTCTCACGTCCGAGCGTGCCGAACTGACTCCCCCTTTCTCTCCCATCGCTCTCGTGTCCCTGCCCCCTCCCGAAGCCTCCTTGCCGGAGCTAGACGCCGCACGCCTATGGACAAACAGTGTCCCTTTGGCTCTGTCTTCGTCTCAGCTGCTTCCTCCCTGTGCCTCTTGGCCTCCTCTTCCCTGTGATCTCTCCCTCATGTGCTCTCTCGTCGCCTTACTCCAAGCCCATGCGCGCGCACACGCGTTCGCGGCACCGGACACATATCCACGGCGACGCTAGCTCGGCCTCCTTGCCTCGCGCCTATTTAAGCCCTCCCCCGAGACCCCCGAGCTCACCAAGCCACTCCTACACCTCCCAGGGCCCCGTCCGCTACTCTCCCGAGCTCAAAGAGCTCTCTGGTTCCCTCCATGGCCGCCATGCCTGCATCGTCCTTGGCCTAAATTGGCTCAACGCCGATGACCTCCCTCCTCCATTCCACCACCACTAGATCACCTATAGCCCTCTGGTTCTTCCCTGCCCTTCGCCTCTTCCTCCCGTGGCTAGTGGATGCATGCCCACTTCTGACCGAAACCGCCATCCACTGCGGGTGATGCCGCGCTCGCCCCCGACCTCTCCAGCGAGCGCGCCACCCATAGGCAGGTCCGCCTCCGTCCCCTGAGTCCAACGGTAGGTCGGGCGTCGCCGTTGGTGGCCGGAGCTGCGAGCACGGCCGCCGGCGCCGGCCCTACCCTCTGGCCGCGCGGGCGAGCGAGAGGAAGCGAGGAAGACGACGACACCCCTCCCCCTGCCAGTGGGTCCCGCACGTCCGCCTCACGCGTTAACCGAGCCAGCCCGCTGACGTGGTTAAGTGGAGACGTACTCCACATGGTACGCCTTCCCTTAACGGAAAGTGCATGCGTTCTACTTCAGCCATAAGTACGTTTTCATCTCTGGAAAATGTATTTACTCAAAGCCCGCTTCTGCCTTATCCACCCAGGGACTTGTTTGTGATGATATTTTTGCAGAAAAGTCCCTGATCTTCATCACTTCACAACTTTTTACTCGTAACTCCAAATGAGGTGAATCCAAAGCCCACTTCTTCGTCTTGTCGAGTCCGAACTTTTGGTATCATTTTCACTCTGATTTGACATACTAGAAATGACCATTTTACCCTTACCCCTAATCAGCCCCCTACAAGAGCGAACCCTTTCCAGCGATTCTTTACGCGGTCGTTCCGCACTTCTCCCCGGAGCCTTCTTCATCCCCAGGTAAGCCACAACCACCATGTGCATGATAGCCATGCAGAAGGATTGGTTTTCAACTTGAATCTTTAATAATTGTCTATTTGTTTTGCTACTGCGGTCGGTATTTCGGTTATGCTTATGGATCGGTGTTTACCGTCATGCAATGTTTTCATGCACTCTGTTATTATGTTCTTTATGCTAGTATTACTTTAATATTGGAAGTCTTTGGTAGTAGTACATGTTGGTGATGGTCTTCGGTGCCTGACTATCGTCTGTTCCGAGTAACGTTGTTATGCATGTTCCTTTGCATCCAGTTGATTAAATACTTCCATGGTAGTTTTATCATTATGTTATTGCACAGTATTTATTGTTGATTTTAGTGGCCATGTTATGCTATGGGTAAGTGTTCTAGTTGTGATATCCATGCTCGTCAGTATGCCATGCTCATCTGGATAAATGGTTAAATGTTGTTGTTATGCTCGTTGATTGGGATGCACCCCATGCTTATGTTAATATCATGTTCATCCATTGTAGTTGCATCATGTTATTATTTTTATCATGACTCAGCATATTGCATTCAAGTTTAACCAGATTAAATTGAACTTGAACAACTGTTGGCTGAGTCATGGTGCCACCATATCTATCTGAGCAGTGCAACCACGCTTATCTTATGGGGGGGGGTCCTAACTAGGTCTATTGTCATGCCTCTCGCCAGTGACTCCCGCTAGGGAAGGTTATGCGCGGGCGCTACCTTGGCCAGGTAGGACGGCACAAGCCTTGTGTGCCCGTTGTTTTCGCAAGGATCCTTCTCCCCAATTCGGACCATTTTGCCACGACGGTGGCCGTTGGTGCCTTTGGTAGGTGCGGGGCCACCCAGGACTTAGCCCAAAGGGGAGTTGGTAGGAGTGGCCAGGAGAGTGTCATGGCAGTAGGACGGTTTTGTCGGAACACCGTTGGTCCACCCGTATGGGAGTGCGAGGCCATGGGTTCCGTGGTGTGGGTACAGTGTGCTGACCTCTGCAGAGTGTGTGTGTTAAATCTATCGATAGCCACGCCCGCGGATAAGGGCCCAGTTCGTGTCGGTCACACTATGGGTCAACAGTAATAATAATGATGTGCTTAATAACAACCCTGGTTTGATGATGAAAGAAGTTGGTTGATATTTATGTGATCGTGAGAGGATCACTGTGGTATCGTGTGTACCAACTTGTTGGATATTTGGGATGTTATGCGAGAGTCAAGGGTAAAGGTCGAGCTCCTTGTGGTCATAAATGATTACTATGGTAAGTTAATACCAAGCTTGATTGGATCCTGAGATGATCGTGTGATGTCCGTGATGGTAAGTGATGCATGTGATGGTTACGAGGTAACCCGAGCAGAGTAAGTTGGTGCATGATAGTTTCATCATGTTACACGCTAGTCTCATCATGTTCATATGTTTATGCCATGCTCATATTATTCTAGCTGTATCATGTTGTACATGGCATGTTGTTCTGATAGTATCGTGTTCATCATTGCTTAATAATCTGTAATTGCCATGCCATTGTTTGTCTTGATTGCTTTGGTTGCTGTGAGCTTGCAAGTACATTCAATGTACTGACCTGGTGTGTCATGCGAGTCTGCAGGTCATGCCAGATTTGATTGCTTGTTTGCCGTGGATTCCTTGTTTGCGAGCTAGGATAAGCGTTCCAGCCAGAGTCCCTACGGAGTGGAGTTCACCACCGCCGACGTTGTTCCGCTGCCAGGAGTTATTCTGCTACATCGTATTGTTCTGCTTCTTACATGGAGCAACCGTGGCCGGCGTAGTGTTGCCGTGCCGATGTAATCCCCTTGTACCCATATAGATTGTAATAAAGAGCTGAGTTTTTCTATGCTAAGCAGTGCAGTATTCTAGAAGACTTCTCCTCGATCTCTGGGCTGGAATACGGGGCATTCCGATTTCTCTGAGCCGGGATGCCACATGCTTGGTATCAAAGCAGGTGGTTGTAGGATGCCCTAGCCCACGCAAACGTTAGAATGCGGTAGTATAGAGCCCCGTTGGTTTGTTGCACTTGATTGCTGCATTTGTTTGTTGCATAGCATGCATATAGATTATTATCTTATCGCTAACGGTTAATCTTGTGAGTGTAGGTGGCATAGTTTTCGATCCACTACCTACACCCTTTTTCTTTGCATGCCTGCTCTTCGGTGTTCGGCGTTACCTCTGTCCCAGCAGAGTGATTGTTGACACCAGATTTTGGCATGGTTAAGAATCCGGGTTCATATGCAAAAGTTAGAGGCAACACTTCGCGGGCCGGCCTTGAGTGGGAAAGAAAACTCTTGCCAGGGTGGAAACCTTGTCAAAGAGGAACCCTGGCCGGAGTACAAACCTTGCCGGAGTAAAACCCTTGCCGGAGTACAAACCTTGCCGGAGTGAAACCTTGTCAGAGAGGAACCCTGGCCGGAGTACAAACCTTGCCGGAGTACAAACCTTGCCGGAGTGAAACCCTTGCCGGAGTACAAACCTTGCCAGAGTGAAGCCTTGCCGGTGTGAAAGCTTGCCGGATAGAAACATTGTCGGTGTGGAAAGCTTACTTGGATGGAAAACTTGCCGGGTTGGAGGCTGTGATAGTCAATCGGACAAGAAGTTTAAGATGGGCTCAAAAGGTTATCAAGATGATCTCTGATCAAAAAACCTTCAACATGAAAGTTGTTCGTCTCGTCGAAACGGTCAAGATTGCTTTTGGGCTTGTTTTCATCCGAGATCGTTTACCACCGTAAAAAAGACCCGCAAGGTGCAGCCAGTTTAAACCGAACAGTTTTGGAAAGTTCGGATAAACCAGTCCGAATTTGACTAAGGTTTTGGACGTGAATTGATGTAATTTTCTTGTAAGGAAAGCCTAGATAAATTCTTTGCTTGTACGGGAAGTCCAACCGCCTTTTATATATGTTGGGGGTGACGGCCGATTGAAACAACACCCAATCGATCAAATCAATCTACTACTTTTTTGTGTTCATCTACTTTTATCCCTTACCCTTGTATCTTTCTTTCTCGTTCTTCGTTCGTTCTTTGCATTGGAGGGCAGTGATCGTCGAGGCTCTAGGGGTGAGCGAATCGACCTAGGGCAGCCCATAGCCGCCGCAATCCCTGACGGGGTCCCTCCCGGGTGCGCGGGGTTTCGGGTCTGCAAAAGCGCCCGCCGACTGTCCTGTGTATCGCGCTGTCGGTCGGGTCTCCTTCGACATAAGCTGCGGTGCATCACCCCCGGCGTCGAGGGTACACGTGACGTGTCCGTGTGTCAACACACTTTTTGGCGACTCCGCTGGGGAACGAAGCTTTGAACGGTCTCCAGCCCGTTCTTGCTACGAAGAGATCGTCATCTAGGGTTTGCAATCTACAAAGGTAATATGAATACCCAATTCACATATGTAGATGCAAATAATGCATATGTTGTTGCTAGATCATCTAATGAGAATAATGTATCGGCTAGCCCTAGCTTTATCAATCATATATCTAATTATGTGCAAGGGCCAATGCAACAAAATCTCCATGATTCTACTTCATATAATTTTAGCAACATGCAACATATGTATCCCAACTCCCATGCATCGGCAACCCCAAAAATTTATATGCCGATGAATAACATGATGAGTTTGGGCAATCAAGTTGAAACACCTCTTGTAGGAACTTCCAATATCATGCGACAAAGTGTTTCACCTTTTTATTCATCGGCAACTAATTTGCAATATACTAGTTCAACCATGCCGATGGATGGGAGAATCGGCCATGCTACTACTAGCTATTCGGCCAATTACTCCCAACCGTCATATGCTACACCCCATCTCAGTAATTTTTCAGCACCATACACAACTGTAGATGTTCATAATTCGGCTTCACATCTTCCTGGTCATAGCCGAATAAATGTAAATTTTACAGGAGAGGTTGTGCCCAATATTGTAGAAGATGAGGTAGTAGTGGCTGCATTGAAGAGTTTAGCCCAAAATAAGAGGATTAGTGCTCTTTGCCTTGAACAACATGAAAAGGGGCTATTTCCTGATTATGCCGCAATAAAAGCTAGAGTTTTGCAAGAAGATGAATCTTTGCCAATTGATAAGATTGGCGAGCAAAAATATGGTTTTACAACAATGCATATGCCTTCACCTAGTACTACATCATATTATACAGCCCCTACACAATTGCAAAGTTTCGGCAACACCCATGTGCCATTGCCGAAAGAATCTAAAAGCATTGGGGGGCAATCGTATCCGAAGTGGGCTGAAATTGAGAAAAAAATTAAAGCCAATTTTGCCGCTCGCCGCTAGAAACAAAAAGAAACAGAATTGGCTCAAGTGAAAGAAGCATTGCCAATTGGTAGAAGCAATGTAAAGAAAGATGATTCAGAACATGAAAGTGCTCCGATTAAAAGAGCTGAATCAAGAAGTATATATTCCGAATCCATCAAATGCAAAGAGGCAAGCATTACTGAGAAAGGGCATGGCAAGCCTAGCAAAGCGACCATACTTGATTTTTCCAGAGTTAATGGAACCTACTTCCTGCCCTATGAGTTTTGTGCCAGAGAAATTGATGAACTTCAAGGACAAGAACAAGTAGCCGAACAAAGTTTGGCCGACAAATTTTTTCAATGTAATGATGCACGGTATCAAGAAAAAGATGATGAAGAGGCGTTGGGGAGCCATCCAAAGGCGGAGCAAGATATTGTTCAAGTCACACCACCATCGTGCTCTCCCAACATATTTGAAGAGGTATGTCTAGCAAGTAATTTACCTATTTTCAGATTTGGTCACAACTTTATTGTTGATGCATCTATAAGAAATATTCTCATAAGTAATTTTCAAAGACCAATGAAGAAGGGCAATTTACTTGTTAGCAATAAAATGGTTACTAAGCATATCAGTCAATATATTGTACCATTCAAAGAGACTGATATTGACTTATTACTGCAGTCAAAGCTTTTCCCATTGCTTTATTTAAAGTTCATATTTAATTGGGTAGCTTTGCTTGCTTCATACTTGGCTTACGCATGGTCTCAATTGAGACGTGTATGTTCTAACTACTTTGATTTCAGAAATTTAAAGCCAAGGTTAAAATCTTTTGGGAAAACCGATGCTAGTATAGTTTCTTATTTAAGGACATCGGAAAAAGTATGCGAAAGAGAATTCATAGCCGAATAGGAAGATGCCAAATCTGAACCATTCGTTTGCTTAACTCCAAAGTTGTTCTCACAACAAGATCGGCTAGAAAACAAAAGGTATACCTTCAATTCAAACATGTGTGATCAAATCTTTGCGTTGTTGTTGAAAAATAATTACATTAGAATTCTTGATCACCATGTCAAGCCATCTATCCAAGGACGAATGTATTGTAAGTTGCATGATTCGTCCAAGCATAATTTTGAGGACTGCAACATGTTTCGTCAAATAGTTAAATCGGCCATTGAAAAAGGACGATTGAAGTTTGTTGAAACACCAAGAGATGACCAGTCTATTCCGATTGGTCCCGATGGCAAAAAGTTTTTGCATCGGCTGCTTCAAGCCGATCCATTTAAAGAGAAGGTAAAAACTGCAGGTGATGGGATCAAGCTTTCAAGTAAAGAAATTGTTGAAGAGCATAATGAACATGATCTTGAGGGTGAGAATTCCATCGAAGCTACAATGGAGACGCCAAGGACTGGGGGGCAGCAAGCAAATCCAACGATCGATGAAAGCAAACCAAAAGAAAACAAAGGCCGAAATAAGCATAAGTGTAAAAGAACAAAAATCACCTTCGCTGAACTATTGGAGAAATATCAAAAGAAGAGTGAAGAGAAGAATACTTATCGGCTCAATCATGCAAAGAAACCAAGATCACCCCCAAGGCGCAAATATGAGGATCGGTATTGGCAAAGTGAGAGTTTGAATGCAACATATTCATATCCTTATTTTGGGCCGCCAATGGCAATGCTGTGGATGCCTCCCTATGCTCATGTAGATCCATGTTCATCATGGGGCAGGTATGATACAAGGGCACATTCTCCATCTTATTTTAGACGATCTCACCAATATTATGCAGCTCCGAGAAGATCAACATTTGAACAGTCACATGTTAAAGACCGTTTCAATTATAAGGAATTGGTCCGAACACCATGGATGAAAAAAGAGGTGGTCAAGCAAGTCTACCGCGTGAAAAGAGATGGTCGTAAGTGTGCTACTTCAGATTTGATCTCAAATAATAAAGAGCCAATTAAAGTGTTGACATTGGCTATAGAAGGCAATGAGACGAAGCGACCAATTATTGAGAGTCAAAGTGCCAAATCTGAAGAAAAGAAGTTGAGAGTGCACAAGTCCAAAAAGGAATTGCCATTGGTCAAAACAGAATCACAGCCGAGATGCCCACTCGGCTTATCGTATTGGCAAAAGAGGGAATTACACAAACTTAGTGCACAAGAACTTGAAGAAAGGAACATGGCATGGGTTCCCAAAGGAAGTGCTCAAAATAAGAATTATGTGCACGCCTCCATTACAAGAAGTGCGGCAAAAGTGAAGAAGGAAAAGAGTAAAAACTATGAAGGACCAAGCCGAAGGTTTCAACATCTTTGGTCTACACGTTATCCAACTATGCCATTAACGCCTATGCCATGGAATTCGTCATCAAGTTTGATTGGTAACCCTCAATGGGCTTATTTTAATCCATGGATGCAATATAATTTCTTACGTTATGAGAGGGTATTACCAAGTCACTATACATTTGATTAGCTACAAGTTTGTTGCTGATCCAAAGGGCCGAAATACTTGATTTGTCATTTCATTTGTTTATTTCGGCTATATGTCCTTTGAATGAAGTTTACATGGTAATGGCCGATATTTATCTATCGTCCTAAGAGTATGTCAATGCATGGTCGGTGTAGTATTCTAACATCGTCCTTAGTTTGATTGGAGAGCGAGACAAGATACATGCTCATGAAAATTTATATGTATGCCTATATTATGATTGAATGGATTTGAGACATCATGACCGATGTCATTGAATATATGCTGCATAGACCAATTCATAGCTACAGAATTGGTTGGTGGGCTTATACTTTGTTTGGATATGATTTGGCTTATGCATCTTTGAGATCTATAAGAGGCCAAATCAAAGTTTATTTTGCCACTGAACATCGGGTTAATGTCATGCATAATATTAATATTAACCTCGTCTCTCTAGTACTATGGAGATTATGTTTTGATGGTTCAATTCATAGCAATGGCCAAAGTGTTGGTGTTGTTTATATATTTCTTTATGGTACTATTTTTTGAAGCCTCGTGCCGCTTAGAATATTTTTATGCACGATTAATCAAGGCCGAATATGCGTTGTTATTCGGATTGACTCTTTTACTTGCTATAGGTGCTATACATATTGAGGCTTATGGTGATTCGTTACTAGTGGTGCAGCAAATATCCAAAGTCTTTCAGTGTTTGGACGAATCACTTAATGTTTATCTTGATAAATGTCTAGATATAATCTCTACTTTGGATTGTTTTAGCATTGCACATATATCTAGACATGACAACTGGAAAGCAAATGAGTTGGCACAGCAAGCATCTGGATACCATGTTGATCATGGCATGTTTCATATTTCTCAAAGTCCGATGTCTTGTCTTACCAGTATAGAAGAGGCCGAACCAGAACCCACTGATTCGGTCATTAACAAAAAATCTAGTGCAGGTGACAATTCCGACTGGAGGAAGCCCATTGTTGCTTACTTACGTAATCCGAGTGAAAGGGTGGACAGGGCTGTTCGGCATATGGCTTTTAAATATACTATGAGGGATGATGATCTTTATCGCCGAACAGTTGATGATGTTATTTTAAAAGTGCTTGGATGAGGACGAAGCAAGAGTTGCTATGGGAGAGGTACATGAAGGCATTTGTGGTACTCACCAGTCGGCTCTCAAGATGAAATGGTTATTACGATGTGCTGGGTTTTATTGGCCGACCATGATTAATGATTGCTTCAGGTATTATAAAGGGTGCGAAGCTTGTCAAAGATTTGGTGATATTCAGTTGGCCCCTGCTGCTATGTTACATCCCATTATCAAGCCGTGGCCTTTCAGAGGATGGGGTTTAGACTTTATTGGACAAATTCATCCGTCTTCCTCAAAGGGGCATCGGTTCGTATTGGTGGCAACCGATTATTTCACTAAATGGTCTGAAGCAGTACCTCTCAAGAACATGACACATACGGAGGTGATAAAATTCGTAACCGAGCACATTATTCATAGATTCGGCATTCCTCAAACATTGACTACAGATCAAGACTCCTCTTTCATGTCACACCAAGTTAGAGAATTTGCCGAATCTTATAATATAAAATTGCTCAATTCATCTCCATATTTTTCCCAAGCCAATGGACAAGCTGAGTCTAGCAATAAAATTTTAATCAAGCTCATCAAGAAGAAGGTTGATGATAATCCAAGGAGATGGCATGAGTTGTTGTCTGAAGCTTTGTGGGCACATAGGATCTCAAGGCATGGTGCTACGAAGGTAACTCCATATGAGCTAGTATATGGTCAAGAGGCTGTTTTACCGGTGGAGGTAACTTTGAATGCTTTGAGAATAGCCAAGCAAAATGATTTATCGGCTGTAGACTTTTATAACTTAATGATGGATAACATTGACGAAGTTGCCGATAAACGTTTGGCTGCTTTGAAGGCCATAGAGAGAGACAAGTTAAGGGTGGCAAGAGCTTACAATAAGAAAGTCAAGTCAAAGAATTTTCAAGTTGGTGATCTCGTATGGAAAGTAATTCTACCGATTGGTTCAAAAGATGGTGGAATCCATACAAAGGGCATTGTTACCTCGAGCTCTCAATGGCAAGTACTTGAAGAAATACCACCCGAGTGTGTGGCAAGAAGCCTAAATAGGCAATGGCCGATACATAATTATCGCCCTAAGAAAAATAAATGGCCGATGGGGTGTTGACATCGTCCTTAGAACAAACACAGTACAAGTTATTTTTCGGCACACAAGCTTTGCCGAAAAACAGGGGGGCATGTGTTGACACTAGATTTTGGCATGGTTAAGAATCCGGGTTCGTATGCAAAAGTTAGAGGCAACACTTCGTGGGCCGGCCTTGAGTGGGAAAGAAAACTCTTGCCAGGGTGGAAACCTTGTCAAAGAGGAACCCTGGCCGGAGTACAAACCTTGCCGGAGTAAAACCCTTGCCGGAGTACAAACCTTGCCGGAGTGAAACCTTGTCAGAGAGGAACCCTGGCCGGAGTACAAACCTTGCCGGAGTATAAACCTTGCCGGAGTGAAACCCTTGCCGGAGTACAAACCTCGCCGGAGTGAAGCCTTGCCGGTGTGAAAGCTTGCCGGATAGAAACATTGTCGGTGTGGAAAGCTTACTTGGATGGAAAACTTGCCGGGTTGGAGGCTGTGATAGTCAATCGGACGAGAAGTTGAAGATGGGCTCAAAAGGTTATCAAGATGATCTCTGATCAAAAAACCTTCAACATGAAAGTTGTTCGTCTCGTCGAAACGGTCAAGATTGCTTTTTGGCTTGTTTTCAGCCGAGATCGTTTACCACCGTAAAAAAGACCCGCAAGGTGCAGCCAGTTTAAACCGAACAGTTTTGGAAAATTCGGATAAACCAGTCCGAATTTGACTAAGGTTTTGGACGTGAATTGATGTAATTTTCTTGTAAGGAAAGCCTAGATAAATTCTTTGCTTGTACGGGAAGTCCAACCGCCTTTTATATATGTTGGGGGTGACGGCCGATTGAAACAACACCCAATCGATCAAATCAATCTACTACTTTTTTGTGTTCATCTACTTTTATCCCTTACCCTTGTATCTTTCTTTCTCGTTCTTCGTTCGTTTTTTGCATTGGAGAGCGATCCTCGAGGCTCCAGGGGCGAGCGAATCGACCTAGGGCAGCCCATAGCCGCCGCAATCCCTGACGGGGTCCCTCCCGGGTGCGCGGGGTTTCGGGTCTGCAAAAGCGCCCGCCGACTGTCCTGCGTATCGCGCTGTCGGTCGGGTCTCCTTCGACGTGAGCTGCGGTGCATCACCCCCGGCGTCGAGGGTACACGTGACGTGTTCGTGTGTCAACAGTGATGCCCTGGTACCAAGTGTTCCAGACACCATTTGCAGGAGTTATGCTCAGGTATTGCGTCGATATCTTTTCCTCCACCCAAATCATTTTTGGTGATAGACGTGTCTTTATCCCAAATCGTGCCCTCCATCTCATCCCTTTGGCAACCCTTATTTATATTTGTCATCAGAAGAGGGCAATGCCATCAAGCCTTGCTTTTCCTCCCCTAGTTTGCCCTGTCATCTCATTCTTTGAACGGGTACGATTCCCTTCATACGCTTGATGATGAGGTAGTTGTGACCTCTGTGTCTCGCTGCATGATTGCCAGTCCATCCTCACCTCCGTATCCATCCAGATCCAGCCCGGTGTTCAGCCAGTGCTTGGTGTAGCCTTGGTTATGCCAACTCTTTCCACACACATACTCACTTTCATGCACACCGCCACAACATATTAGACCGTAGTACCAGAGCTTTAGTGACAATTGTGTGCTTAGGTGTGCATGCATATTATTGTATGAGGAGCAGTAATATGTGATGTTGCTTGATTATTTAAATTATTAGTATGCTTGTGCGCTTTTGTTTTCGTCATTTCTTTTGGTTTCTTTCTTTGGGCCTTCGGTGTTACAATTTTTCCCCTTATTAAAGTTGCTCGTCAACCGACACCGAACCCGAAGAATCAGCAAGGAGTTCAAATATTTGGAAGCTCAGCTAAACAGAATGGAATTATCAGCAGACTGCAGTGAAATTGGAATATCTTGTATGAATGCGAAAGAAATCCTAGATGGATTGTCAGTATCGAGTTTGCATCAGTATGGAATTCTTAGCCGACTGCATTGAGATATGGGGATATCTGATCGTGATACGGATAATCAGGTTTGCCTCAGTGTGCACACTTCATAGCAGAAATGATCAAGAAGATAAGCCATGTGCAAGCTTGATAGTATATGGCAGTACATCTCAGTAATCAGATCTGCAACAGTTCAGTTAGAAAGCAAGCCTGCCTCGGGAATCCGATTTTCATATATAAGCGGTCAGCATACCACCAAGGTCCTGCAAGTCACTCGAAAGGAGATTTGACAGGCACAAGAGGATTGTTAAAAGAAGGAAGCCAGCTATACACCATAGTGTGACAACGGAATGAGCTCAGTACAAGTACATGTGAACCTGGAAGATGATCATGATGATCCCTTGTCTTCTTTCTCCAGTAATGGCACCACGCTTGTGATCTGAGCCATTTTTAGCTATCCGGGGTGGATGCCGATTTTTATTTCTCTCTTCAATGACTCCCATGAGTTCTGGGCTGCTTTTCGGCCGTCTCATACAACTATTGAGTTTCTTTTTGTGATAGTAGCCCTATAGCTGCTTTTGGCTATTTTAGGGAGTTGCCACTTTCTTCTTATCGACCCGGTCTCATGCTCTGAGCTGCTTTTCAGCCATCCTGAGCCGTGGTTGAGTTATCTCAGTAATGTCTGAGATCTGAGTTGTAAAGACCGCTCTAGTGGCTACTGATTTATTTGCCGATTTCTTGCTAGGGTTCGGATGATCATTTTTCTACGGTCAGAATTTGAGAGGTGATGAACCGGCAATTTGAATAATGCTACCATGTCAGGAAATGAGGATAAGAGTACGCATGCCAGAATATTGCACCCGACAGAATCCATGGTCACACGAAGAAGCAATATGACCGAGCTCTTTCGGCCAAGGATCCAGACAAGAAAAACAGTAATGGAGTAGCAAGACCGGTGATGCAGTTATGAAAATGGTTGCAAGACCTACATGGTGCAGATACCTGGACAGTCTGAGTCAGTATGGATCACCATGGATATTCACCTAAGGTGGGTCTGCTTGGTTTTGGTAAGAGCTTCATATCCAGATGACCCGCTCAGTTAACAGTATCTGCTCAGATTTGTCAGTATCAAATATTTGAATCTATGAAGTCAGACCAAAGGTCAAATCAACAGCGTAACTCCAGCAACTGTGGTAAAGCATCGCACAACCTACTATCCCCATGGACATGCCGACAGAATGAATAATCAGGATGTCGAGTAACAGTCTTGAGGTATGTGCCCTCACTTATGAGGATTATCAAACGATAGCCTATCATGAGCCAAATTCTTCTGCCAGAACCACTGTCAGTCGAGTCTGCGGATATTATCACTAACTAGGTCTATTGTCATTCCTCTCGCCGGTGACTCGCGCTAGGGAAGGTTATGCATGGGCACTACCTTGGCCAGGTAGGACGGCATAAGCCTTGTGTGCCCGTTGTTTTTGCAAGGATCCTTCTCCCCGATTGGGACCATTTTGCCACAACGGTGGCCCTTGGTGCCTTTGGTAGGCACGGGGCCACCTAGGACTTAGCCCAAAGGGGAGTTGGTCGGAGTGGCCGAGAGAGTGTCATGGCAGTAGGACGGTTTTGTCGGAACGCCGTTGGTCCACCCGAATGGGAGTGCGAGGCCATGGGTTCCGTGGTGTGGGTACAATGTGCTAACCTCTACAGAGTGTGTGTGTTAAATCTATTGATAGCCGCGCCCGCGGATAAGGGCCTAGTTCGTGTCGGTCACACTATGGGTCAACAGTAATAATAATGATGTGCTTAATAACAACCCTGGTTCGATGATGAAAGAAGTTGGTTCATATTTATGTGATCATGAGAAGATCACTCTGGTATCGTGAGTACCAACTTGTTGGATATTTGAGATGTTATGCGAGAGTCAAGGGTAAAGGTCGAGCTGCTTGTGGTCATAAATGATTACTACGGTATTGTTAATACCAAGCTTGATTGGATCCTGAGATGATCGTGTGATGTCCGTGATGGTAAGTGGTGCATGTGATGGTTACAAGTAACCCGAGCAGAGTAAGTTGGTGCATGGTAGTTTCATCATGTTACATGCTAGTCTCATCATGTTCATATGTTTATGCCATGCTCGTATTGTTCTAGCTGTATCATGTTTTACATGGCATGTTGTTCTGATAGTATCATGTTCATCATTGCTTAATAATCTGTAATTGCCATGCCATTGTTTGTCTTGATTGCTTTGGTTGCTGTGAGCTTGCAAGTACATTTAATGTACTGACCTGGCGTGTCTTGCCAGTTTGCGGGTCATGCCAGATTTAATTGCTTGTTTGCCGTGGATTCCTTGTTTGCGAGCTAGGATAAGCATTCCAGCCAGAGTCCCTGCGGAGTGGAGTTCAGCACCGCCGATGTTGTTCCGCTGCCAGGAGTTATTCCGCTGCATCGTGTTGTTCTGCTGCTTCCATGGAGCAACCGTGGCAGGTGTAGTGTTGTCATGCCGATGTAATCCCCTTGTACCCATATAGATTGTAATAAAGAGCTGGGTTGTTCTATGCTAAGTAGTGTCGTATTCCAGAAGACTTCTCCTCGATCTCTAGGCTAGAATACGGGGCGTTTCGGTTTCTCTGAGCTGGGGTGCCACACACATCCTGATGCAACTTCGTCCTCAAACACAAAGGTGATACTAGACCCTCCTAAGACTACAACGAAGGGGCGGCCAAAGTCAAAAAGGAAGCAGTAAGGTTTTGACATTGCAAAGCCCAAGCCAAAAAAGAATGCGGGGGCTTCGACCATGACAAACGCAAATGCAAATGTCCCCTAAGAAGATAAATGAAGAAGGTGCTACGGAAAGGGAAGTTGGTGTCTACATTCTTTTTCATGGACCATAATGTGCAAGCTACAAGCCCCATAACATTCGAGTTATCAGCATTGTATAATGGAGTTATCATGGCTTTGTAATGTAAAAAAGTGTATATCTATATTTTATGCAAGCTATCAGTACCCTACTATGTCAGTTACCAGCATTGTATGATGAAGTTGTCATGGATTTGTAAATCCTAAAAATTTATATCTACATTTTTTGTAGGCTACCGGCACTGCATTGTATTACTTATGAACAAAAAATTACGCCTGTTTGGACTTATAAAAATTAGAAGCAAGTAATCCCGGTCTTCGACCAGAAGATGATTGCAGTTATCAAATAAAATGTGATCCAAATTATAATGACAGCAATGAATTTAGCATCTGGTCAATGAGTTTGGACTTTGTATACTATAGTAAAACAATATGTCAACACTTTGCTCCATGACATTGTCATGACAGATTCATGTAAAAAAGTTATCAACACAGTTTGGTAGAAGTTATCACACTGTCGTAAAAAAATATCACCTCATCACCCACTGCCGAATAGATGATAACACCACTGCTTGCATTTGTTTTGATCATGATCTAACCACCTCAGTGCAAAATTTTATAGAGAGCTGGAATTTGTTCATGAGTTAAGGCCGGAACATTTTTGCCATCCCACACCTCAAGATACGAGCAGGCGAAAAATCTGCAATCAATGCTGAAACATTTGTGATGAAAAAAACAACACACAATCAGTTTAATTAGAGTTTGCGACTGGGTCAATAAACAGGGATAAGAACATATAGTGGGGTGTTAAAAGAGAGTGAATAATCCACAACTAACCCATTATCCTGTTTCAAACATCAATGTACACAAGTTCATAGTCCTGAATTTGCTTATGCGAGTCCTTGTAATTTATCAACCAAGACTTCTTTATAGCGTTCATGTATCTTGTCGCATGCTCGAGAAGGAAGAGAAGGACTATCGTGTTCACGCAATGAATCTAGAACTTTGAACCGCTTCGCCCTGAGATTTAGTAACAACACATACCAATGCCCGTCATTTGGACTGAGACCCAACTTTTGCAAAGTAGGGAATAGTAGTTGCAAAAAAAATAAAAGGCAGTAAGCACGACAGGGGAGAAAGAACAAAATTACCAAGATAAAAAATGGTTCTGAAATTCACATGGGAGGCAACTAGAAAAAATTATCAGGGCATAAAGGTCAAAGTTGCCAGTGTGCATGAAAGAGGTTATCATGACATGAAGAACAAACAATGTCAGGGTAAAAAAAAGAGTATCAATATTAACAAGATGTTACCAAGACACTAACTGTAAAATTACCAGGGCCAACAAACATAACATACCAGATCCAGCAAACATAACAAACCTGATCCTAGTGACTAAGAATGTAAATCTGGTCCCGTCAGAAATACTTCAATACACACTTGGATTTGAAGTCTCCTATCAATAGATACACAGAAAACAACCAAGGGAAGATGAGCATGTTTGGGGTTTCCTTATACTGAAGAATGCGAACATGTAACTCAGCAATGCTGGTTGATAGTTGCCCAATTTCCTTCGCACAATTGGCAAGCTCACCGAGGGTGACCCACCTACCATCAATGTCGATGACCCTAACGCTACAATACAAAACGATTTAAAAAATACATTTCAAAAGATGGCACACAAATTATGATTTATGTTAAAAAATGAGAAAAAGATGGAAACAAACTCTTTAATCTTGGAGTTAGAATCAGTAGTATGCTTGATAACTTCATTGTAAACAAACTCTTCCTCCTCGGTCGGTGTGAGGGTGGACAAAGGCGGGAGCAGATATTTGGACGGGTGGGTGACCCTAACTTTCCCAATAAAGGATTTAGGGGTTTCACTGCGTACTAAATGCTCTGTGCGAGGTGGTAACTCTGGTGTAACAAATGTTGGACTTTGAGGGTTGTCTGGTAAAAACAGAAAAAACATAACTAAGATGTATAATGTAAGAAGGACATGAGTAAGCAATGTCGGAGTAATGGGCCACGGGTAGGCTAACCCAGGCCATGAACCTTTCAAGACATCGGGGTAGGCTGCACCCCTCAAGACCCCAGGACGAAGAGCCGCCTTCTGAGAGTCGGCTGCGAGGCAGCCGACTGCCCATTCGCGGCCGAGTCCCGAGGACGACTTCAGGATGAGCCGACTCCTGACTGGCGACTTCCAGAGAAGCCAGCATGGGGAGTCGGCCCGCGACGCCAACAACCCCCATGCCCTCATAAAGAGGGACGGGACGGGGAGTGGCCACAGTAAGGTCCACTCCCACCCTTTTCCAAGGGCAGGCGTGGCCACAGTACGTCGTACCCGTGGAGATCTCTGCCCGACGCGACATTGTTGCCATGCCGGCCCTGACGTCAGCCCCAGTGGGCGGAGTCCTGTGCCCATGACGGCCTGCCGGTACGACCCAGGGACGACAGGTCCCACCAGTCGGCGGGCATACGGAAGACGGTGAGAGCGCCACCAGTCGGCCCCCAGGAGTCGGCCGGCCCTCCCACGGGCCCCACGCGCCACTAACCAGACACGTCAGGGAGTGGCCACAGTGATCGCCCGCCAGACGGCGGAGCTGTCGCCATGACCCCATGACTGAGCCTGCGTCATTAGAGGCACGACTACAGTAATCTACAACCGCAAGACCCGCCCGCGGCGGACGCGGCCTGTCGGCTCCGTACAGAGCCAGTCGGCGGGGCCCACCAGTCAGCGGGCCCAGGAGTCGGCGGATAAGACGGCGGCCAGAGAGACTGACGGCTGGGCCCGCGTCCAGCCGGATTACCGTTGTACCTCTGGGGGGGTAGGCCTATATAAACCCCCCAGGGCACCCATGCAAAGGGTTGGAATCCATTAGCACTAGACTAGATCATATAGGAAGGAGAGAGCTAGCCTTGCCTTCTCCTACCTCCAGGAAACAGCTCAAGGAGCAACCGTGTACACACTTTGCCATAGTGATCATGCGGAGACCCCACAGAGCAGCAGTAGGGGTATTATCTCCACGGAGAGCCCCGAAGCTGGGTAAGATTCGCCGGCGTGCATGCCTTCGCCTTATCCCGTTTCCAGGCACCGGCGACGTTCTACTCGCTCCCACCACGATAAGCCATCCTTTGGCATATGTCGCACCCAACCCCCGACATTTGGCGCCCACCGTGGGGCCTGGTGCACCGTCGTCCGAAGACCTGCTCTGGACGGGAACCCTTTTCCTCCTTGGCGAGCACAGCCAGCCCGACACGCCAGACGGAGTTTGCGGCGACACACTGCACGACGCTGAGATCGCCTGCGTAGCCAGCTGCCTCGCCGATCTTGTCAGCGAGGTTCGCCTCTCCGACGAGCCTGCATCTGATGCAGGCACGGGTGGCCCCGAGAGCCTCCTTGCGGGCCTCCTTGACCAACTCCACGTCGCCGGCGAGCCTGCCGTGGACTTGGAGTCTGTAGGCTCCACCGACCCGATGCTGGTCGACTCCGACACCGCGTCGCTCGACGCGTTCCCCACCAACATGGTGGTCTACGATGAGCCGCTCCCTCGCGTGGAGAGCGATGGAAGCACCGTCACAGAGGTGCTCGTCATCGGTCATGACGAGCCTCCCGGCGGAGGAGCGCATGACCCACTTGGCGCGACATTGCAGGACCTGACCGCGCCCATTCCAGAAGACGCTGACGCGGAGACGTTGGAGGCGCGCCGCCTTCAGTTCGTCGAAGCGCGCGAAGAAGCTGGCTAGCATGAGACGCTTGTCAGAAGCCTACCAGCGTGAGATGGATTGCGCTGTAGGTGGTTCGCCAGCCCCAACTGGGCCCAGCCGCCTAGGCGCGGTCCAGCAGCGCGGCGTGGCCATCGCCAACCTATTCGGGGCAAATCGCCCTGTGTACGCCATGCCTGCGGAGAACATTCGAGCCGCCCAGGCGGCGGCGGACGAGCTGCACAACTTCGAGGGTGAGGAGCGCCGCCTGATGGCGGAGCGAGTCCAGCGGCTCCTCGACGCGGCTGCCGCACAGAACGAGGCCGACAGCCGCACAGAGGCGCCGCGGCGACAAAACGACGACCCACCTCCACGCTGAGACCAAGGCGCGACGTCTCGGACGCCGACTGGCGGCGCCCGAGGAAGGAAAGACAAGGATCCGGCTGTCAGCCGCAGTCGGACTCGCATTACCATAGAGTGCGACCAAGACGGCCGCCCAAGAGCAGTAGAACAACGGGATGACTGTCCGCCTCCTCCTCCTCGCAAGGAAAGGCGAGTCTCCCTGCCGCCAGTTGACCATCCGACTCTCGGCGACCGCCTTGGCCGCCGAGAGGGAGTCGGAGAAAACGACGCCCGCCACCGGATCGACCGACTTCATCGATCCCTGGAGCTGGAAGAAGAAGACGAGTTAGGTCCGCCTTGTTTCGGGCCCCGCATTCGAGACGAGCCCTTTCCCAAAGGGTTCATGCTCCCAAGAGACACGCCCTAGTACACCGGCTCCGTGAAGCCGGAGGATTGGCTAGTTGACTACTCCACGACCGTCAACATAGCGAACGGCAACAAGTGCGTTGCCGTAAAATACGTTCCGCTCATGCTCCAGGGCACGGCCCGGACATGGCTGAACAGCTTGAAGCCCCGCAACACCAATAGCTGGGTCGACTTCACCGATGCATTCGTCCGCAACTTCACAATCATGTACAAGCGTCCTCCCAAACCTCGCAAGCTTTCCTTTTGCATGCAAGGCCCCAACGAGTCGGCTCGCGACTACCTCACGCGTTTGGCCGAGCTTCGGAACTCCTGCGAGGGCGTGCACGAGGTGCAGGCTATCGAGTAGTTCACCGCCGGGTGCAGAGAAGGCACCCTCCTCAAGCACAAGCTCCTTTGCGACAAGCCAGAAACCCTCGACGAGCTGCTGATCATAGCAGACAAGTATGCCACGGCCGACTCCTCCATGAAGGCGGAGATTCAAGTTAGTGCGAGTGGCAAAGTGGCCCCTCAGGCTCCTAGAACTCCGTCTGGAGACGCCAGTCGGCGACAACAGTAGAGCGACCACAAGCGCAAGGCCCCATAGCCGGCTTCCAGCAGCCGGCAGGTGGTGACAGTCGAAGACTAGCAGCCGGAAGGGCAGCCTCCACCCAAGCGACAGAAAGGCGGCAAGCCCAACTGGTTGCCGGCTTTCTCATACGAGCAGACTCTGGATGGTCCTTGCAAGTTCCACAACGGCGCGAAGCCGTCGAACCACATCACCTGGAAGTGCCACTGGCTCACCAGGATTGCCAAAGGAGACGGCCTCCTGCCTCCCCCGTCTGCTGGGCAATAGCCTCCGCCTCCGCCCCAGCAGTCGGCTGTCAGGCCAGTCGGCACAGTACAAGACGAGTACCCCGAAGAGCACGGAGCCTACGTGGTATTTACCAGCGTGGCCGATGATCGACGCAGCAGGCGGCTACAGCAGCAAGAGGTGAACGCAGTAGCATCTGAGACACCAGAATTCATGCACTGGTCCGAGAAGCCTATCAGCTGGAGCAGAGCTGATCACCCAGAGGTGATGCCGAGTCCGGGCTCTTATGCCTTGGTCTTGGATGCCACCTTTGCCACAGATAGACGAGATGCTCGTTTCTCGCGAGTTCTGATAGACGGAGGCAACAGCATCAACATCCTGTACAAGGACACCATGGAGAAGTTAGGAATCAAGCAAAGACAGCTTCAGAACAGCCGGACTGTATTCCACGGCATTGTTCCTGGCCTTTCCTGCTCACCAATCGGCAAGATCCTGATGGACGTCCTCTTTGGAGACAAAGATCACTTCCACCGAGAGTCAGTTTGGTTTGAGGTGGTGGATCTCGAGAGCCCATACCATGCATTACTTGGCCGACCCGCCCTGGCCAAGTTCATGGTGGTCCCCCACTACGCCTCCCTCAAGATGAAAATGCCTAGTTCCAAGGGGATTCTGAATGTAGCCGGCGACTACCGAAAGTCGTCTGCTTGTGCGGCTGAAAGTAGTCGGTTGGCCGAGTCCCTGGTGATCGCGGCCGAGAAGCGGCTCCTTGACCGAGTTGTGGCGATGGCCGGCAAGCGGCTAGAGATGCCGCTTAACCCCAAGGAGTCGGAGGCTGAGGGTTCGTTCAAACCAGCCAAAGAGATGAAGAAGATACCCTTGGACCCGGAGCACCCAGAGAGGTACGCTGTCATAGGCGCAAACCTCGACAGCAAATAGGAAGGCGAGCTCGTTGATTTCCTCTATGAGAATCGGGACATCTTCGCATGGTCCCCCAAAGACATGCCAGGTGTACCGACGGAATTCGCCGAGCACAAGTTACATGTCCGATCTGATGCGAAGCCAGTCAGGCAGCCCTTGCGCCTCCTATCAGAAGAAAAGAGAAGAGTTGTCGGAGAAGAGATAGCCCGACTCCTAGCAGCCGACTTCATTATGGAAGTATTCTTTCCAGAGTGGCTAGCCAACCCGGTCCTGGTACTGAAGAAGAACAAGCAGTGGCGAATGTGTATTGACTACAGAAGCCTCAACAAGGCTTGCCCCAAGGATCCGTTTGCTTTGCCACGAATTGATCAGGTGATAGACTCCAGAGCCAGATGCGAGCTGTTGAGCTTCTTGGATGCATATTCAGGATATCACCAGATCAAGCTGAACCCGGCTGATAGACTGAAGACATGCCAGGTGTACCGACGGAATTCGCCGAGCACAAGTTACATGTCCGATCTGATGCGAATCCAGTCAGGCAGCCCTTGCGCCTCCTATCAGAAGAAAAGAGAAGAGTTGTCGAAGAAGAGATAGCCCGACTCCTAGCAACCGGCTTCATTATGGAAGTATTCTTTCCAGAGTGGCTAGCCAACCCGGTCCTGGTACTGAAGAAGAACAAGCAGTGGCGAATGTGTATTGACTACAGAAGCCTCAACAAGGCTTGCCCCAAGGATCCGTTTGCTTTACCAAGAATTGATTAGGTGATAGACTCCACAGCCGGATGCGAGCTATTGAGCTTCTTGGATGCATATTCAGGATATCACCAGATCAAGCTGAACCCGGCTGACAGACTGAAGACCGCCTTCATCACACCGTTTGGAGCCTTGTGCTACCTAACCATGGCATTCGGCTTGAGGAATGCCGATGCCACCTTTCAGCGTTTCATGTAGAAGTGCCTCCTCAAGCAACTCGGCAGAAACGCCCATGTTTACGTGGACGATGTGGTGGTGAAGACGGAGAAGCATGGAACACTACTGGAAGACCTCAAGGAGACCTTTGAGAACCTGCACCGATTCCAGATCAAGCTCAACCCTGAGAAGTGCGTCTTCGGAGTACCAGCCAGCCAACTCCTTGGTTTCCTGGTCTCTGAACGTGGCATAGAGTGCAACCCTGTAAAGATCATGGCCATTGAGAGGATGGAGGTACCCAGCCGACTGTTGGACGTGCAAAAGTTCACTGGCTGCTTGGCGTCCATCAGCCGATTCATCAGTCGGCTGGGCGAGAAAGCTCTCCCCTTATACCAGCTCATGAAGAAGACCACTTTTTTCGAGTGGAACCACAAGGCGGACGAATCCTTTCTCCAGTTGAAGAAGATGTTGACTACTCCACCCATTTTGGCGGCTCCGACTCCTAAGGAGCCCATGCTCCTGTACATCGCCGCCACCAGCCGGGTAGTCAGCATAGTCATTGTAGTGGAACGCAAGGAGGAAGGCAAGGCACTACCTGTCCAGAGACCGGTATATTACCTGAGTGAAGTGCTGTCGACCTCCAAGCAGAACTACCCCACTACCAGAAGATGTGCTATGGCGTGCACTTTACCGCCAAGAAGTTGAATCCTTACTTTCAAGAGCATCCAATCACTGTGGTCTACACGGCCCCACTTGCCGAGATCATCGGAAGCCGAGATGCTTCTGGCCGAGTGGCCAAATGGGCCATAGAGCTGGCTCCCTACACCATCTACTACCAGCCCCGCACCGCCATCAAGTCACAAGCACTGGCCGACTTCCTCGTTGACTAGGCCGAGACCCAGTACCTACCACCAGCACTCGACTCCACCCATTGGCGGATGCATTTCGACGGCTCCAAGATGCGCACCGGCTTGGGAGCCGGCGTTGTCCTCACTTCTCCTAAGGGCGACAAGCTCAAATACGCACTGCAAATCCACTTTGCCGCCTCCAACAACGTCACCGAATACGAGGCGCTCATTCATGAGCTCCGGCTTGCCAAAGAACTTGGCATTCGCCGGATCCTGTGTTATGGCGACTCCGACTTAGTGGTCCAGCAGTCGTCTGGCGACTGGGACGCCAAAGATGCAAACATGGCGAGTTACCATTTCCTCGTGCAGCAACTCAGTGGATATTTCGAGGGGTGCGAGTTCCTCCATGTGCCAAGAAGCGACAACGACCAAGCAGATACCCTGGCACGAATCGGCTCCACCCGCCAAGCAATACCATCCAGTGTCGCCCTTCAACGCCTCCTCAAGCCGTCTGTCAAGCCTTCACCAGAATCAGACTCCATCTTTGTGCCGGCTCCTCCCCAAGAAGTCGGATCCGACTCCAGAGCTCCGGCAGACGGTACGAGGATTTTGGCAGATGGCTCCAAAGCCACCACAGTCGAAGCCGGCCCAAGGACTGCAGAACCCGCCCCGAGGACTGAGGTGGCCAGCCCGAAGACTCCAGAACTCGGCCCGAGGGCTGCACCAGTCGGCCCGGGGACTTCATTAATCCAGCAAGCGGTTGCTGACTCCAGCCCGCCGCCTCCCAGCCCAGCCGCCCTCGTCCAAGTCACAGTTCTGGCAGTCGAAGAAATAGTAGCACCCTCATGGGCCCAGCCCATCCTCAAATACCTGGTGAGCAAAGAGCTGCCGACTGATGAGACCTTAGCTCGGCAAGTACAACGCCGAGCGGCAGCCTACACCATAGTCAACAGAGAGCTGGTCAGGCACAGCGTCACTGGTGTCTACCAGCGCTGCGTAGAGCCAGAGCAAGGCCAGGCAATTCTCAAAGACATCCATCAAGGCGAGTGCGGCCACCATGCGGCTTCAAGAGCACTCGTCGCCAAAGCCTTCCGACACGGTTTCTTCTGGCCAACGGCCTTAGAAGAGGCCAAGGAATTGGTCCAAAAATGCAAAGGGTGCCAGAAGTTCCGCTCCAAGCCGCATCAGCCGGCTTCTGCACTCAAGACCATCCCCATTGCCTGACCCTTCGCAGTTTGGGGCCTAGACATGGTGGGACCATTCAAGACGGCACGAGGTGGCCTAACTCACTTACTTGTTGTGATGGACAAGTTCACCAAGTGGATAGAAGCGAAGCCAATCAAGAAGCTGAATGGTCTGACTGCCGTGACTTTCATCTCCGACATCACAATTCGGTACGGCGTACCACACAGCATCATCACTGACAACGGCATGAACTTTGCCAAAGGCGCCTTGCCCCGTTTCTGCGCGACACAGGGCATCCGACTGGACCTAGCGTCCCTCGCCCATCCACATTCAAACGACCAGGTGGAGCGAGCAAATGGCCTCATCCTGTCCGGCATTAAGCCCTGACTGGTCGAGCCTCTGGAGCGCTCGGCTGGCTGCTGGCTCGATGAGTTGCCCGCCGTCCTCTGGAGTCTGCGCACGACTCCAAACAAGTCAACTGGCTGCATGCCTTTCTTCCTCGTCTACGGTGCTGAAGCCGTCATCCCAACGGACATAGAGTTCGACTCCCCGTGAGTCACCATGTACACCGAGGAAGAAGCAGAAGAAGCACGTCAAGACGGTGTCGATCATCTAGAAGAGGGCCGGCTGTTGGCACTCAGCCGGTCCAACATCTACTAGCAGAGCCTACGCAGATAATACAACAGGAAGGTCAGGCCGAGATCTTTCCAAGAGGGCGACCTTGTGCTCCGACTGATCCAGCGAACAGCCGGCCATCATAAGCTGTCGGCGCCTTGGGAAGGCCCCTTCATCATCAGCAAAGTGCTGGGCAACGACTCCTACTACCTGATCGACGCTCAGAAGCCACGAGCACGCAAGAGGGACGACTCCGGCAAAGAGACAGAGCGGCCATGGAATGCAAACCTCCTCCGAAAATTTTACAGTTAAACGCAGTATGTACCACGCTACCTTTTGTATTAAAAGTACCAAGACTTTGGGCCCCCCCGAGAAGAGCTCGGGGACTGCCCTCTTTTATCTATATGATAAGGATTATGCCTACGAGTATGTTACTTTTCGTCATGCCGTTTGGCACCGGGTTCGACTAGCCGTCCCAGGGACTTGCCGCCTTGCGCTATGAAATGCTTCCTGTAGCCGGACAAGTAGTGTGTGGCACCTAAGCCGTCTCCTGTCAGAAGCCGCAGCTTGCAGAGCGACTGTCTGGTGGGCAGGAGTAAGGAAGAATGGGCGTCCACATGAAAAATGGCTAAGGACTCAAAGCATAAACATAGCTTAAAGCCGGCTTCCAGCCTTTTTTCGCAAACCGACTCTTGAGCAGTCGGCTTGCCACCTTCTATCCGACTTGCTAAAACAACTCTAAAAACGGCTAAGTACTTGCCTTCCCAAAGTGACCAAGAATTTGATCCAGCAGCAGTCCGCAGAGCAGCTGTCCGACTGACAAAGACGACAACTGAGGGAAGGCGGCAAAGGAAAAAGCCAAAAAAGCAATGAGCAAGAAAAGATAGAAGTCGGATGAATATTTACATAATGAAGGCCCTTGGCCGAACCTTCGAGCAGAAGTTCAAAATACACCCCGCGGGTGGAATTGTGCGAATTAACAAGTTCTTCAAAGACTATTAAAACAGATAAAACAAAGATAAGGTGGCAGCCTAGGAGGCGGCAGACGGGTTCGGAGGATCGGAGGAGACGGCGGTGTTGGATGTTGGGGCGGCCGGCTGGGCAGTCTCGGCTTGATCACCTCCGGCGGCAGTTGGCTAGGGCGGGCACGGCTCGTTGCTGGAGGCGCGGTCGAGCTGAGGCTGGCCGTCCGCTCCGTCTTCCGGTGCCTCCGTCTCGCTTCCATCCCCCGCCTCGTCTTCCTCCTCGATGCTGGAGCCGATCACCTCCGCTGAGTCCTCGCCGTAGTCTGGGTTCATCCCAAACCACTCCGGCGGTACCTCCCCGCCGTCTTCAGCTCGCTCGGGGACAAAGATGCTAGTATCGGTGTACTCAGCAATCGCTGCTGCATGCTTGACAAGGGCGTCTTCCACGGCTGCCAGCTCCGGCTGGGCCTCTGACCGGAGTGTGGCCAGCCGGTCTAGGTCCAGCCCCGGATACCATGCCTTGACAAATTCCAAGGCTCGGCGCGCTCCAGCCCGGGCCGAGGAACCCTTCCAGGCCTCAAGACGGCCAGCCGCAACCTCCAGCCAGTCGGCAGTCCGACTGGGGGTGCGCGGAGCCTGCATGTTTGGCCACAGGGCAGCGATCGTTTGGGCGCCAACACGTTGAAGCTGGTGCAGCATCCGATGGGCTGGCCGCAGATGATCCCCGATGCTCAGAATATGCTCGTCAAGGGTCCGTGGGGCATCGGCGTGATCTCCGTGCCATCCGCCCTTCGCTCCTCGCGATCAGCCTCAATAGCTTGATTGGCGGCCTGCGAGTGGCCGGGGAAGAAGTCTGCCAAGACGAAAAGAATGAAGAACAAGTCAAAAACCAAGAGTCGGCTCGACCTATAGTCGGCGGCTCGAAGAAGAAAAGCAAAGAAGCTCACTGTCGACGAGGTCCTCGATCTCGTGGAAGCCGGAGGCTAGCATTACCTCCTTGTCAGTCCAGGAGGAGCGCTCGCTCGCGAACTCAGCCAGGAGGCGGCCTCCTCTTCTTCCGCCTCCTTCTGCATCTTCTTAAGCAGCTCCTTCTCCTCTGCCAATTGTGCGGCCAGCAGATCGCGCTCTGCGGTAAGCTTGCTGCACTCCTCCCCCTTGGCGCGCAACACGGTGTTGGCTTCGCTCAGCTGCTGTTGAAGAGTGGTTTTGGCCTCTGAAGAGAAAGAAGAAAGAAGGCGTTAAGTCATCAACAAAGAAGGTAGCCGGGGAGATCCGGCCCGACCGCTCAGCAGTCGGCCCGAATCTCGGGGACTACAGCCCGCGGGTGCGCCAGCGCGCCCCCGCAAAGAAGAAAAAGGACTCACTCTGGCTCTCCGACAAGTCGGCGGTCCACTTGCCCAGCTCTTCAACGTTGCGGTTGAACGCGGTGACACAGAGGTTGTGATAGTCCCGCGACAAGTATTTCAGACAAAAGTTAGTACCCGGAACTCACCAATTGGAGTTCCGGGCCGCCTGCTTAGCAGCCGGCCCGAAACTCAGGGACTACACCCAGTGGGTGCGCTGGCGCGCCCCCACAGAGAGGAACAAGAAAACAAAGACAAGGGAGAAAGCATACCCGGATGGCTGCCCGCGACGCCAGGTGCGCCTTGGTGCAGTTTTGGATAGTGTCGCTCTTAGCTCGCAGCTTTGTCTGGACATCTAGAAGCGCCTGGTTCAGCGGGCCCGTGCCGCCTCCTCGCACCCACCCAATGGGCACGGTGCTCGTCGCTTCGGTGTCTGGGATCGTCGAGCTGGCGGTGCCGGTCTCCAAGGGGCGTGGTGCCGAAGTCGCCTTCTCAAGGCGGCGGCGCATTGGCGAGCCGACTTGAAGGAGTAGCTTTGCCACGGCCTCGTCTTCAGTCGGCGGCAAGGGCGGGTCCGCCGGTTGCTTGCCTTGCGTGCTCCTAGACGGTGCCGAGGGCGGCGGTGGCGGCACGACCGCGTCCGGAATGGAGGCGTCACCGCCGCCCCTCTCCATGATCGGGAACTCGCCGCCGGCTTCCCCTGACTGCCCCGTGAACTCCGGGGGCGGCAGCGCAGAGTTTAGAGGAGTGACGAACACCGCCGATCGCCGGTGTGCGACCTCCTTAGCCTGCCGCCTTGCCGCCACGGCGGCCTCGGCCTCCTCCAACTTTTTCAGAGCGGAGGTCTCCGCCGTATCGGCCTCCGCTTTCTTCAGGCGGGCGGCCTCTTCCTCCTCGCGCTTCTCCTGCGCGTTCCACTCTGTCGCCTCCCCGAGGTCGGCGGCGGGGTCAATCCGCCGAGTGGAGGCAAAAGTCCCCGCTGACCCCATAACGGAGGCGGCGACAACCCTCTCAAGAGTGAGGGGAGCCCTAAAGTGAGGGAAGCATATGAAAGACTTAGACAAGATCAACAAAGAGAAAATAAAGATGAGGGACGGAGGTGCTTACGCAGAGACCAGCGGCGGCTTCTTCACTTCCTTGCGGAAGCGGTTGGCCTTCGCGGCCGCCTCTTCCCGCTTGGTCGCGGCGGCCGCTCCCTTAAATTTCTTCGACCGGCCACCAAGTGTACTCGGCCCGGCCCGGCGCTTCTTCGCGCTGCCTTGAGCGTCCAAGGCGGTGGAGGAATTCGCGCTTGGCTGGCCAGCCTTTGGCTGGTGACGCGGGGCGACTTCCCCCTCAGCATCGTCATCAGGCCAGTCAGCGAAAGTGGCCGTTGGCCTGAAGCCGCCTGCTTCTCCTCCTCCTCCCTCGGCGTCGGCCTCCATGGCCGCCGCCCCCAAGTCAGGATCGTCGACGTCGCTCTCCGCCCGATCGGGGACAAACTGACGAGCCGGCCCCATGGTGCCGGCCGAAGGATGGACGAGAGGGTTCTGATCCAAAACAAAAACGGGCAGACTGGACAAGTCAGACTCGGCAACAAAAGAAACAGAAGAAGAAGGAAGACGACTTACAATAGGCGGGGGATTGGCACGTGAGTATGGCTCCTTGCTGAACCGTCAATCCACCGAGAGACCGCAGTTCGCGATGTAGTTCACCGTGTCCGCCACCTCCGCGTGAGGCATGTCCTTGGAGCACATCCGACTCGGGTCCTGATGACCGTTCATCTGGCAGATCAGGTGAGGTCGGCCTTGGAGTGGGAGGACTCGGCGCGCCACAAAGGCGGCCAGCAAGTCGGCCCCGGTCAAGCCCTCTGACTGCATCAGCACTCGGAGTCATGCAACAGCGGCGGCGCCAGCAGGAGACAACGTCCTGGCTCGGTGTGACCAGCTGGGGAGCCTTCTAGCCGGCGCGCCGGCTTCGTAAGCCGGCAGGTTGACCCAGTCGCCTTCTGGGGCGACGTTCTTCACATAAAAATAGGACCACTACCACATCTTCACCGGCTTAATCAGTGCGATGGTGGGAAACGGATTGTCAACCACTGATCTCCGCATCGCGATAAATGTGCCGCACTGGGCCGGCACGCCGGCGACGTGTGTGCCGAGCTTGGACTGGAAGAACTCACCCCAGAGCTCGATGGTGGGGAGAACACCAAGGAAACCTTCGCACAAGGTGGCAAAGGCAGCCAGCAGCACCACCGTGTTCGGAGTAAGGTGGTGCAGCTAGAGCCCGTGGAACTCCAAGAAGGAGCAGAAGAAACCGCTCGCCGGCAGCCCCAGGCCGCGCATAAGGTGCGAGCGGAATATGACCCGCTCGCCCTCCTCTGGCGCCGGTGATATTTCCCCCTCCGGCGCGAGGCGGACCCGCACTAAGCCCCTGCCGCACAGCCGCCGTGTCTTGCGGAGGATCTCGACGTTGTCGTCATCGACCTCGGAGCCGTCCCACACTCCGGAGCGCACAGCAGGAGGCGTGGCGGTGGAGGAAGAGCTCATCGCTGCGGGCGCGGCGTGGTTCGGAGCAGCAGCGGCGAGAGGAAGAAGAAGCAAGAAGGAGCGAAAGGGAGTAGGGAAGATGGGTGCGCGTGCGTCGCCGCCCCCTCCCCCCCGCCTACTTATAGGCTCGTAGGCCGAGAAGCCGATGGGGCAGTCGTGGGATTAACTGTGCCTAGGAACCCACGACCCCCACGATTTACCACACAAAGTTACTGCGTGCAATAACCGCGCGGGAAGCCCAACCGTCCGTATGGACACAACGGATCCGTTCACATGCCGAGGCGCGGTAGTGGCGGGCCCCATCTGTAGGCCTGTCCCGTCGCGCACGTGGGTGGGCAGACTAGCTCAGCCACGTGGCGCCTCGCGACGGGTCCACAACGGGCGGCAACCCGGAGGCTTATCAGGCACGCAGCCTGGACTTTGCCGCGACGTTCAAACTTTTTTAGGGGCAAGTCGGCCTTAAGCAAGTCCGGCTCCAACTAGTCTGCTTGACAGAAGACGGCTAGCGAGGCCCAGATCCGACCGCCGGAAAGAAGAAACTGTTGAGGCTCCTCGACATATCGCCCTTGGTGCCTCACCAGCTTCGGGGACTACTGTCGGAGTAATGGGCCATGGGTAGGCTAACCCAGGCCCAGAACCTTTCAAGACATCGGGGCAGGCTGCACCCCTCAAGACCCCAGGACGAAGAGCTGCCTTCTGAGAGTCGGCTGCGAGGCAGCCGACTGCCCACTCACGGCCGAGTCCCGAGGACGACTTCAGGATGAGCCGACTCCTGACTGGCGACTTCCAGAGAAGCCGGCCATGGGGAGTCAGCCTGCGACGCCAACAACCCCCATGCCCTCATAAAGAGGGACGGGACGGGGAGTGGCCACAGTAAGGTCCACTCCCAACCTTTTCCAAGGGCAGGCATGGCCACAGTACGCCGTACCCATGGAGATCTCCGTCTGGCGCGACACTGTTGCCATGCCGGCCCTGACGTCAGCTCCAGTGGGCGGAGTCCTGTGCCCACGACGGCCTGCCGGTACGACCCAGGGATGACGGGTCCCACCAGTTGGCAGGCATACGGAAGACGGCGAGAGCGCCACCAGTCGGCCCAGTTGGGAGTCGGCCCCCAGGAGTCGGCCGGCCCCTCCCATGGGCCCCATGCGCCATTAACCAGACGCGACAGGGAGTGGCCACAATGATCGCCCGCCAGACGGCGGAGCTGTCGCCACGACCCCATGACCGAGCCCACGTCATTAGAGGCACGACTATAGTAATCTACAGCCGGCAAGACCCGCCCGCGGCGGACGCGGCCTGTCGGCTCCGTACCGAGCTAGTCGGCGGGCCCCAGGAGTCGGCGTATAAGACAGCGGCCAGAGAGACTGATGGCTAGGCCCGCGTCCAGCCGGATTACCATTGTACCATTGGGGGGTAGGCCTATATAAACCCCCCAGGGCACCCATGCAAAGGGTTGGAATCCATTAGCACTAGACCAGATCATATAGGAAGGAGAGAGCTAGCCTTGCCTTCTCCTACCTCCAAGAAACAGCTCAAGGAGCAACCGTGTACACACTTTGCCATAGTGATCATGCGGAGACCCCGCAAAGCAGCAGTAGGGGTATTATCTCCACAGAGAGCCCCGAAGCTGGGTAAGATTCGCCGGCGTGCATGCCTTCGCCTTATCCCGTTTCCAGGCACCGGCAACGTTCTACTCGCTCCCACCATGATAAGCCATCCTTTGGCATATGTCGCACCCAACCCCCGACAAGCAAAGTCAAAAAAACATTGAAAACATAAGTTATCAACAGAAGGGTGAAAGACTTATCAAGTGGTGGGTCATAACTTATCAACTGTCACATGTTTTCCATAGTTGGAAAACAAAGAAAGGGATTTATGCAAGGGTTGCAATGTTCATGGAGCAGAAAAAATCACCTATTTGAACATTCAATTTCCCTTTTAATGCTGGATTGTCATGTTCAAACTCTTCCCACCACATGAGAACCTCATCATCATCAATCTCGACATCATACACTTGCACACGACCACCTTCCGGTGTTACATAAATAAAAAGAGAGGGATGAGGACATGAACAGTAGTGATAAGCAAGATAATATATTGAAAAGAAACAAGTATCAAAAATTGAGTCAATATACATTAAGTTATCAGGCCCACATTACAGAAAATACCAGGTAATGTGAATGTGGATTACCACCACAATGCTATGGGCTTTTTAAAAAACAAATTAGATAGCATTGGTGCATAATGAGGAGCAGGTGTGATAGCATCAAAACATGTATTAAAAAGAAGACCAAAAGAACTTTATAGCCCAGAATTGGTAATGAATATATGGCTTGAGTTATCATGTCCATGGTTCAGAAATTATCAGGATTTGAACATTTGAGTTGCCAAGATAGTGGCAAAAGACTTATCAACATAACTAAAAAATGAGGGAATAATAACAAATTTCAGATGAATAAGAGTACACACCTGCTACTACCAGTGCAGTCATGTTTAGTAAGCATGACAAAAAATTAAGGAAAATAAATAGGCAATGATATGAGATGTATGTATCACGCGCATAATAAAGTTAGTAATAGATAAAAGTGGTTCAGTTACAAGCCACATGGTTGGTGTGATAACAACAACTTTCCAAACTGACAAAGCTACCAGGGGGAAAGATGTTGGAGTTATCACCAGGAGGAGGGGTTACCAGAAAAAGGAACATATTGTATGTTATCATCTAGGCTAGTGTCATACCAAATATTTTTAGGGAACACAACAGAAAATATATTCCGGGTACTGAAAGCACAAATGTTCATTTTCATCACACAAAGCACAGAAGTAGTCTTACATTCATCCATACACACGAAAGCATAGAAAATTCCAAACACATAAATAACGGGAGCACACCCAACCACAAACAAAAGCTATACACTGACATATGTCAATCCATCACTCTCGCTATAAAAAGCAAAGACGCAAGGTCTTCACTTACCAGAGTTGCGTGGCGGATCCCAAGCAACCGGTTGCACATTGACAACTTTCCCTCATTTCTTGCCCTTGGAGTCAGCAGCAACAGGGGATGCAAGCCCTAGAACCGTGACAGGGCCAGTAGCTGGTGCTGCAGGTGGAACTTGAGCTGATGGCGCCGCCGATGCTTCTGGTGCTGCAGGTTGAACTTGAGCCGATGGCGCCGCCGCCGATGCTTCTGGTGTTGCAGGTGGTACTTGAGCCAATGGCGCCGTCGCCGATGCTTCTGGTGCTGCAGGTTGAACTTGAGCCGATGCCACCGCCACTGAAGCATCTGGTGATGGAGGTGCAGCTTGACCCATAGGAGCCAATGCTGGTGTAGCTTGAACCGTTGGAGATGCTTCAGTAGATGGTGGCACTTGTGGACTCGCACCAAAGATGGCATCAAGCCTAAGAGAGTAGTTGGGTGGCGTAAAATCACCATAGGCTATATACACATCGACATCTTCTCTAGCTCCAGGGGTGCTCAAGTCCAACACAGGGTCAACTACTGCAAAACACCAAAAGTAACACACAAAATGGAAAAAATGCATCGGATAAACATGAAATGGACATTGTATTTGTTAATGTCAGAACATTAACTTGAGTTATCATGTCTTAAACAGAAAAAGTGAAGTTACCAACCTGGGGTTGCATTCTTTTCATTGACATTGTTGGTTGCCGCAGGATTCTAGGCATCATTCTCTTGACCTTCAGCTATTGTCGTATCAATAGGCATATTGACTCGGGTACCTCCCACAACTTCTTCAATGACACGAACGGTGCTACCTCATGAGCAGGCGTTAGTTTTCCTTGGAAGAGGAAAGGGTGATGCAGCAAAGCAGCGTAAGTATTTCCCTCAGTTTTTTAGAACCAAGGTATCAATCCAGTAGGAGACCACACGCGAGTCACCTCGTACCTACACAAACAAATAAGAACCTCGCAACCAACGCGATAAAGGGGTTGTCAATCCCTTCACGGCCACTTGCAAGAGTGAGATCTGATAGAGATAATAATAATAAGATAAATATTTTTGGTATTTTTATGATATAAATTGAAAGTAAAGATTGCAAAATAAAATAGATTGGAAACTTGTATGATGGAAAATAAACCCAGGTGCCATAGGTTTCACCAGTGGCTTATCTCAAGATAGCATAGGTATTACGGTGGGTGAACAAATTACTGTCGAGCAATTGATAGAATTGAGCATAGTTATGAGAATATCTAGGTATGATCATGTATATAGGCATCACGTCCGTGACAAGTAGACCGACTCCTCCCTGCATCTACTACTATTAATCCACACCTCGATCGCTATGCAACATGCATCTAGAGTATTAAGTTCATAAGAACGGAGTAACGCTTTAAGCAAGATGACATGATGTAGAGGGATAAACTCATGCAGTATGATATAAACCCCGTCTTTTTATCCTCGATGGCAACAATACAATACATGTCGTTTCCCCAACTGTCACTGGGATCGAGCACCGCAAGATTGAACCCAAATCTTAGGACTTCTCCCATTGCAAGAAAGATCAATCTAGTAGGCCAAACCAAACTGATAATTCAAAGAGACTTGCAAAGATAACCAATCATACATAAAAGAATTCAGAGAATATTCAAATATTGTTCATAGATAATCTTGATCATAAACCCACAATTCATCGGATCTCGACAAACACACCGCAAAAGAAGATTACATCGAATAGATCTCCAAGAGAATCGAGGAGAACTTTGTATTGAGATCCAAAGAGAGAGAAGAAGCCATTTAGCTAATAATTATGGACCTGAAGGTCTGAGGTAAACTACTCACACATCATCGGTGAGGCTATGGTGTTGATGTAGAAGCCCTCCGTGATCAATGCCCCCTCCAGCGGAGCACCGGAAAAGGCCCAAGATGGGATCTCACGGGTACATAAGGTTGCGGCGGTGGAATTCGGTTTTCGTGGTGCTTTCTGATGTTTTCAGGGTACGTAGGTATATATAGGAGGAAGAAGTAGGTCGGTGGAGCCACGAGGGGCCCACGAGGGTGGAGGGCGCGCCCAGGGGGGTAGGCGCACCCCCTACCTCATGGCTTCCTCGTTGGTTGCTTGACGTCCACTCCAAGTTCTCTGGATCACGTTTGTTCCAAAAATCACGCTCCTGAAGGTTTCATTCTGTTTGGACTCCGTTTGATATTCTTTTTCTGCGGAACACTCAAATATGCAAAAAATAGCAATTTGGGCTGGGCCTCCGGTTAATAGGTTAGTCCCAAAAATAATATAAAAGTGTACAAATAAGCCCATTAAACATCCAAAACAGAATATATATAATAGCATGGAACAATCAAAAATTATAGATACATTGGAGACGTATCAAGCATCCCCAAGCTTAATTCCCGCTCGTCCTCGAGTAGGTAAATGATAAAAACAGAATTTTTGATGTGGAATGCTTCCTAACATATTTCTCAATGTAATTTCTTTATTGTGGCATGAATGTTCAGATCCGAAAGATTCAAGATAAAAGTTTAATATTGACATAAAAATAGTAATACTTCAAGCATACTGACTAAGCAATCATGTCTTCTCAAAATAACATGGCCAAAGAAAGTTATCCCTACAAAATCATATAGTCTGGCTATGCTCTATCTTCATCACACAAAATATTAAATCATGCACAACCCCGATGACAAGCCAAGCAATTGTTTCATACTTTTGATGTTCTCAAACTTTTTCAACTTTCATGCAATACATGAGCGTGAGCCATGGACATAGAACTACAGGTGGAATAGAATGGTGGTTGTGGAGAAGACAAACAGGAGAAGATAGTCTCACATCAACTAGGCGTATCAACGGGCTATGGAGATGCCCATCAATAGATATCAATGTGAGTGAGTAGGGATTTCCATGCAACGGATGCACTAGAGCTATAAGTGTATGAAAGCTCAACAAAATAAACTAAGTGGGTGTGCATCCAACTTGCTTGCTCACGAAGACCTAGGCCAACTTGAGGAAGCACATCATTGGAATATACAAACCAAGTTCTATAATGTAAAATTCCCACCAGTTTATGAAAGTGGCAACATAGGAGACTCTCTATCATGAAGATCATGGTGATACTTTGAAGCACAAGTGTGGAAAAAGGATAGCAACATTGTCCCTTCTCTCTTTTTCTCTCATTTTTTTGGGCCTTTTTTTTTCTTTTGGCCTCTTTTCTTTTTTTCGTCCAGAGTCTCATCCCGACTTGTGGGGGAATCATAGTCTCCATCATCCTTTCCTCACTGGGACAATGCTCTAGTAATGATGATCATCACACTTCTTTTTACTTACAACTCAAGAATTACAACACAAAACTTAGAACAAAATATGACTCTATGTGAATGCCCCCAGCGGTGTACTGAGATATGCAATGAATCAAGAGTGACATGTATGAAAAAATTGTGAACGGTGGCTTTGCCACAAATACGATGTCAACTATATGATCATGCATGGCAATATGACAATGATGAAGCATGTCATAACAAACGGATCGGTGGAAAGTTGCATGGCAATATATCTTGGAATGCCTATGGAAATGCCATAATACGTAGGTATGGTGGCTGTTTTGAGGAAGGTATATGGTGGGTGTATGATACCGGCGAAAAGTGCGCGGTAATAGAGAGGCCTGCAAATGTGGAAGGGTGAGAGTGCATATAATCCATGGACTCAACATTAGTCATAAAGAACTCACATACTTATTGCAAAAATCTATTAGTTATCGAAACAAAGTACTACACGCATGCTCCTAGGGGGATAGATTGGTAGGAAAATGTTGGGGAACGTAGCATAAATTCAAAATTTTCCTACGTGTCACCAAGATCTATCTATGGAGTCATCTAGCAACGAGGGAGGAGTGGATCTACATACCCTTGTAGATCGCGCGCGGAAGCGTTCAAGAGAACGGGGTTGATGGAGTCGTACTCGTCGTGATCCAAATCACCGATGATCCTAGCGCCGAACGGACGACACCTCATCGTTCAACACACGTACCGAGCAGAGACGTATCCTCCTTCTTGATCCAGCAAGGGGGAAGGAGAGGTTGATGGAGATCCAGTAGCACGACGGCGTGGTGGTGGAAGTAGCGGGATTCCAACAGGGCTTCGCCAAGCGCTGCGGGAGGAGGGAGATGTGTCATGGGAGGGAGAGGGAGGCGCCAGGGCTTAGGTGTTGCTGCCCTCCCTTCCCCCCACTATATATAGGGCCAAGGGAGAGGGGGGGCGCAGCCTTGGCCCTTCCTCCAAGGAAGGGTGCGGCCAAGGGAGGAGTCCATCCTCCCCAAGGCACCTAGGAGGTGCCTTCCCCCTTTAGGACTCTTCCTTTCTCTCATCTCTTGGCGCATGGGCCTCTTGGGGCTAGTGCCCTTGGCCCATATAGGCCAAGGCGCACCCCCTACAGCCCATGTGGCCCCCCCGGGGCAGGTGGCCCCACCCGGTGGACCCCCGGGACCCTTCCGGTGGTCCCGGTACAATACCGGTGACCCCGAAACTTGTCCCGATGGCCGAAATAGCACTTCCTATATATAATTCTTTACCTCCGGACCATTCCAGAACTCCTCGTGACGTCCGGGATCTCATCCAGGACTCCGAACAACTTTCGGGTTACCGCATACTAATATCTCTATAACCCTAGCGTCACCGAACCTTAAGTGTGTAGACCCTACGGGTTCGGGAACCATGCAGACATGACCGAGACGTTCTCTGGCCAATAACCAATAGCGGGATCTGGATACCCATGTTGGCTCCCACATGCTCCACGATGATCTCATCGTATGAACCACGATGTCAAGGACTTAATCAATCCCGTATACAATTCCCTTTGTCTATCGGTACGATACTTGCCCAAGATTCAATCGTCGGTATCCCGATACCTTGTTCAATCTCGTTGCCGGCAAGTCTCTTTACTTGTTCCGTAACACATCATCCCGTGATCAACTCCTTGATCACATTGTGCACATTATGATGATGTCCTACCGAGTGGGCCCAGAGATACCTCTCCGTCACACGGAGTGACAAATCCCAGTCTCGATTTGTGCCAACCCAACAGACACTTTCGGAGATACCTGTAGTGTACCTTTATAGCCACCCAGTTACGTTGTGACGTTTGGCACACCCAAAGTATTCCTACGGTATCCGGGAGTTGTACAATCTCATGGTCTAAGGAAATGATACTTGACATTAGAAAAGCCTTAGCATACGAACTACACGATCTTTGTGCTAGGCTTAGGATTGGGTCTTGTCCATCACATCATTCTCCCAATGATGTGATCCCGTTATCAACGACATCCAATGTCCATGGTCAGGAAACCGTAACCATCTATTAATCAACGAGCTAGTCAACTAGAGGCTTACTAGGGACATGGTGTTGTCTATGTATCCACACATGTATCTAAGTTTCCTATCAATACAATTCTAGCATGGATAATAAACGATTATCATGAACAAGGAAATATAATAATAACTAATTTATTATTGCCTCTAGGGCATATTTCCAACAGTCTCCCACTTGCACTAGAGTCAATAATCCAGTTCACATCGATATGTTATTAACACTCAAGGTCACATCCCCATGTGACTAACACCCAAAGAGTTTACTAGAGTCAATAATCTAGTTCACATTACCATGTGATTAACACTCGATGAGTTCTGGGTTTGATCATGTTATGCTTGTGAGAGATGTTATAGTCAATGGGTCTGAATCTTTCAGATCCGTATGTACTTTGCAAATCTCTATGTCATCTTGTAGATGCAGCTACTACGCTATATTTGGAGCCATTTCAAATAACTATTCTACTTGGAGCTATTCTAAATTGTTGCTCCATTATACGTATCCGGTATCTCTACTCAGAGCTATCCGGATAGGTGTTAAGCTTGCATCAATGTAACTCTTTACATCGAACTCTTTATCACCTCCATAATCGAGAAACATATCCTTATTCCTCTAAGGATAATTTAGACCGCTATCTGGTGATCTACTCCTAGATTACCTTTGTACCCTCTTGCCAGATATGTGGCAAGGCACACATCAGGTGCGGTACTCAGCATGGCATACCGTATAGAGCCTATGACAAAAGCATAGGGGACAACCTTCGTCCTTCCTCTTTCTTCTGCCGTGGTCGAGCTTTAAGTCTTAACTTCATACCTTACAACTCAGGCAAGAACTCCTTCTTTGACTGGTCCATCTTGAACACCTTCAAGATCATGTCAAGGTATGTGCTCATTTGAAAGTACCATTAAGCGTTTTGATCTATCCTTATAGATCTTGATGCTCAATGTTGAAGTAGCTTAATCCAGGCTTTCCATTGAAAAACACTTTCCAAATAACCCTATATGCTTTCCAGAAATTCTATGTCATTTCTGATCAACAATATGTCAACAACATATATTCATCAGAAATTCTATAGTGCTCCCACTCACTTCTTTGGAAATACAAGTTTCTCATAAACTTTGTATAAACCCAAAATCTTTGATCATCATCAAAGCATACATTCCAACTCCGAGATGCTTACTCCAGTCCCTAGAAGGATTGATGGAGCTTTGCATACTTATTAGCATCTTTCAGGATTGACAAAACCTTCCGGTTTGTATCACATACAACCTTTCCTCAAAAATCGTCGAGGAAACAATGGTTTTTGGCATCCTATCTGCAAGATTTCACAAATAATGCAGTAATTGCTAATATAATTCCAACAGACTCTTAGCATCGCTACGAGTGAGAAAGTCTCATCGTAGTCAACTCCTTGAACTTGTCGGAAAACATCTTAACGACAAGTCGAGCTTTCTTAATGGTGACATTTACCATCATTGTCCGTCTTCCTTTTAAAATCCATCTGTACTCAACAGCCTCACGACCATCGAGTTGTTCTGTCAAAGTCTACACTTTGTTTCCATACATGGATCCTCTCTCGGATTTTATGGCCTCAAGCCATTTATCGGAATGCAGGCCCACCATCGCTTCTCCATAGCTCGTAGGTTCATTGTTGTCTAGCAACATGACTTCCAAGACAGGATTACATACCACTCTAAAGTAGTACGCATCCTTGTCATCCTACGAGGTTTGGTAGTGACTTGATCTGAAGTTTCATGATCACTATCATAAGCTTCCACTTCAATTGGTGTAGGTGCCACAGGAACAACTTCCTGTGCCCTGCTACACACTAGTTGAAGAGACGGTTCAATAACCTCATCAAGTCTCCACCATCTTCCCACTCAATTCTTTCGAGAGAAACTTTTCCTCGAGAAAGGACCCGATTCTAGAAACAATCCCTTATTGCTTTCGGATCTGAGATAGGAGGTATACCCAACTGTTTTGGGTGTCCTATGAAGATGCATTTATCTGCTTTGGGTTCGAGCTTATCAGCCTAAAACTTTTCACATAAGCATCGCAGCCCCAAACTTCTAAGAAATGACAGCTTAGGTTTCTCTAAACCATAGTTCATACGGTGTCATCTCATCAGAATTACGTGGTGCCCTATTTAAAGTGAATGTGGTTGTCTCTAATGCCTAACCCATAAACTATCGTGGTAATTCGATAAGAGACATCATGGTATGCATCATATCCAATAGGGTGCAGTTATGATGTTCGGACACACCATCACACTACGGTGTTCCAGGCTGTATTAGTTCTGAAACAATTTCCACAATGTCTTAATTCTGTGCCAAACTCGTAATTCAGATATTCATCTCTATGATCATATCATAGATATTTTATCCTCTTGTCACGACGATCTTTCAACTTCACCCTGAAATTACTTGAACCTTTCAATAATTCAGACTCGTGATTCATCAAGTAAATGTACTCAACATCTACTCAAATCATCTGTGAAGTAAGAACATAACGATATCCACTACACGCCTCAGCACTCATTGGACTGCACACATCAAAATGTATTACTTCCAACAAGTTGCTTTCTAGTTCCATTTTACTGAAAACGAGGCTTTCAGTCATCTTGCCCATGTGGTATGATTTGCATGTCTTAGGTGATTCAAAATCAAGTGAGTTCAAACGGTCCATTTGCATGGAGTTTCTTCATGCAATATACACCAATAGACATGGTTCGCATGTCTCAAACTTTTCAAAAACGAGTGAGCCCAAAGATCCATCAACATGGAGCTTCTTCATGCGTTTTATACCGATATGACTTACGTGGCAGTGCCACAAGTAGGTGGTACTATCATTACTATCTTTTGGCATGAACATGTGTATCACTACGATCGAGATTCAATAAACCATTCATTTCAGGTGTAAGACCATTGAAGGTATTATTCAAATAAACAGAGTAACCATTATTCTCTTTAAATGAATAACCGTATTGCGATAGACATAATCCAATCATGTCTATGCTCAACGCAAACACCAAATAACAATTATTTAGGTTTTAATGCCAATCTCGATGGTAGAGGGAGCGTGCGATGCTTGATCATATCAACCTTGGAAATACTTCCAACACATATCGTCATCTCACCTTTAGCTAGTCTCCGTTTATTCCGTAGCTTTTATTTCGAGTTACTAACACTTAGCAACCGAACCGGTATCTAATACCCTGGTGCTACTAGGAGTACTAGTAAAGTACACATTAACATAATACATCCAATACACTTCTATCGACCTTGCCAGCCTTCTTATCTACCATGTATCTAGGGTAATTCTGCTCTAGTGGTTGTTCCCTTTATTACAGAAGCACTTAGTCTCGGGTTTGGGTTCAACCTTGGGTTTCTTCACTAGAGCAGCAGCTGATTTGCCGTTTCATGAAGCATCCCTTTTTGCCCTTGCCCTTCTTGAAACTAGTGGTTTCACCAACCATCAACAATTGATGCTCCTTCTTGATCTCTACTTTTGTGGTGTCAAACATCGCGAATATCTCAAGGATCATCATATATGTCCCTGATATATTATAGTTCATCATGAAGCTCAAGCAGCTTGGTGGTAATGACTTCGGAGAACCATCACTATTTCATCTGGAAGATCAACTCCCACTCGATTCAAGCGATTGTTGTACTCAGACAATCTGAGCACAAGTTCAACAATTGAGCTTTTCTCCCTTAGTTTGCAGGCTAAGAAAATCGTCGGAGGTCTTATACCTCTTGACGTGGGCACGAGCCTGATATCCCAATTTCAGCCCTCGAAACATCTCATATGTTTCGCGACGTTTCAAAACGTCCTCGGTGCCTCAACTCTAAGCCGTTTAACTGAACTATCACGTAGTTATCAAAATGTGTATGTCAGATGTTCCCAACATCCATAGACAATGTTCGAGGTTCAGCACACTGAGCGGTGCATTAAGGACATAAGCCTTTTATGAAGCAATGAGGACAATCCTCAGTTTATGGACCTAGTCCGCATAATTGCTACTATCAACTTTCAACTAAATTTTCTCTAGGAACATATCTAAACAGTAGAATAGAAACGTGAGCCACGACATAATTTGCGAAGACCTTTTGACTATGTTCAGGATAATTAAGTTCATCTTATGAACTCCCACTTAGATAGACATCCCTCTAATCATCTAAGTGATTACATGATCCGAGTTAACTAGGCCGTGTCCGATCATCACGTGAGACGGACTAGTCATCATCGGTGAACATCTTCATGTTGATCGTATCTACCATACGACTCATGCTCGACCTTTCGGTCTCTTGTGTTCCGAGGCCATGTCTGTACATGCTAGGCTCGTCAAGTCAACCTAAGTGTTTCGCGTGTGTAAATCTGTCTTACACCCGTTGTATGTGAACGTTAGAATCTAACACCCGATCATCACGTGGTGCTTCGAAACAACAAACTGTCGCAATGGTGCACAGTTAGGGGGAACACTTTCTTGAAATTATTATGAGGGATCATCTTATTTACTACCGTCGTTCTAAGTAAACAAGATGCATAAACATGATAAACATCACATGCAATCAAATAGTGACATGATATGGCCATCATCACTTTGCTCCTCTTGATCTCCATCTTCGGGGCTCCATGATCATCATCGTCACCGGCATGACACCATGATCTCCATCATCATGATCTCTATCATCGTGTCTTCATGAAGTTGTCTCGTCAACTATTACTTCTACTACTACAGCTAACGATTAGCAATAAAGTAAAGTAATTACATGACGTTTATGTTGACATGCAGGTCATAAATAAATTAAGACAACTCCTATGGCTCCTGCCGGTTGTCATACTCATCGACATGCAAGTCGTGATTCCTATTACAAGAACATGATCAATCTCATACATCACATATATCATTCATCACATCCTTTTGGCCATATCACACCACATAGCATACCCTGCAAAAACAAGTTAGACGTCCTCTAATTGTTGTTTGCATGTTTTACATGGCTGCTATGGGTTTCTAGCAAGAACGTTTCTTACCTATGCAAAAACCACAACGTGATATGTCAATTGCTATTTACCTTTCATAAGGACCCTTTTCATCGAATTCGATCCGACTAAAGTGGGAGAGACAGACACCCGCTAGCCACCTTATGCAACTAGTGCATGTCAGTCGGTGGAAGCAGTCTCACGTAAGAGTACGTGTAAGGTCGGTCCGGGCCGTTTCATCCCACAATGCCACCGAATCAAGATTGGACTAGTAACGGTAAGCATATTGAACAAAATCAACGCCCACAACTACTTTGTGTTCTACTCGTGCATAGAAACTATGCATAGACCTAGCTCATGATGCCACTGTTGGGGAACGTAGCATAAATTCAAAATTTTCCTACGTGTCACCAAGATCTATCTATGGAGTCATCTAGCAACGAGGGAGGAGTGGATCTACATACCCTTGTAGATCGCGCACGGAAGCGTTCAAGAGAACGGGGTTGATGGAGTCGTACTCGTCGTGATCCAAATCACCGATGATCCTAGCGCCGAACGGACGGCACCTCCACGTTCAACACACATATGGAGCAGCGACGTCTCCTCCTTCTTGATCCAGCAAGGGGGAAGGAGAGGTTGATGGAGATCCAGCAGCACGACGGCGTGGTGGTGGAAGTAGCGGGATTCCAACAGGGCTTCGCCAAGCGCTGCGGGAGGAGGGAGATGTGTCATGGGAGGGAGAGGGAGGCGTCAGGGCTTAGGTGTTGCTGCCCTCCCTTCCCCCCACTATATATAGGGCCAAGGGAGAGGGGGGCGCAGCCTTGGCCCTTCCTCCAAGGAAGGGTGCGGCCAAGGGAGGAGTCCATCCTCCCCAAGGCACCTAGGAGGTGCCTTCCCCCTTTAGGACTCTTCCTTTCTCTCATCTCTTGGCGCATGGGCCTCTTGGGGCTGGTGCCCTTGGCCCATATAGGCCAAGGCGCACCCCCTACAGCCCATGTGCCCCCCCCGGGGCAGGTGGCCCCACCCGGTGGACCCCCGGGACCCTTCCGGTGGTCCCGGTACAATACCGGTGACCCCGAAACTTGTCCCGATGGCCGAAATAGCACTTCCTACATATAATTCTTTACCTCCGGACCATTCCGGAACTCCTCGTGAAGTCCGGGATCTCATCCGGGACTCCGAACAACTTTCAGGTTACCGCATACTAATATCTCTATAACCCTAGCGTCACCGAACCTTAAGTGTGTAGACCCTACGGGTTCGGGAACCATGCAGACATGACCGAGACGTTCTCTGGCCAATAACCAATAGCGGGATCTGGATACCCATGTTGGCTCCCACATTCTCCACGATGATCTCATCGGATGAACTACGATGTCAAGGACATAATCAATCCTGTATACAATTCCCTTTGTCTATCGGTACGATACTTGCCCGAGATTCGATCGTCGGTATCTCGATACCTTGTTCAATCTCGTTATCGGCAAGTCTCTTTACTCGTTCCGTAACACATCATCCCATGATCAACTCCTTGATCACATTGTGCACATTATGATGATGTCCTACCGAGTGGGCCCAAAGATACCTCTCCATCACACGGAGTGACAAATCCCAGTCTCGATTTGTGCCAACCCAACAGACACTTTCGGAGATACCTGTAGTGTACCTTTATAGCCACCCAGTTACGTTGTGACGTTTGGCACACCCAAAGTATTCCTACGGTATCCGGGAGTTGCACAATCTCATGGTCTAAGGAAATGATACTTGACATTAGAAAAGCTTTAGCATACGAACTACACGATCTTTGTGCTAGGCTTAGGATTGGGTCTTGTCCATCACATCATTCTCCCAATGATGTGATCCTGTTATCAACGACATCCAATGTCCATGGTCAGGAAACCGTAACCATCTATTGATCAACGAGCTAGTCAACTAGAGGCTTACTAGGGACATGGTGTTGTCTATGTATCCACACATGTATCTGAGTTTCCTATCAATACAATTCTAGCATGGATAATAAACGATTATCATGAACAAGGAAATATAATAATAACTAATTTATTATTGCCTCTAGGGCATATTTCCAACAGAAAAGACCATCGCTCGTCCCCGACCGCCACTCATAAGGAAGATAATAAATAAATAAATCATGCTCCGACTTCATCACATAACGGTTGACCATACGTGCATGCTACGGGAATCACAAACTTCAACACAAGTATTTCTCAAATTCACAATTACTCAACTAGCATGACTCTAATATCACCATCTCCATATCTAAAACAATTATCAAGTATCAAACTTCTCATAGTATTCAATGCACTTATATGAAAGTTTTTATTATGCCTAAAAGCAAATTACCATGCTGTTCTAAAGGACTCTCAAAATAATATAAGTGAAGCATGAGAGATCAATTATTTCTATAAAATAAAACCACCACCGTGCTCTAAAAGATATAAGTGAAGCACTAGAGCAAAAACTATATAGCTCAAAAGATATAAGTGAAGCACATAGAGTATTCTAACAAATTCCGATTCATGTGTGTCTTTACCAAAAGGTGTGTACAGCAAGGATGATTGTGGTAAACTAAAAAGTAAAGACTCAAATCATACAAGACGCTCCAAGCAAAACACATATAATGTGGTGAATAAAAATATAGTTCCAAGTAAAGTTACCGATAGACGAAGACAAAAGAGGGGATGCCTTCCGGGGCATCCCCAAGCTTAGGCTTTTCGGTGTCCATGGATTTTACCTTGGGTTGCCCTGGGCATCCCAAAGCTTAGGCTCTTGCCACTCCTTGTTCCATAATCCATCAAATCTTTACCCAAACCTTGAAAACTTCACAACACAAAACTTAACAGAAAATCTTGTTAGCTCCGTTAGCGAAAGAAAACAAAACACCACTTCAAGGTACTGTAATGAAATCATTATTTATTTATATTGGTGTTAAACCTACTGTATTCCAACTTCTCTATGGTTTATAAACTACATCACTAGACATAGATTCATCAAAATAAGCAAACAACACGCGAAAAACAGAATCTGTCAAAAACAGAACAGTGTGTAGTAATCTGTAACTAACGCAAACTTCTGGAACCCCAAAAATTATAAAATAAATTTCTGGACGTGAGGAATTTATATATTAATCATCTTCAAAAATAATTAACTAAATATCACTCTCCAATAAAAAATGGCAGCAATTCTCGTGAGGGCTAAAGTTTCTGTTTTTTACAGCAAGATCAAAAAGACTTTCCCCAAGTCTTCCCAACGGTTCTACTTGGCATAAACACTAATTAAACATAAAAAACACAACCAAAATAGAGGCTATATAAATTATTTATTACTAAACAGGAACAAAAAGCAAGGAACACAAATAAAATTGGGTTGCCTCCCAACAAGTGCTATCGTTTAACGTCCCTAGCTTGGCATAAAAGCGAGGATAGATCTAGGCATTGCCATATTTTGTAGGCAATCCATAAGTGGCTCTCATAATAGATTCATATGGTAATTTAATTTTGTTTCTAGGGAAGTGTCATGGGTTTGTCACGGCAGATGTCCTTGTGCAAGGACTTAGTCGTGGAGCCATCGCAACAGGTTAGCTTAAAGGGGTTAAACCAGACAAGGGGACACGGGGAGTTTATACTAGTTCGGCCCCTTCGATGAAGGTAAAAGCCTACGTCTAGTTGTGATTGGTATTGCTAGGGTTTCGAAGACCAGGGAGCGAATCCGCTTTGTCTGGCTCTCAAGTTATTGTCTGTCGTCCCTAAACCGCTGTCGGGTTGTCCCTTTATATACATAGGTTGACGCACGCCGGTTTACAGACTCCCGAAGCCGGATCATAAACGTGTCCGGTTTGGTCTCTATACTTCCTATCTTACAATGCAAGTTACATAATTAGGTCGGTTTACATCTACAAGTGTTAACTCGCCTTTGGGCCTTGGGCCTTCACAAAGTACCATCATTCTTATGGGCTTCTAATCTTCATAAAGTTAACCCGGCTACTCCTGGCCGGTTTACGTCCAGTAGTAATATCCCCAACATTAGACCCCAGATTGGTTTGAACTGGTTCATGTCAATCTTCAACACTTAGAAAAACTCCTCCTTTGCATCTTCACTTCGATCTTGTAAACCACCATGATGTCATGCTCCAGGATCATAACAAACCGCCCTGACGTCATCTATTCGTTGAAGCTGAGGATTACCTTCATTAATGCATATCCAGTCATCGAGGCGACACCATTATTAACTATCCATTTTTGAGCTCCTCGATTCCCGCACTTGTTGTTTTATCGCTTTGCCTTATAAATAGGGGCAGAGGACCCCTTTCTTTTCTTTTGGTTGCCCCTTCATCCCTTCTTCTTCCTTGCGACGTCTCCGCACTTGAGCGCCGCCGCCATCGTCAAGCCTCGCCTCTGCCTCACCGTCGGCCGCTGCATCAACCTGTTCGCACCAGAGCCCCGCAGCACACCTCCGCTGCTTCCGCGGATGCAGTAAGTCCTTCCTTCCTTCCTTTCTAGATCCATTAGGGTTCCAGCAAGTTCATGGTGTTCCTTTCTCGTTCTTCGCCAGTCTTTAGATAGTAAACCTTAGGCTTGATACGCTCCGTGCGATAGTTCTAGAGCTCCCCTTCTTGTTTGTTTTAAATCAAGCCTTTATGCGCATAAAAAAGAACCTTGATCTGTGCTGTCATGAACTGCTCCAAGACCAACTTTTTTAGGTCTAAATCTTTTTGTTTTCCTGACCTGTGGTAGATCCAAAATGCCCCTGTGATCCTGTGAAACTTGTTTTTACCTTACTTAACCCTCTTCGCCTTAGATCTGTATCCTCTTTACCATCTAGGCGGTTTACCTTTGTAAAAACAATCTATCTCATACCATTAGTCACCTAGTAAACCGGCAAACCTTCTTTACGTTGATGGTAATAGTCCGGTTTAACAACACATGTATGCCCTTGATATGACGTTGTCATTCACTATTGTATTAGTCTCCGGTTTACGCAACTTCACATACCTGTATATCTTTATTCCACTGCATCTCGCGTACCACCGTGAATGATTTGTAAACCGGCATTTCTTTTCCAGCTTTTTGTTTCACAATGGCCAAACAGTTTGCCGCTTGCAATTGGGCTCGTTCGGGTCACCGAGGAACAGTTGAACGGAATGGTCAGCATCGGCACCTTGCCTAAGAAAATTGAAGTTCGATGGTGAGTTCCAGGAACAGAAAATCCTCCAACCCCGAGGCAGGGTGAGGTTGTGGTCTTAGTCGACCACATAGGTCATGGTTTCAAACCGCCAGGGTCAAAGTTTTACCGAGATGTGCTTGCCAGTTTCCAACTCCATCCTCAAGATATCGGACCCAACTCGGTGTCCAATCTATGCAACTTCCAGGTCTTCTGTGAAGTGTACTTACAAGAAGAACCGACTGCTGAGTTGTTCCGGGACTTCTTTCATCTGAACCGGCGTACAGAATTTGTAAATGGTCCCAACACTGAACTTGGTGGTGTTTCTATTCAAAAGCAGAAGGAAGTTGAATTTCCTCATGTCAAACTGCACAGTCACCCTAAGGAATGGAACCAGACTTGGTTCTACTACAGAGATACCTCCCCTAAAGATGAAAACCCTCTTCCAGGCTATCATGATCACCGGCTTTCCAACACTCATCCACTTCCTCAACGTTTAAGCTCTGCGGAATGGGCCAAATATGCCCCTCAACTCGCCAAACTTCGGGCCTTTATGGCCAACGGTTTAACAGCCGTTGATTTTGTGCATTGCTGGATATCATGGAGCGTCTTGCCACTAAGCCGCCGCCCCCGTTTAATGTGTGAGTATACCGGTGAAGTTGCAGACCCCCAATGCCACATCAACATTAGGTAACCGATGAAGAGGTCACTGAAAGCGTCAAGAAAATTTTGAATGAACCGGAATCAGTTTGTCGCCAAACTGGCTTGAGCCCCTTCTACACTCAGAATAAACCGCCTACTGTAAGCACAATGCTTCCTTTTTATCTTTGATATCTTTTGATTTGTTCAACTTGTGAACTTTCCTCTATTTGTGTATGAACAGGGTGATGATCCCTTCTGGAAACAGAAATCCACAGATAAAGCGGCAAAGCCATCCCGTCCCAAAACCAAAGCTGTCAAACGTACCTCAAAGCGGAAAACGACTGACCGGATTAGCATGGAACTTGATGAAGATGTCGATGATCCGGAAGCTGAGGTAGAACTTGACTCAGTTGGCTCCCTTTTCATGCATGTCATTAACAATGATCTTTATCAGGAGGACGTAGAGGGCACCCAAGCTGATGATGTAGAGGTAATTACCATTTCCTCCGATTCAGACTCTATGCCAACACAAAAAACCCGTCAAGCAGTCCGGAAAGTAAGCTTTTCTCATCCTCTTGCTTACTTTGATCCAACATTTATTTTGGAGACACAGCAGCATGAAGCTCGCCGGACAACCCGGCATAGTGGCCAACAGGTCACTTCAGCCGGTTTACCTGATACCCTGGTTCGGAAGCGCCGGTCTGAGGTCTCTCCCACTTATGACAATTCTTATCCCAAGGCAGGTTATTTCAGACAACCTCTTAATCCGTCTGATTCAAATTATCAGGTGACACCTCCCTCATCCTCTGGCGAGTCGACAGCAACCCAACTCCCTCCTCTAAATACTGTGGCTGGGTAAGCTTTCAAACCCTTTCTTCCAATGCGTTAGAAATCTTGAATAAGATGCTAACTGAGGGAGTCCAGGATTAGGGGGTATCTGGACAGCCGGATTATATCCTTCAGCCGGACTGTTGGACTATGAAGATACAAGATTGAAGACTTCGTCCCGTGTCCGGATGGGACTCTAATTGGCGTGGAAGGCAAGCTAGGCGATACGGATATGTATACCTCTTCCTTTGTAACCGACCTTGTGTAACCCTAGCCCCCTCCGATGTCTATATAAACCGGAAGGTTTAGGTCCGTAGGACAACAACAATCATACCATAGGCTAGCTTCTAGGGTTTAGCCTCTCCGATCTCGTGGTAGATCAACTCTTGTAATACCCATATCATCAAGAATAAATCAAGCAGGACGTAGGGTTTTACCTCCATCAAGAGGGCCCGAACCTGGGTAAAACATCGTGTCCCCTGCCTCCTGTTACCATCCGCCTTAGACACACAGTTCGAGACCCCCTACCCGAGATCCGCCAGTTTTGACACCGACAATGGTGCTTTCATTGAGAGTTCCTCTGTGTCATCGCGGTAAGGAAGGATGCCTCATCTCGTTGTTAAAAACAACATTACCGCTGGAGCAGCCCTGGCTGTCGGCCAAACTCTCCGGCTAGGCAGCTTCGTCATGACCGCCTGTTCGGCTGCTGCACCGACGATGACTTCTCAGGTCATCGAAAATATCCTCCATGCTGGCTCGGAATTCGTCGAGCAGATGGATCCAATGGAGCTCTCCTCCCTAAATGAACTCTTGGATCGCATCGCCGCCTTGGGAGTCGCTATGGACTATGATCGGATTGGGCTTAAACCCGATCAACGGGAGATTAACTCTCCACCGGTCACCCATCATGTTGAGGTTGTGGAGGAACAATGCGACAACTCTTCCTCTATTTTGAGGACTAACTATGTCCGAATACCTGAGCTCTCCGAGCCGGATACCCGTTCACGGGAGGACATCACCCAAACCCTGAACCTAGAGTCAGGCAGCGGGCCAGACTTCTTGGGCAACATACCGGAATCCGAACTTCCAAGATCGGAAACCCCTCGGCCCCTGGGTCTCGGATCGGGTAGGGGTTCGGACTCAAATCCACCCACCCACCCAGACATAAATGATCTTTCCAACATCAGACAAGAGCCCCATGAAACAGTACATCATTATTGGGCCAGATTCCTCCTTGTGTTGAACAAGGTTAGGGACTGTCGTGAGGAAGATGCAATCTCACTTTTTTGCAATAATTGCACGGACAAGGGAATCCTTAATGCCTTAAGTCGCCATGACATATCACGCTTCGCTGACTTGGCGTCCATAGTGCGAAAGTACTGTGCGATGAAAAGCGCCTGGAAAACGAAAAGAATTTTTTGGATAATCCGGCTCCAAATATACACCCAGTCCGAAGTAAAAGGGTGCATTATCATAAGACACCCGAGCTAGTTGCCAAGAAACAAAAACCCTATACACGGCATGGAACCGTACTGGAGGGATGGCTTAACGGCCCCTGGAAAATTCATAGTATGGTGGATACCATACCAACACACAACCTTAGAGCATGTTGGATACTCCGGCAGGTGGCTAAAAGCAGTGAGGATCTTCTCATCCCACATGCCGCAGAGCACCATCCCACGGATAGCAATATGGTATTAACAGTCTTTGAGACCTTCGCATCAAATAATAGGTGCAAGCGAACACTCCGCAGCATTGCCGAAATCTGCCATGTGGCAGCAATAAATCCATGGAGTGACATGGCTATCACCTTCAATGCCAGTGATGAACCTAAATTCCGAACAGCCCGACCACCAGCTGCACTGGTCCTCAGCCCAATCGTGGACGGCTTTCGACTCACCAAAGTACTCATGGACGGTGGCAGTGGATTAAACCTCATCTATGAGGAAACTCTTCAAAAGATGGAAATAGACTGGAACCGCATTGAGCAAACTAGCACAACCTTTAGAGGAATCATCCCTAGTCGGGAAGCATGCTGTGCTGGGAAAATCACACTAGATGTGGTATTCGGCACGCCGGATAATTATAGGTCTGAAGAAATTACATTCCAAGTGGCCCTGTTCAGCAGTGGTTATCACGCTCTTTTAGGGCGGGAGGCGTTCACAATCTTCCAAGCCGTACCCCATTATGGGTACATGAAGCTCAAAATGCCCGGGCCCAACGGAATCATCACTCTCGCCAGTGATCCGGACACAGCACTCCGCGCCGAAAAAAAACAGCCGCACTAGCCCTCGAGGCATTATCTGAAGCCCTCTCGGCCGAGGAATTAACCACGCTACGCTCCATAGTGGACAGGGACGATGTGATACTCGACAAGAGATCCAAGTCCACCTCCTTTAAACCAGCAGATGAAATAGTCAAATTCCAAGTCCACCCAACGGACCCTGCAAAAACAGCCTCCATCGGGGCACAGTTAAACCCCGCCGTGGACGCCGCACTACGAGAGTTCCTGCGCAAGAATTGGGACATATTCGCCTGTCATCCCTCAGACATGCCAGGAATCCCACACAGGCTGGCCGAGCATAGCCTCAATATCCTAAAGGGATTCAAGCCGGTCAAGAAAGCTCTTCGGCGTTTCTCCGAACCTAAGAGACAGGCCATGGAGAGGAACTAGCCAAGTTATTGGAGGCCGGATTCATCAGAGAAATAAAACACCCGGACTGGCTAGCAAACCCGGTGATGGTACCAAAGAAGGATAAATCCTGGCGCCTTTGTGCCGATTTCAAGGACCTCAATAAAGCTTGCCCAAAGGATCCCTTCCCCCTCCCCCGCATCGATCAAATTATTGATGCTACCGCAGGACACGGGTCATTGTGTTTCCTCGACGCATACTCCGGTTACCACCAAATCAAGATGGCAGAGTCTGATCAAGCCACAACAGCATTCATCACACCATACGGTCCCTTCTATTTTAACACAATGCCTTTTGGGCTCAAAAACGCCGGCGCAACATATCAGCACATGATTCAGACATGTCTGGAGAAACAAATCGGCAAAACAGTAGAGGCATACGTAGACGATGTGGTCATCAAAACCAAACACGTCAACTTTTTGATAGACGACTTGAGGCTCACATTCGACAACCTCCGAATATACGACATCAAGCTCAATCCAGAAAAATGCGTTTTCGGCGTACCAGCCGGAAAGCTCCAGGGTTTCATTGTCTCCAGTAGAGATATTGAAGCTAATCCGGCCAAAATCCGAGCTTTGTCACAGTTCGCTACCCCAACAGACCTCAAACAAATCCAGAAGTTAACTGGATGCATGGCGGCTCTAAGCCTCTTTATCTCCCGCTTAGGAGAAAAGGCTTTACCCCTTTATCGCCTCCTTCAGCGCACCGAACACTTCGAGTGGACGGACACGGCCACAACCGGATTGGAAGAAATAAAGGCCATTTTGGCAACCAACCCAATCCTGGCCGCGCCAAACATCGACGAACCAATGCTGTTGTACATTGCGGCAACTCATCAAGTTGTCAGCGCAGTGCTCGTTGTCGAACGAGAAGCGGACGGACATAAATTCCCTCTTCAAAAGCCGGTATACTATGTATCCACTGCCCTCACTCCATGCAAATCATGGTACCCACATTATCAAAAGATAGCCTATGCGTTATTCATGGCATCCCGGAAGCTGCGACACTACTTTCAAGAGTGTTTGATTACAGTAGCCTCGGAAGTGCCACTTAATGATATTATAAACAACCACGATGCTATGGGCTGGATTGCCAAATGGGCCATCGAGCTCCTCCCGTTCGACATAACATACAAACCTCGACGAGCCATTAAGTCGCAAGTATTGGCCGACTTCGTCGCCGAATGGACGGAGGCCGAACTCCCTAAAGAGTATGGCGCATACTCCAATTGGATCATGCACTTCGACGGTTCTAAAATGCTGGCTGGTCTAGGGGCTGGCGTCGTCCTGACGTCCCCAACCGGAGATACCGTTCAGTACGTACTACAAATACTGTACATAGACTCCAACAACGCAGCCGAATATGAAGCTCTGTTGCATGGTCTTCGGATGGCAGTCTCCATGGGCATTCAATGCCTGGAGGTGCGTGGGGATTCAAACCTCGCAAGATACCAAATAAATGGAGACTTTGATGCCAAGGATTCGAAAATGGCGGCCTATTGCAACGCCATCCTAAAAATGTCAGCTCGGTTCGAGGGGCTCGAATTTCATCATGTGGCTCGGGAAAACAATCAGGCGGCGGATATCCTCGCCCGCATCGGCGCAAAACATGACGCGGTCCCCCCAACATATTTTTGGAGAGGTTGTTAAAGCCATCCGTAGTATGGGAAGGGGACACCAGTAACAATAATCTGGACCCGGCCAAAATACCCGATACCGAACACTCTGACACAATCGGAGGCCCCGCCACCGAAATAACACCTTCGGCCCACGTAATAATGGCCATCATAGCCCCGTGGACAGAACCATTCCTGGCCTACCTAACTAGGCAGGAACTTCTGGAGGACCAAAATGAGGCACGCTGCATAGTGCGGCGATCTAAGGCCTACAGGGTCCATGAGGGAGAATTGTATAAAAAAAGCACTACCGGAGTCCTTCAAAGGTGTATCTCCGAAGAGGAAGGAAGGAACCTTTTGGCAGAAATTCACGCCGGACTCGGCGGTCACCATGCCGCAGCCCGGGCTCTTGTCAGCAAGGCCTTCCGTACATGATTCTATTGGCCAACGGCCCGGGCAGATGCATAGGACTTGGTCCAATGTTGCGCCGGTTGCCAGCTCTTTGCAAATCAAAGCCACATGCCACCCACCGCCCTACAAACAATCCCCATTACGTGGCCCTTCGCAGTCTGGGGGCTTGACATGGTTGGACCCCTTAAAGGGGGAACCCACAAGAAAAAATACTTACTGGTCATGGTGGATAAATTCACCAAATGGATAGAGGCCAAACCTGTTAAAACAGCCGAATCCGGACTGGTGATAGACTTCATATCCGGGTTCGTACACCGTTATGGCATCCCTCATAGCATCATCACTGACAACGACACGAACTTTACGGTCGATGAGGTAAAACTCTGGTGCAGCAAAATGGGCATCAGGCTCGATTATGCTTCGGTCTATCACCCACAAACCAACAATCAAGTGGAGCGCGCAAACGGTCTTATAATGAGCGGCATTAAACCCAGGCTAGTGCGGTCCTTAACAGAGTCTAACACGCACTGGGTAGAGGAGCTCGACTCCATACTCTGGGGCTGCGGACCACGCCGAACCGTAGTACCAGATATACACCCTTCTTTATGGTGTATGGCGCAGAGGCAGTCTTACCCTGTGACATAATTCATGACTCACCTCGAGTGCGCATGTACGAAGAAAGAGAAGCCGAGCTTGATCGGCAGGACAGTCTGGACACCTTGGAGGAGGAGCGCGACGTGGCAAAAGCCTGTTCCGCATTTTATCAGCAACAGGCTCGCAAATACCAAAGCAGAGAAGTACGGGCCAAAACTTATAACGTTGGCGAACTAGTTCTACGTCTGACGGATAAGAAAAAGAACAAGCTCGAGCCCAAATGGGAAGGTCCCTTCATTATTGACCAAGTTCTGACCGGTGGAGCGTATCGACTGCGGGATGCATCGACTAATTGACTCGAGCCGAACCCATGGAATGCGGCCAGGCTCCGAAGATTCTACGCCTAGCGCCGGACCTTGTGTTCGTCCCCTTCCTCTGTCCATTTTTTATACATTATCTATCTTGTTTTTCTTTCTTTCTTTTATTCTTTCTCCAGGCCTTCAAAGGCCAACTTGCGCCTCGTTTGCACATTACAGATGCGCTAGCCGCACTCATCATACCTGGGGGCTTCTTTCACAGAAGCTTGATTATTTATTTGGGCCTCGTGCCCCTCACATGTGTTATGCTTCCACATGTACCTTTTTTTGCCATTATATGCATCGATATGACTTAAGTTTTGGCCAAGCTGGGTTGCCTGGCTCTTGTATTTATGCCCTACGTTCCCGTTAATTTGGCTAGGGCATAAGGGGAGCACCTCTGCGATTGTTACTGCCGGGTCAGCCGGATGTGTACCTCAGACTGGGTGAAGCCGAAAGCTAGCGTTCTTAAGGGAATATTCGGTCGGCGAACAAAAGATGATTTTTATTTATTTTCCATATCTGCCCCAGATGTTTTTTCCTGCGTTTCCTATCGCAGTCCGGACATGCACTTTAGGGCATGCTTACCCAGGGAAAGGAACCCTTAATGGAACTATTCTCCCTGGAAGATGTTTCTTACTACCCATGTAATATAACATAACTAGTTGGGCACTTGTCTGTTCAAGCACCAATGACCCCTACGCCTGGTCTCCATGCATACCCTGGTTCTTATATAACTGAGCGAGTATTCGGATACACTCCGGGCTATCGGGTCCCGAGGTTGAAGCGAAAAGGTGCGCCATGACAAATGATCTACAATCCGGCTAGAAGGAATTATACATGTCACTTTAATTACATAGTCATGCAGACTGACTAAATTCCTCCTCTATACCATCCAATAGGCGGTCTAGCCTACAATCCTGTTGGGAATACTTTGCGGCTAATTCTACTTTCCCATAAACTAAGCTAACGGGGATCTCTTTTCCGTCGGGCCCCACAGGTCCGACCTCGACCATGTGATTTGGGTCAGCCTTGGTGTACCGCGTCTTCACCATGGCCCAGGCTTCTCGGGCACCTTGTCGGCAGGCCGATATCTTCCATAATCGGAAGCGCCACCGTGCTCCCTTGAGCTTCTCCGTAAGCTCTGCAACGCCTTCTGGCAGGGAGGCGGATGGCCACAAGGCCTGGGCAACACCTTGCATCACCTGCCGAACTTGTTCGTGCAGATGCGAGAGCTCGGATAGAAGATCACCTGCAGACCCGGGCATTTCCTCCGCAGGACGATCCGTCGGCATACCTAAAGACATAATGCTGTTAGTCGGCTTCTTTGTCGAACTCCTTCAAAAGGATTCGTTCAAGCACTTACTAAAAATGCCGCGCCAAAGCCGCTTTTTCTCCTTCTCGGAGTCTGCAAGCTGGGCTCGAACGTCTTTCAGTTCCACCCTCAGCTTGACATTGGCGTCTTGGAGATTGTTTTTCTCCCGCCTAACCTCAGTCAGCACGCGCTTGCCAGCCTCTAGCTGTCGCACGACATGCTGGTCCTCCGGATTTTCTCTGGATTCATCTACAAAATCTATTGTTAGATCTGCAGCCACGCCGCACACTATATGGTAACCATCATTCTTTAAAGTAAATGTTACCAGCGGGAGGCTTTTTCGGTTCCTGCAATGCGGCAACAGTGGCCCGCAGTTGGGTCTTGCATTCCTCCAGCTCCTGGGACAACTTAGTATTCTTCTCTGTAAGAACCTGCACAATAAAGATGATCCTTAAATTAGTTCTGCTAACAGTTTCAAGTCTCAGGGGCTACTGATACATATAAATCGCCAAATTTACTTACCCGTACATCCTTTACATACTGATCCGTGGCTCTGGCTAGACCATCTTGAGCAGCACGGAGGTACGCCTCTCCGGAATTAAAGGCATCAAATGCCTCCGGTGAGAAACAAGCAACACGGAGTACGGCCGGGCGGCGCCTATGATTCATGGCACTTTCCACTTCTGAGTTAGTAGCGGATAATCTATCCGCATCCTCTGTAGGGGGAATATTCGGCGCCTGCCCCATATCGGCTTCCGCCTCTATGTCCGGTCCTGGCGCCCGACTGGTGGAGGCGTGATCAGCAACATCGCCAGACATATTCCGGCGAGTGTTTTTTCTATTAAAGAAACACGGGCGTCATTACATTTTGAGAAAGATGACAACCACGGAGCGGGGCTTTTATACCTTTGCACCGGCGTCTCCGTCCTGACCGCCTTCCTTTTTGGCCTACCCGGCCTCGGTGCCTCTTGTTGGCGAGTTGCTGCGGGTTCGACAGGGCGTCCCGAATGCCTTCCCTGTAAAAAAAATGCCATGTGTATATGGTGGGTGAAGTGTCTAAAAGGAGATCCTAGTTTTTGGAGTTGGGATTTTTGGTTTTTCTTACGTGCGATGCAGGGAGCAGTCCGAGATAGTCGGCCGTAATGGCCACCATGGCGTCGTTGCAGCTTAACTGATAGAACTGCCGGTCTATCAGCTCCATGAAGATAACCAGATCTTCTTCAAGTCCGGAGTCGAGGGCCCGGTCAGGGTCCTCCGGTTGTGGAGAGGGGCTGCTGACCTCCTTTATGGCTTTTTGCAGTTCCTGCCGCAAACTGGCAAGGTGAATACTTACGACAAAGAATGTGGGAAAATGGAAGTAAGGGGATATAGCTTACCCAGCTTGGAGGATTGTACATGGAGAATCCATCCCATGGCTTGATGCGGGTGAACTCCTCCTCCTCTCCCTTGAACAATTCGGACGGAATTTTTTCTAAAGCGGCAGCATCGCCCGGACCCTTACGCCCGTAGCAGGTGGCGTCATCCGCCCCGTTTAAACACCACAAGGGGTGCCCACAGTATTGAAGTGGTTGCACTCCCCGCATTATGCAAATTGACATAATTTCGATTACTGTCAATCCTGATTGAGCCAGTGCTTTGATCTGGTTCATCAGATAGAGGACTTCTCTGTCGTCTTCCACCTGGGGGCTCCGTGGGCGCCAACTTCGGCGCTTCTTCAGAGGGGCATTGTTGAACTCAGGAAGGCCCTGCCGAACAGGGTCCGGAAGGGGAACGTCCTCCATATAAAACCATTCTGAAGGCCAGTCTTCGGACGACTTCTTTGGGATACTGGATAGGTATCCGGTATCGGCGATGCGCCATATTTCGGCTCCGCCCACTTGATAAAGTGATCCCCTCTATGTGCGAGGGATGAGGCAAAATAGCCTTTTCCATAGCTCGAAGTGAGCATCGCAGCCCAGGAACAACTCGCAGAGAGCAACATAGCCGGCGATATGTAGAATGGAGGCAGGGGTGAAATTGTGTAATTGGAGGTCGTAGAACTCCAGGAGCCCGCAGAGGAACGGATGAATTGGAAATCCGAGTCCCCTTAGTAAATAAGGAACAAGGCAGACCCGTTCCCCCATGGAGGGATAGGGAAAGCTCTCCGCTTGCTCCCCGCCATTGTAGGTGGCAAGCCTAGCTCGAACGGGCACCATATATGCCGGAGGGAGAAATCCCTTGGTCTGCAGTTCGACCAATCGACTGTGTGGGACTGAACACCTCTCCCAACCACCGGGCTTAGGGCTACGGGGGCGAGAGGAGGAGCTGCGGAGGTCGGCCATGCTGGAATGGATCTTTCCGAAACGCGCTCTGATGGATTCTCGCTGAGGGGAGGATGGTGTGGATCTGATCTAAGAATCTCTATCCCTTTAAAATACAATTTATTTATCTGGCTAGGGGGGCAAATGTAAAAATGCCCTGGCGCGTCGTATTCATTCGACGCATGGGAGATAGCCCTTATTGGGCACAGAAGCCAAAAGGTTCAACATTTATGGGGTCGGACACTGCTTACAAACACTTGGAAATTGGAGAAGAACCCGCCTTGCAATGCCGAAGACAATACTGCGCGCCGGACTCATCGTCATTGAAGCCTGGTTCGGGGGCTACTGAGGGAGTCCAGGATTAGGGGGTATCCGGATAGCCGGATTATATCCTTCGGCCGAACTGTTGGACTATGAAGATACAAGATTGAAGACTTCGTCCCGTGCCCGGATGGGACTCTACTTGGCGTGGAAGGCAAGCTAGGCAATACGGATATGTATATCTCCTCCTTTGTAACCGACCTTGTGTAACCCTAGCCCCCGCTGGTGTCTATATAAACCGGAGGGTTTAGGTCTGTAGGACAACAACAATCATACCATAGGCTAGCTTCTAGGGTTTAGCCTCTCCAATCTCGTGGTAGATCAACTCTTGTAATGCCCATATCATCAAGAATAAATCAAGCAGGACGTAGGGTTTTACCTCCATCAAGAGGGCCTGAACCTGGGTAAAACATCGTGTCCCCTGCCTCCTGTTACCATCTGCCTTAGACGCACAGTTCGGGAGCCCCTACCCGAGATCCGCCGGTTTTGACACCGACACTAACCCTCTTTTAATTTTGTTTGCAGAGCCAAAGCCAGACCCAGCAAGAAAGCTCGGGTCAACAATCTGTTAGAAGACAAGGCAGTTTTTGAAGAAGAGCAAAGAGGTGAACCAGACCAAACTCGTGAACCGGAGGGTCCTCATCCTAAAGCCGCCTCTGATGAATTGCCCCTTCAAGATCGGAATACTGATGAACCACTAGAAGCTGATCATGTCGTGCCTCACACTGAACCGGCAGCTCCTAACCGGGCTAGTCCGGTGAGAGATACTGAGACTCCGTCATCACCCGCAAAAACCACTGAAGGTCAAGGAGATGATGTTATCATTACTGGCATGGGCCACAGCTCTCCTGGCCATCCCGTAATCTTGGCCCAACATAGTGCCAAAGAAGAGCGTGCTGCTAGGGAAAAGGGCAAATGGAGTACTGACTTATCAACTTATGACCATCTCAATGCTGACGAACTTCACTCCGGTTTCTTAAACCGTCTGCACTCAAACCGTGACTATGAAGCCGGTTTGGTGAACTTGATGAAGGAACGCTATGAGGTATTTTCATCTCCCTTTACTTCTTGATTCCAAAGTTGAAATACTAGGCCAAGTAGCCCCCAAGGGCCGTTTTATGATGTTAATCGTAAACTGGGTCTTTGTAACACTTTAAGTCTCTCCTACTGGCCCTCAAAATGTCAGGTCCTTAGTGAAAACTAAGACTGATACTTTACTAATATAATTATATAGCTTTCCTCATCATAGCCCCCAAAGGCCGGTTTAGCTTTGCAAGGTAATCCGGGTTTTAATCCATGCGTCCGTTTTGAACAGATGTACAATAGCCCCCAAGTGTCAAGAATAATGCTTTCATTGTTCTGGAGACTTATAAAAGATGTAGTGAACCAGAGCAAATAGGCATTAGCCCCCAAGTACGAAGTGCATAACTTGTTATACGCTTTGTACTTAGAAAATATATATCCTGTTGTTTGACATATCTTCACTGTTGTAGGCCGAACTAAGCAATAGAGATGCCCGAACCGCTGATTTGCAAGAGAACGTGAAGTCCCAACAAGCAGAGGCTTTGAAAGCCAAGGAGGAACTGACCAAAGCCCTGACAACAATGGAAAAGCTAAAAGAGTCTTTTAACAAAGATCGTGCTGACTAGGAAACCGAGAAGGTCGGTTTAACCAAAAGAGCTGAGGGTGCCGAAGCAGCCCTAAAACTAGTTGTATATGAACTAAATGGTTTGAAATGGCAAATCAACGCCATGACTTCCGCTATCTTTGGTAAGTATCTCCTTATGCAGCTTGTCCAATTCATGAGACCTTATCATTTAGTAGAGTGCTGATTTTAAATCGTGACAGGCACTCGTATTGCTCATCTGGGCACAGATATGCGGATGAAGCTTAAAGCGGCTTATACCTTGATTGAACAGCTGTACTCTGGATCCCAGCGTGCTATTTGCACTACGGCTTACAATAAACCGGCGCCATCACTAATAAAAGAAACTCTTGAGAAGCTGGCCATGTTACCAGCCCGGATTACCGAACTGAAGAAGGCAGCTGCAAGAGCAGGAGCATTAACCGCACTAATCCGGGCCAAGGCATGGATTCCGGACCTTGAAGCGGAGGACATTATAAAAGGATATCCAGGTGTGAAGGAGGACGGTTCAAACTTCGACAATGATGATCTCCGAAGATTGACAAAGGAAATGCGGCCAATAGCCAGCAAACTGGCAGAAGACACAGACTTATCTCATTTCCAGTCGGCTTACAACATTGAAGAGAAGAGACAGCCTGCGGAAATCCATGAAGTCGAAGAACTTGTGCCTCCAATCTGTAAGCATACTTACGCTCCTGACATTAACCCCTCCAGCCTTATCCATGAAGAAGCCGTGTTTCAAGCTTTAACCGGAATCGATTGGTCAACGGTTGATTTCCAGCGTCTGGGGAGGGATGAAGAAGAAGTGATTGCACCAAATGACCCTCAACCGTCAAACCGTCCGGACGAAGTAGCGTAAACCGGCAGCCGGTTTACCATCTATTGTATGCCAATGCCAAAAAACAATTATGCAATTGGAGCCGCTTTGAAGCTTCTTGTAATAGGATAGCAAAAACTCCTTTATCTGTCATGCCATCGAGCATGTTTTGTGACACTTCATGAAAACTTGTTCCACTTTTGGGGATCTATTTATGCATAGCCCATGATGAGTTGTGTTCTTGGATACAAGAACTTGAAAGTATCCTAGCGGTTTACCACAGGACGGGTCATGATGCCCAACAAATATACAATACTTAGATGAATAATCAAAGTTTTGTATAAAAAATAATATGTGCAACATACCTCGTTGGCTGACCAACTGCTTGTATGGTAAAGGTGTCAACACCAATCCGGAGCATTGATAACTCCGTCCTTGTTTTGCCGAATTATGATAATAAACCGTACCGGGATATAATAACCACCGAGTTTTCTTTAAAGCACTAGCGATTTAGTCAAACCAGACCGGGGTAATGAACGCCGGTTTGTAATTGATCATGTACTGACAACTTGTAGTTGAAAGCCAAGCCGGGTCAAGGACAACGGTTTATCAGAAGATATTATGAACCTCAATAAAGGCAAAAAACTTAGCAAATAGGACTCAAAAAAGAAATATGCGAGACTTTTTACGAGCTGCCAGGCTCCAAATCAAGGCTTTTCATGGGCTGCCAGGCCTCTGAGTTAAACCATTTAACAAAGCCTTTTAAGATGGGCCTCCAATTAACCAATCGTCGTTTTAACTTTGACAAGTTCAGGGTCTGTATAAGATTGACTTGTCAAACATTCGGCGGGTCATACCAGGATTACCTGGACAGGAGTGGCTTACTTGATGAAGGCAGGTTAACCCGGGGTTTTAGGTGAATACACCAGGCTTCCAAGCCGTGGCTTGATAGCCGATTACAAGGGTCCTTTCAAACTCTTTGTTGCTTTGCACAAAGAGCCCCCAAGTAACTTTGTGAGCTGTGCTCAGTGGGTGCCCCATGTTTGAGTTTGTGCTTTGTGCAACACTCTCTTTGGCCCCACATAATTTCCTTTGTGGCTTTAACGCCCATCAAGAGGTGTAGCTATGGTGTGATAACAACCAAGCCCCCTAGCGAAATCCCTTTGTGGTGTTTAAACCGATCAAGATGTGTAGCTATGGTGTGACAACAACCAAGCCCCCTAGTGATATCTCTTTGTATCTGTGCGGCTGCAGAGACCGGTTTAACAAAATTTTGCTTTGTCAGTAGAAACTCTTGTAGGCACACACATGATGTAAAAAAGAACAGAGACCCCACTTTATTCGAGGCTCCGGTTTATTATATAATATATACATTGTCATAAATATGTACATATGAAGAGCCTGTGGCTCAAGTATAGTAAGGCCAAAGAAGAGCTATATTCCACGGTCTCTTGGTCTCCTCCTCCGATTTACGTGAGTCTTTGTGCTCTCGAACATCAATGAGGTAGTATGACCCGTTGTGCAGATTCTTGCTGACCACAAAGGGTCCTTCCCAAGGTGGGGATAACTTGTGTATATCAGTCTGATCCTGGATGAGCCGGAGCACCAAATCGCCCTCTTGAAAGGTTCTGGTCTTAAACCGGCGGCTGTGATAACGTCGGAGATCTTGTTGATAAATCGCCGAACGTGCTGCTGGAAGATCACGCTCTTCATCTAACAGGTCCAGGGAATCTTGACGTGCCTTCTCATTATCAATTTCAACATAAGATGTCACACGGGGCGAGTCGTGACGGATGGTGTTGATGCTCCATAACACAGAAGGTAACTCCTCAACTCAAAAACCCGGTGTCCGTTTCAAAGGAACCATAAGCCGGGGTTTGATACCTCGTAAAATTTCTTGATTTTCCCTCTCCGCTTGACCATTAGACTGGGGGTGAGCCACCGATGCTATATCAAGCCGGATGTGCTCATGTTGGCAAAATTCCTCCATCTCCCCCTTTGACAAATTAGTACCATTATCAGTTATAATACTATGTGGAAAGCCAAACCGGAATATCACCTTTTTGATGAATTGAACCGTCGTGGCCGCATCACACTTATTGACTGGCTCTGCTTCCACCCATTTGGTGAATTTATCAACTGCCACTAACAAGTGGGTCTTTTTGTCCTTGGATCGCTTGAAGGGTCCAACCATATCAAGCCCCCAAGTCACAAACGGCCAAGTTATTGGAATCATCCTCAACTCCTGAGCTGGAATATGAGCACGGCATGCGAATTTTTGACAACCGTCACATCTTTTGACCAAATCCTCCGCATCAGCATGAGCTGTTAACCAGTAAAAACCGTGGCAAAAAGCTTTAGCAACCAAAGACTTTGAACCGGCGTGGTGACCACAATCCCCTTCATGGATTTCTCGGAAAATCTCACAACCCTCTTGAGGAGAGACACAACGCTGAATTGCTCCTGAGACGCTGTAACGATGTAACTCCCCATTGATTATGGTCATGGACTTGGAATGCCGGATTACCTGTCGGGCCAAGGTTTCATCCTCCGGTAACTCGCCCCGGTTCATGTAAGCCAGATATGGGATTGTCCAATCCGGTATGACATGCAAAGCCGCCACCAATTGAGCCTCCGGATCAGGAATAGCCAACTCCTCCTCTGTTGGTACCTTGACTGAGGATTATGCAACACGTCAAGAAAGACATTTGGTGGAACCGGTTTACGCTGAGAACCAAGGCGACTTAAAGCGTCCGCCGCTTCGTTCTTTCGCCGGTCTATATGGTCCACCTAATAACCCTTGAAGTGACCAGCCACTGTGTCCACCTCTCGCCGATATGCAGCCATGAGTGGGTCTTTAGAATCCCAAGTGCCATACACCTGTTGAGCCACCAGATCTGAATCCCCAAAGCACTTGGCCCGGCTTAAGTTCATCTCCTTAGCCATCCGAAGACCGTGGAGCAAGGACTCATACTCAGCTGCATTGTTAGTACAAGGGAACATTAAACGGAGGACATAACAAAACTTGTCACCTCTTGGGGAAGTTAGTATGACTCCAGCCCCTGAGCCCTCCAACTGTTTGGATCCATCAAAGTGAATAGTCCAATACGTATTATCTGGCTTTTCCTCTGGTGCCTGCAACTCCGTCCAATCATTGATGAAGTCCACGAGTGCTTGGGATTTGATCGTTGTGCGAGGTATATATTTGAGACCGTGAGGTCCAAGATCAATAGCCCATTTGGCAATCCGGCCAGTTGCTTCTCTGTTTTGGATGATATCTCCCAAAGGGGCTGAACTGACCACTGTGATAGGATGGCCCTGAAAATAATGTTCAAGCTTCCGGCTTGCCATAAACACTCCATATACCAGCTTCTGCCAATGTGGATACCTCTGCTTTGATTCAATGAGCACCTCATTGATATAATAAATTGGCCATTGAACCGGATACTCCTTTCCAACTTCCTTGCGCTCCACCACAATAGCCACGCTAACAGCTCGGGCATTAGCAGCCACATATAGCAATAACGGCTCTTTATCGATCGGGGCTGCAAGCATAGGCGGTTCAACTAACTGCCTCTTCAAATCCTCAAACGCTTTATCAGCCGCCTCGCTCCAGACAAAATCATCTGTTTTCTTCAGCATCTGATATAAAGGAACAGACTTCTCTCCAAGACGACTGATAAACCGGCTCAAAGTCGCAATCCGGCCAGCCAAACGTTGAACGTCATTGATACACGTCGGTTTAGCCAAAGATGTAATTGCTGAGATTTTTTCCGGATTAGCCTCAATGCCTCTGTTCGATACCAGAAATCCCAAGAGTTTGCCTGCCGGGACACCAAAGACACACTTTTCCGGATTGAGCATCATCTTGTAAACCCGGAGGTTGTCAAAGGTTTCTCTCAAATCATCTATCATTGTTTCCTCCTTCCTAGATTTTATCACAATATCATCCACATATGCATGAACATTACGCCCAATTTTCTTATGAAGACAATTCTGAACACAACGTTGATAAGTCGCCTGGGCACTCTTAATCCCAAACGGCATGGAGACATAGCAGAAGGCTCCAAAGGGAGTGATGAAAGTTGTCTTCTCCTAGTCCTTAACTGCCATTTTGATCTGATGATAACCAGAATAAGCATCCAGAAAACACAAACGGTCACAACCCGCCGTAGCATCAATGATCTGATCAATACAAGGGAGGGCAAAGGGGTCTGTAGGGCAAGCTTTGTTCAAGTCTGTGTAATCTACACACATATGCCAAGTGCCGTTTTCCTTAAGAACCAGCACCGGATTAGCCAACCACTCCGGGTGAAAGACCTCCACGATAAACCCTGCGGCCAACAACCGAGCTACCTCTTCACCAATAGCCTTGCGCCTTTCATCATTGAAGCGACGGAGAAACTGCCAGACCGGTTTAAACTTAGGATCAATGCTAAGTGTGTGCTTAGCAAGTTCCCTCGGTACACCTGGCATGTCAGAAGGTTTCCATGCAAAGATGTCCCGGTTCTCACGGATGAACTCGATGAGCGCACTTTCCTATTTGGGATCCAGGTTAGCGCTGATGCAGAACTGCTTGGATGAATCGCCAGGAACAAAATCAACCATCTTAGTATCTGTGGCCGATTTAAATTTCAACACCGGATCGTGTTCCGTAGTTTGCTTTTTCAAAGAGGTCATATCTGCCGGATCAACTTGGTCTTTATAAAACTTCAACTCTTCCGTGGCACAAACCGACTCAGCATAAGCCGCATCACCTTCCTCACATTCCAAAGCAATCTTCCTGCTCCCGTGTACTGTGATGGTCCCCTTATGACCTGGCATTTTAAGCTGTAGATAAACATAACATGGCCTTGCCATGAACTTAGCATAAGCCGGTCGTCCGAACAAAGCGTGATACGGACTTTTGATTTTTACCACCTCAAAAGTCAATGTTTCTGATCTTGAATCATGATCATCTCCAAAAGCCACCTCTAAGGCTATCTTGCCCACTGGATATGCAGACTTACCAGGCACCACACCATGGAAAACGGAATTTGACGGTTTAAGATTCTTATCTGTCAACCCCATACGGCAGAAGGTATCATAATATAGAATGTTGATACTACTTCCCCCGTCCATGAGTACCTTAGTGAACTTGTATCCCCCAACTTGAGGGGCCACCACTAAAGCCAGATGACCCGGATTGTCAACCCGGGGGGGTGATCCTCTCTACTCCACAAAATAGGTTGCTCGGACCAGCGCAAATACTGAGGCACCGCCGGTTCAACAGAGTTTACTGCCCTCTTGTGAAGCTTCTGATCACGCTTACACAAGCTAGTGGTGAAGACATGATACTACCCACTATTTAACTGCTTAGGATTGCTCTAATAACCCGACTGCTGTTGTTGCTGCCGACTCCCCTGATGGTTGTAACCTCCCTGGTTGCCCTGATTCCCCTGATTATTTTATCTAGTTTGATTGCCCTGAAATCCTGAACCGGAACTGCCACCTCCATAACCCGGCCCATGGAAACCACCTCCTGAACCGCCGGGTGGGCCATTATCATACTGAAACATATTGGAGTTCTTGAAATCTCGCATGATATAACAATCCTTCCAAAGATGCGATGCTAGCTTCTCCTTGGATCCATGCTTTGGACAGGGTTGATTTAACAGGCGCTCAAAATTGGGGCCTGAACCGCCGCCTCTCTGGTGCTGCTTGCCCTTACGGCGCTGACCATTCTCCTGAGCACTGGTGTTAGCCACAAAGTCCAAACCGTTGTCAGCCTTGCGTTTACCATTGTTGCCATGGCCTGCCGGATTATGCTGCTGCCCCTTGGTGTTGCCGTTCTTTGCACTTTCCCCGATTTTTCCTCCTCTGAGTCAGGGTCTTTGGTAGTATCCGAATCAGCGTATTTAACCAAAGCGGCCATAAGCGTCGACATATCATTGCAGTGACGTTTGAGCCTTCCTAACTTCTGTTTGAGCGGCAAAAAACGACAATTTCCCTCCAATGTTAGTACTGCGGTATCTGCATTGATACAATCTGATGAATGCAAAATTGCTGAGACCCACTTTACCCAATGGGTCGTGGACTCCCCATCCTCCTGGACACAAGCGGCCAGATCCACAATTGACATGGGATGCTTACAAGTATCTTTGACGTTCTGGATAAACCGGTGCTTCAATTCAGCCCATGATCCGACAGAGTTAGTTGGTAAGCTCTTCAACCAAGTACGAGTTGTTCCTTCCAACATCATGGTGAAGTATTTAGCACATACTGCTTCATCCACATCCAACATCTCCATTTCCATCTTGTAGCTTTCAACCCACGCCTCTGGTTGCAGATCGGTGGTGTAATTGGGTACCTTATGAGGTCCTTTGAAATCCTTGGGCAGTCTCATATTACGCAAAGAGGGGGTAAGACAGGGCACCCCTAAGGAACTGAATACCACCCCTGGTTCGACTGAAGCGGTGGGGTGAACCGGAGTAGGTTGACGGGCTCCGTGCAGAGCTGCTAACTCGGCCTCCCGACGTGCGCGACCATGATCCACCACATCCTGCGCATTGGCACCTCCCCCTGCCTGGTTTTGTCCTCGCGGCGAGGTACTGCGACGTGCACTGCTTGACACGGCCGATTCATCCTCAACGTGTCTGCTGTAGCTCCGGCTTGGACGGGGGGGTGGAAGGAATCCTCTCATGATTGTGCGAATATGCCTGCTGCTGGTTTAGAGCTGTTTGAAGGAGATCTCTGGCTCGTCGTGCTTCAACCGCAACTGGTGATTCGCCGTCGGTTGGGAGGGCTGCTAACCGTGAAGCGGCAGCCACAATGTTGTCCAACGGGTTGGAGTAATGCCCAGGAGGTGTTGGAACATATTGTGGCACAATATTGTTCTGACGAGGCAGGTCCATCGTGCGCGGCTGAACCGACGCTCCTATTCCTGGTGCCTCCGTCCGATTTAATATTGGTTGGTTACTAGTTCCTGCTCCTGGCGTATTGAAGAGATTTCGTGGCTCATAACCCGACGGGAGATGCGATCGGTATCTTCTTCTCATGACTTCTTCGGAAGCGTTCTGATCCAGCCTAATCCGGTAGGCCTGAGCTTCCAACTTGGCCCGCTCTGTAGCCATCCTAGCGTTCTCGGCCGCTAGGTCCGCTTTAGCCTGAGCTATCTGATCTTTCACCTTTGCAATCTCCGTGTTGCGCTGATCCCGTGCTGCTGCATCCACCTCTGCGGCCATCAATGTTGCCAAAGTGTCGAACAAGTCACATGACTTGAGCCGGCGGCAGCGCAGAGCTTCCTGCCCCCGTTGGCGTGGTCGTTGTTGAACCGGAGAGTATTGCTGCGGCAGTTGATGAGTGAGGCACTGACTGTGTACCAGCCATGAAGATAGCGGCCCGGTTTGGCGGATCAGGAGAGTTCGGAATACTGTTGCCCTCGGAACCTCCACTAATCCGGCCATCCTGCAACTGATAGAGCGATTCGGTCTCTCCATAAGACTCATCGTCGGAACAGACAACGGTTTCTCCATCGGATGCCGGTCCGTCCTTGTATCCTGCTCCATGGATGACACCTACGAAGACATGCTTCGCCACGGGATGAACCAGGAAGGGCTTGCACGCTGAGCCGTCTCGATGATGTCGGTGCAGGTGTCCGGCTCAAGGCCCGGTTCGCCAATCTTGCCGATGAAGACGTGAATCCCACCAAAGGGGACCCGGTACCCGTATTAGATTGAATCGGCCTCAGGGCCCCATCCTGCGTTGTCGATGTAGAGCTTGCCACGACGATTCTTTGTCATCCGGCCCACAGCTTTTCCCTTGAGTCCATCAAAGCTACCCTTTAAGAACTCGAAACCATCGTGCGACAGCCCCATGGTGGGCGCCAACTGTCGTGGGTTTGTCATGGCAGATGTCCTTGTGAAAGGACTTAGTCGTGGAGCCATCGCAACGGGTTAGCTTAAAGGGGTTAAACCAGACAAGGGGACACGGGGAGTTTATACTAGTTCGGCCCCTTCGATGAAGGTAAAAGCCTACGTCTAGTTGTGATTGGTATTGCTAGGGTTTCGAAGACCAGTGAGCGAATCCGCTTTGTCTGGCTCTCGAGTTATTGTCCGTCGTGCCTAAACCGTTGTCGGGTCGTCCGTTTATATACATAGGTTGATGCCCGCCAGTTTACAGAGTCTCGAAGCCGGATCATAAACGTGTCCGGTTCGGTCTTTATACTTCCTATCTTACAATGCAAGTTGCATAATTAGGTCGGTTTACATCTACAAGTGTTAACTCGCCTTTGGGCCTTGGGCCTTCACAAAGCACCATCATTCTTATGGGCTTCTAATCTTCATAAAGTTAACCCGGCTACTCCTGGCCGGTTTACATCCAGTAGTAATATCCCCAACAGGAAGTGTTCCATGCCTTTCCTTAACGGAAATTGGAATCTAATATTCCCTTCCTTCATATCAATAATTGCACCAATCGTTCTAAGGAAAGTTCTACCAAGAATAATAGGACATGAAGGATTGCAATCTATATCAAGAACAATGAAATCTATGGGCACATAATTCCTATTTGCAACAATAAGAACATCATTAATTTTCTCATAGGTTTCTTAATAGTGGAATCCGCAAGGTGCAAGTTTAAAGAACAATCATCAAACTCACGGAAACCTAGCAAATCACACAAAGTTTTTGGGCTCGTGGAAACACTAGTACCCAAATCACACAAAGCATATCATTCATGATCTTTAATTTTAATTTTAATTGTAGGTTCCCACTCAGCATAAAGTTTTCTAGGGATAGAAACTTCCAACTCAAGTTTTTCTTCGTAAGATTGCATTAAAGCATCAATGATATGTTTAGTAAAAGCTTTATTTTGACTATAAGCATGAGGAGAATTTAGCACGGATTGCAACAAGGAAATACAATATATCAAAGAGCAATTATCATAAATAAATTCCTTGAAATCCAAGATAGTGGGTTCATTGCTATTTAAAGTTTTGACCTCTCCAATCCCACTTTTATCAATTTTTGCATCAAGATCTAAAAACTCTGAATCATTGGGACGCCTTCTAACTAAAGTTGACTCATCTCCAGTCCCATCATTATCAAGATTCATATTGCTAAACAAATATTTAATAGGGACACATCAATAACTTTTAGATCTTCATCATTATTATCATGGAAACTAGAAGAACACGCTTTCACAAAGCAATCTTTTTAGCACGCATCCTAGCGGTTCTTTCTTTGCACTCATCAATGGAAATTCTCATAGCTTTGAGAGACTCATTGATATCATGCTTAGATGGAATAGATATAAGTTTCAAAGAATCAACATCAAGGGAAATTCTATACACGTTCCTAGCCAACTCATCAATCTTAGACGATTTTTCTTCAATCAAAGCATTGAAACTCTTTTGTGAACTAATAAATTCTTTAATATTAGATTCAAAATCAGAGGGCATATTATTATAATTTCCATATGAATTGTTGTAGGAATTACCATAATTATTAGAGGAATTACTAGGAAACGGCCTAGGATTAAAATTACCTCTATATGTGTTATTACCAAAATTGTTCCTACCAATAAAATTCACATCCATAGATTCATTATTATTATCAATCAAGGTAGACAAAGGCATATCATTAGGATCAGAAGAAACACTCTTATTAGCAAACAATTTCATAAGCTCATCCATCTTTCCACTCAAAACATTTATTTCTTCTATAGCATGCACTGAGGGAGTCCTCGATTAGGGGGTCTCCGGACAGCCGGACTATATCCTTTGTCCGGACTGTTGGACTATGAAGATACAAGATTGAAGACTTCATCCCATGTCCGGATGGGACTCTACTTGGCGTGGAAGGCAAGTTAGGCAGTACGGATATGTATATCTCCTCCTTTGTAACCGACCTTGTGTAACCCTAGCCCCCTTCGGTGTCTATATAAACTGGAGGGTTTAGTTCGTAGGACAATATACAATCATACCATAGGCTAGCTTCTAGGGTTTAGCCTCTCTGATCTTGTGGTAGATCTACTCTTGTACTACCCATATCATCAATATTAATCAAGCAGGGCGTAGGGTTTTACCTCCATCAAGAGGGCCCGAACCTGGGTAAAACATTGTGTCCCCTGCCTCCTGTTACCATCCGCCTTAGACGTATAGTTCGGGACCCCCTACCCAAGATCCGCCGGTTTTGACACCGACATTGGTGCTTTCATTGAGAGTTCCTCTGTGCCGTTGCCAGAAGGAAGGATGTCTTGTCTCGTCCTTAAAAATGGTACTTCTGTCGGGGGAGCTTTGGCTGTCGGCCAAACTCTCTGGCTAGGCGGGTTCATCATGACCGCTTGTTCGGCCGTCGCGCCGATGATGACTTCTGGGGTCATCAAAAACAACCTCCACGTCAAATCGGCACTCGCCGAACAGATGGATCCAATGGAGCTTGCCTCCTTAAACGAGCTCTTGGATCGCATCGCCGCCTTGGGAGTCGCTACGGACTATGATCGGATTGGGGTTAAACCCGACCGAAGGGAGATTAACTCTCCACCGATTACCCATCATATTGCAGTGGTGGAGGAACAACGCGGCGACCTTTCCTCTATTCTGAGGACCAATTATGTCCGGATTCCCGAGCTCTCCGAGCCGGACGCCCGTTCGCGGGAGGACAACATCCAATCCCTGAACCTTGAGTCACGCAGCGGACCAGGATTATCGGGTAACACCCCGGAACCGGAACTTCCAAAATTGGAAACTCCTCGGCCCCTGGATCCCAGATCGGGAGTGGGTTCGGATTCAATTCCACCCACCCACCCAAACATAAGCGATCTTTCCCACATCAGGCAAGAGCCCCGGGAAACAGTACATCACTATTGGGCCAGATTCCTCCTTGCAATGAACAAGGTTAAGGACTGTCGTGAGGAAGACGCAATCTCATTTTTCTGCAGTAATTGCACGGACAAGGGAATCCTTAACTCCATAAATCACCGTGAGATAACACGCTTCGCTGATTTGGCGTCCATAGTACGAAAGTACTGTGCGATGGAAAGTGCCTAGAAAACCGAAACAAACTTTTGGGATAATCCGGCCCTGAATACAAACCCAGTCCAAAATAAAAGGGTGAATTATCACAATACACCCGGGTCAACTACCAAAAAGCAAAAACCCTCTACAGTGCATGGAACCGTACTGGAGGGATAGCTCAACGGACCCTGCAAAATTCATAGCACAGCGGATACAATACCAACGCACAGCCTTAGAGCATGTTGGATACTCTGGCAGGTGGCCAAAAGTGGTGAGGATCTTCTTATCCCAAATACCACAGAGCACCATCCCTTGGATAGCAATACGGTGTTAACAGTGTTTGAGACCTTTGCGTCAAATAATAGGCGCAAGTGAACACTCCGCGGCATGGCCGAAATCTGCCACGTAGCAGCAATAAATCCATGGAGTGACACGACTATTACCTTCAATGCCAGTGATGAACCTAAATTCCGAACAGCCTGAGCACCAACCGCACTGGTCCTCAGTCCAATCGTGGACGGCTTTCGACTCACTAAAGTACTCATGGACGGCGACAGCGGACTAAACCTCATCTATGAGGAAACTCTTCAAAAGATGGAAATAGACTGGAACCGCATCGAGCAAAGTAGTACAACCTTTAGAGAAATTATCCCCAGCTGGGAAGCATGCTGTACTGGGAAAATCACACTAGATGTGGTATTCGGCATGCCGGACAATTACAGGTCCAAAGAAATTACATTCCAAGTGGCCCCATTCAGCAGTGGCTATCACGCTCTTTTAGGACAGGAGGCATTTACGATCTTCCAAGCCGTAGCCCATTACGGGTACATGAAGCTTAAAATGCCCGGGCCCAACGGAATCATCACTCTCGCCAGTGATCCGGATACAACACTCCGCGCCGAAAATAAAATAGCCGCTTTGGCCCTCGAGGCATTATCCAAAGCCTTCTCGGCTGAGGAATTAACAACGCTACGCTCCACAGTGGACAGGGACGACGTAATACTCGACAAGAAATCCAAGTCCACCTCTTTTAAACCAGCGGAAGAAATAGTCAAATTCCAAGTCCACCCAATGGACCCTACAAAACAGCCTCCATCGGGGCATAGTTAAACCCCGTTGTGGACGCCGCACTACGAGAGTTCCTGCGCGAGAACTGGGACATATTCGCCTGGCATCCCTCAAACATGCCAGGAATCCCACGCAGGCTGGCCGAGCATAGCCTCAATATCCTAAAGGGATTTAAGCCGGTCAAGCAAGCTCTTCGGTGTTTCTCCGAACCTAAGAGATAGGCCATGGGAGAATAACTAGCCAAGTTATTGGAGGCCGGATTCATCAGCGAAATAAAATATCCGGACTGGCTAGCAAACCTGGTGATGGTACCAAAGAAGGACAAATCCTGGCGCCTTTGTGTCGATTTCAAAGACCTCAATAAAGCTTGCCCAAAGGATCCCTTCCCCCTCCCATGCATCGATCAAATTATTGATGCTAATGCAGGACACGAGTCATTGTGTTTCCTCGACACATACTCCGGTTACCACCAAATTAAGATGGCGGAGTCCAACCAAGCCGCAACGGCATTCATCACACCATACGGTCCCTTCTGTTTCAACACAATGCCTTTTGGGCTCAAAAATGCCGGCGCAACATATCAGCGCATGATTCAGACATGCCTGGAGAAACAAATTGGCAAAATAGTAGAGGCATACATAGACGATGTGGTCGTCAAAACCAAACACGTTGACTCTTTGATAGACGACTTGAGTCTCACATTTGAGAACCTCCGAACATACGACATCAAGATCAATCCGGAAAAATGCGTTTTCGATGTACCAGCCGGAAAGCTCCTGGGATTCATTGTCTCCAGTAGAGGTATTGAAGGTAATCCAGCCAAAATCCAAGCATTGTCACAGTTGGCTACCCCAACAGACCTCAAACAAATACAGAAGTTAACTGGATGCGTGGCGGCTCTAAGCCCCTTTATCTCCCTCTTAGGAGAAAAGGCTTTACCCCTCTATCGCCTCCTTTGGCGCACCGAACACTTCGAGTGGACGGACGCGGCCATAGCCGGATTGGAAGAAATAAAGGCCATTTTGGCAACCAACCCAATCCTGGCCGCACCAAACATCGGCGAACCAATGCTGTTATACATTGCGGCAACTCATCAAGTTGTAAGCGCGGTGCTCGTTGTCGAATGGGAAGAGGATGGACACAAATTCCCTCTTCAAAAGTCAGTATACTATGTATCCACTGTCCTCACTCCATGCAAATCACGGTACCCGCATTACCAAAAGATAGCATACGAGGTATTCATGGCATAGCGGAAACTGCGACACTATTTTCAAGATTGTTCGATTACAGTAGCCTCGGAAGTGCCACTTAATGATATTATAAACAACCGCGACACTACGGGCCGGATTGCCAAATGGACCATTGAGCTCCTCCCATTCGACATAACATACAAACCTCGACGAGCCATCAAATCGCAAGTATTGGCCGACTTCGTCGCCGAATGGACGAAGCCGAACTCCCTAAAGAGTACGGCGCATACTCCAATTGGATCATGCACTTCGACAGTTCTAAAATGTTGGCCGGTCTAGGGGTTGGCGTCGTCCTGACGTCCCCAACCAGAGATACCGTTCGGTACATACTGCAAATATTGTATACAGACTCCAACAATGCAGCCGAATACGAAGCTCTATTGCATGGTCTTCGGATGGCAGTCTCCATGGGCATTCAACGCCTGGAGGTGCGTGGGGATTCAAACCTCGCAATATCCCAAATAAACAGATATTTTGACGCCAAGGATCCGAAAATGGTGGCCTATCGAAACGCCGTCCTAAAAATGTCAGCTCAGTTCGAGGGACTCGAATTTCACCATGTGGCTCGGGAAAACAATCAGGCGGCGGATATCCTCGCCCGCATCGGTGCAAAACGCGACGCGGTCTCTCCCAACATATTTTTGGAAAGGCTTTTCAAGCCATCCGTAGTATGGGAATGGGACACCGGTAACAACAATCCGGACCCGGCCAAACTACCCGATACCGAACTCTCTGACACAATCGGAGGCTCCGCCACCGAAATAACACCTTCAGCCCATGAAATAATGGCCATTATTGCCCCGTGGACAGAACCATTCCTGGCCTACCTAACTAGACAGGAACTTCCGGAGGACCAAAATGAGGCACGCTGCATAGTGCGGCGATCCAAGGCCTACAGGGTCCATGAGGGAGAATTGTACAAGAAAAGCACTACCAGAGTCCTTCAAAGGTGCATCTCCGAAGAGGAAGGGCGGAATCTTTTGGCAGAAATTCACGCCGGACTCGGCGGTCATCACGCCGTAGCCCGAGCTCTTGTAAGCAAGGCCTTCCGTACAGGATTCTATTGGCCAACGGCCCGGGCAAATGCACAGAACTTGGTCCAACATTGCGCCGGTTGCCAACTCTTTGCAAATCAAAGCCACATGCCACCCACCGCCCTCCAAACAATCCCCATTACATGGCCCTTTGCGGTCTGGGGGCTCGACATGGTTGGACCCCTTAAAGAGGGAACCCACAAGAAAAAATACTTATTGGTCATGGTGGATAAATTCACCAAATGGATAGAGGCCAAACCAGTTAAAACAGCCGAATCCAGACCGGTGATAGATTTCATATCCGGGGTTGTACACCATTATGGCGTCCCCCACAACATCATCACTGATAATGGCATGAACTTCACGGCCGACGAGGTAAAACTCTGGTGCAGCAAAATGGGCATCAAGCTCGATTATGCCTTAGTCTATCACCCACAAACCAATGGTCAAGTCGAGCGAGCAAACGGTCTTATAATGGGCGGCATTAAACCTAGATTAGTGTGTTCCTTAACGGAGTCTAACACTCACTGGGTAGAGGAGCTCGACTCTGTACTCTAGGGGCTGCGGACCACGCCGAATCATAGTACCGGATATACACCTTTCTTTGTGGTGTACGGCGCATAGGTAGTCTTGCCCTGTGACATAATTCATGACTCACCTAGAGTGCGCATGTACGAAGAAAGAGAAGCCCAGCTCGATCGGCAGGACAGTCTGGACACCTTGGAGGAAGAGCGCGACGTAGCCAAAGCCCGTTCCGCATTTTATCAGCAACAGGCTCGCAGATACCAAAGCAGAGAAGTACGGGCCAAAACTTATAACGTTGGTGAACTAGTTCTACGCCTACCGGATAAGAAAAAGAACAAGCTCGAACCCAAATGGGAAGGTCCCTTCATTATTGACCAAGTTCTGACCGGTGAGCGTACCGACTGCGGGATGCATCGACTAGTCGACTCGAGCCAAACCCATGGAACGCGGCCAGGCTCTGAAGATTCTACGCCTAGCACCGGACTCTACGTTAGTCCCCTCCCTTCATCCTTTTTTCACAAATGCATTATCTGTCTTGTTTTCCTTTCTTTCTTTGCTCATTTCTCTAGGCCTTCAAGGGTCACCTTGTGCCTTGTTCGCACATGACAGATGCGCTAGCCGCACTCTTCATACATGGGGGCTTCTTTCACAGAAGCTCAAATTATTTATCCGGGCTTCAGGCCCAACACATGTGTTATACTTCCACATGTACCTTTTTTCGCCATTATATGCATCGATATGACTTAAGTTTTGGCCAAGCTGGGTTGCCTGGCTCTTGTATTTATGCCCTACGTTCCCGTTAATTCGGCTAGGGCATAAGGGGAGCACCTCTGCGATTGTTACTGCCGGGTCAGCCGGATGTGTACCTCAGACTGGGTGGAGCCGAAAGCTAGCGTTCTTAAGGGAATATTCGGTCGGTGAACAAAAGATGATTTTTTTATTTTTCATATCTGCCCCCAGATGTTTTTCCTGCGTTTCCTATCGCAGTCCGGACATGCACTTTAGGGCATGCTTGCCCATGGAAAGGAACCCTTAACGGAACTATTCTCCATGGAAGATGTTTCTTACTACCCATGTAATATAACATAAGTAGTTGGGCACTTGTCTGATAAAGCACTAATGACCCCTACGCATAGTCTCTAGGCATACCCATGTTCTTATATAACTGAGCGGGTATTCAGATACACTCCGGACTATTGGGCCCGGAGGCTAAAGCGAAAAGGTCCGCAACGACAAATGATCTACACTCCGGCTAGAAGGCATTATACATGTCACTTCAATTACATAGTCATGCAGACTGACTAAATTCTTCTTCTATGCCATCCAACAGGCGGTCTAGCTTACAATCCTGTTGGGAATACTTTGCGGCTAATTCTACTTGCCCATAAACTAAGCTATCGGGAATCTCTTTTTCGTCGGGCCCCACAGGTCCGACCTCGGCCATGTGATTTGGGTCAGCCTTGGTGTACCGCGTCTTCACCATGGCCCAGGCTTCTCGGGCACCCTGTCGGCAGGCTGTATATCTTCCATAATCGGAAGCGCCGCCGCGCTCCTTTGAGCTTCTCCGCAAGCTCCGCAACACCCTCTGGCAGGGAGACGGACGGCCACAAGGCCTGGGCAACACCCTGCATCACCTGCCAAACTTGTTCGTGCAGATGTGACAGCTCGGACAGAAGATCACCCGCAGACCCAAGCATTTCCTCCCCGGACGACCCGTCGGCATACCTACAGACATAACGCTATTAGTCGGCTTCTTCGCCGAATACCTTTAAAGGATTCGTTCAAGCACTTACTAAAAATGCCGCGTCGAAGCCTCTTATTCTCCTTCTTTGAGTCCGCAAGATGGCTCCGAACGTCTTTTAGTTCCACGTTCAGCCTTATATTGGCGTCTTGGAGATTGTTTTTCTCCCGCCTAACCTCAGTCAGCACGCGTTCGCCAGCTTCTAGCTGCCGCATAACATGCTAGTCCTCTGGATTTTCTCCGGATTCATCTGCAAAATCTATTGTTAGATTTACAGCCATGCCGCGCACTATATGGTAACCATCATTTTTTTAAATGTTACTAGCAGGAGGCTTTTTCTGTTCCTGCAATGCGGCAATAGCGGCCCGCACTTGGGTCTTGCATTCCTCCAGCTCCTGGGACAGCCTAGTATTCTTCTCTGTAAGAACCTGCACAATAAAGGTGATCCTTAAATCAGTTCTGCTAACTATTTCAAGTCTCAGGGGCTACTGATACATACAAATCGTCCGATTCACTCACCAGTACATCCTTTACATACTGATCCGTGGCTCTGGCTAGACCATCTTGAGCGGCACGGAGGTACGCCTCTCCAGAATTAAATGCATCAAACGCCTCTGGTGAGAAACAAGCGTCACGGAGTACGACCCGGCGGCGCTTATGATTCATGGCGCTTTCCACTTCTGAGTTCGTAGCAGATACCCTATCCGCATCCTCTGTAGGGGGATTATCTGGTGCCTGCCCCATATCGGCTTCTGCCTCCGTGTCCGGTCCTGGTGCCCGACTGGTGGAAGCGTGATCGGCGACATCGCCGGACATATTCCGGCGAGCGTTTTTTCTGTTAAAGAAACACGGGCATCATTATATTTTGAAAAAGACGACAGCCACGGAGCGGGGTTTGTTGTACCTTTGTGCCGGCGTCTCCGTCCTAACTGCCTTCCTTTTTGGCCTACCCTGCCTCGATGCCTCCTGTTGGCGCGTTGCTGCAGGGCGTCCCGAATGCCTTCCTGTAAAAAAGGCCATGTGAATATGGTGGGTGAAGTGTCCAAAAGGGGATCCGACTTTTTTGAGTTGGGACTTTTCGATTTTTCTTACATGCGATGCAGGGAGCAGTCCAGGATAGTCGGCCGTAATGGCCACCATGGCATCGTCGCAGCTCAACTGATAGAACTACCGGTTTATCAGCTCCACGGAGATAACCGGATCTTCTTCGAGTCCGGAGTCAAGGGCCCGGTCAGGGTCCTCCGGTTGTGGAGAAGGGCTGCTGACCTCCTTTATGGTCTTTCGCAGTTCCTGCCGTAAATTGGCAAGGTGAATACCTACAATGGAAAACACGGGAAGATGGAAATAAGGGGATATAGCTTACCCATCTTGGAGGATTGTACATGGAGAATCCATCCCGTGGCTTGATGCGGGTGAACTCCTCCTCCTCTCCCTTGAACAGTTCGAATAGAATTTTGGCTAATGCGGCAGCATCGCCCGGACCCTTACGCCCGTAGCGGGTGGCGTTATCCTCCCCGTTGAAACACCACAAGGGGTGCCCACGATATTGAAGTGGTTGCACTCCCCGCATTATGCAAATCGACATAACTTCGATTATTGTCAATCCTGACTGAGCCAGTGCCTTAATCCGGTTCATCAGATAGAGGACTTCTCTGTCGTCTTCCACCTGGGGGCTCCGTGGGTGCCAACTTCGGCGCTTCTTCAGAGGAGCATTGCTGAACTCAGGAAGACCCCGCCGAACAGGGTCCAGAAGGGGAAAATCCTCCATATAAAACCATTCTGAAGGCCAGTCTTTGGATGGCTTCTTCGGGGTACCGGGCAGATATCCGGTATCGGCGATGCGCCATACTTCGGCTCCGCCCACTTGATAAAGTGATTCCCTCTGTGTGTGATGAACGAGGCAAAATAGCCTTTTCCATAGCTTGAAGTGAGCCTCGCAACCCAGGAACAACTCGCAGACGGCAACGTAGCCAGCGATGTGTAGGATGGAGGCAGGGGTGAGATTGTGTAGTTGGAGGCCGTAGAACTCCAGGAGCCCGCGAAGGAATGGATCAATTGGAAATCCGAGTCCCCTTAGTAAGTAAGGAACCAGGCAAACCCGTTCCCCCATGGAGGGAAAGGGAAAGTTCTCCGCCTGCTCCCCGCCATTGTAGGTGGCGAGCCCAGCTCGAACGGGCACCATGTATGCTGGAGGAAGAAATCCTTTGGTCTGCAGTTTGACCAATCGACTATGTGGGACTGAACACCTCTCCCAATCGCCAAGCTTAGGGCTATGGGGGCGGGAGGAGGAGCTGCGGAGGTCGGCCATGCTGGAATGGATCTTTCTGAAACGCGCTCTGATGGATTCTCGCTGAGGGGAGGAAGGTGTAGATCGGATCTAAGAATCCCTATCCCTTTAATAGACAATTTATTTATTTGGCTGGGGGCGAATGTAAAAAACACTCTGGTGCCTCGTATTCATTCGACGCGTGGGAGATGGCCCTTACTGGGCACAGAAGCCAAGATGTTCAACATTTATGGAGCCAGACACTACTTACGCACACTTGAAGATCGAAGAAGAATCCGCCTTGCAATGCCAAAGACAAACTGCGCGCCGGACTTATCGTCATTGAAGCCTGGTTCGGGGGCTACTGAGGGAGTCCTGGATTAGGGGGTCTCCGGACAGCCGGCCTATATCCTTTGGCCGGACTGTTGGACTATGAAGATACAAGATTGAAGACTTCGTCCCGTGTCCGGATGGGACTCTACTTGGTGTGGAAGGCAAGCTAGGCAGTACGGATATGTATATCTCCTCCTTTGTAACCGACCTTGTGTAACCCTATCCCCCTCCGGTGTCTATATAAACCAGAGGGTTTAGTCCGTAGGACAATATACAATCATACCATAGGCTAGCTTCTAGGGTTTAGCCTCTCTGATCTTGTGGTAGATCTACTCTTGTACTACCCATATCATCAATATTAATCAAGTAGGACGTAGGGTTTTACCTCCATCAAGAGGGCCCGAACCTGGGTAAAACATTGTGTCCCATGCCTCCTGTTACCATCCGCCTTAGATGCACAGTTCGGGACCCCGTACCCAAGATCCGCCGGTTTTGACACCGACATGCACCTTTTTATTAGTAGATCTTTCAATATGTCATTGAGAATAATTAACCATAATATTATCTAGGAGTTTGGTAGCTTCTCCTAAAGTGATTTCCATAAACATGCCTCCCGCGGACGAATCTAAAAGATTTCTAGAAGCAAAATTCAATCCGGCATAAAATTTTTGTATAATCATCCATAAATTCAAACCATGTGTTGGGCAATTACGTATCATTAATTTCATCCTCTCCCAAGATTGTGCAACATGCTCATGATCAAGTTGCTTAAAATCCATAATATCATTTCTAAGAGAGATGATCTTAGCGGGAGGAAAATACTTAGAGATAAAAGCATCTTTGCACTTATTCCATGAATCAATACTATTTTTAGGCAAAGACGAAAACCAAGCTTTAGCACGATCTCTAAGCGAAAACGGATCTAGCTTAAGTTTGACAATATCACTATCCACATCTTTCTTCTTTTGCATATCACACAAATCAACAAAGTTGTTTAGATGGGTAGCGACATCTTCACTAGGAAGGCCAGAAAATGGATCTTTCATGACAAGATTCAGCAAAGCAGTATTAATTTAACAAGATTCAACATTGGTAAGAGGAGAAATTGGAGTGCTAATAAAATCATTATTGTTGGTATTGGCAAAGTCACACGAATTTAGTATTATCTTGAGCCGTCGTGACAAGCAAGCAATCCAACACACAAGCAAACAAGCGAAGAAAAAGCGAACGGAAAGAGAGGGCGAAAGGAAAAGAGGGAGAATAAAATGGCAAGGGTGAAGTGGGGGAGAGGAAAACGAGAGGCAAATGGCAAATAATGTAATGCGAAGGGTAAGAGTTGTGATGGGTACTTGGTATGTCTTGACTTGGCGTAGATCTCCCCGGCAACGGCGCCAGAAATGCTTCTTGATACCTCTTGAGCATGCGTTGGTTTTCCCTTGAAGAGGAAAGGGTGATGCAGCAAAGCAGCATAAGTATTTCCCTCAGTTTTTGAGAACCAAGGTATCAATCCAGTAGGAGACCACGCGCGAGTCACCTCGTACCTACACAAACAAATAAGAACCTCGCAACCAACACGATAAAGGGGTTGTCAATCCCTTCACGACCACTTGCAAGAGTGAGATCTGATAGAGATAATAATAATAATAATAATAAGATAAATATTTTTGGTATTTTTATGATATAAATTGAAAGTAAAGATTGCAAAATAAAATAGATTGGAAAATTGTATGATGGAAAATAGACCCGGGGGCCATAGGTTTCACTAGTGGCTTCTCTCAAGATAGCATAAGTATTACGGTTGGTGAACAAATTACTGTCGATCAATTGATAGAATTGAGCATAGTTATGAGAATATCTAGGTATGATCATGTATATAGGCATCACGTCCGTGACAAGCAGACCGACTCCTGCCTGCATCTACTACTATTACTCCACACATCGACCGCTATCCAACATGCATCTAGAGTATTAAGTTCATAAGAACAGAGTAACGCTTTAAGCAAGATGACATGATGTAGAGGGATAAACTCATGCAATATGATATAAACCCCATCTTGTTATCATCGATGGCAACAATACAATATGTGCCTTGCTGCCCTTACTGTCACTGGGAAAGGACACCGCAAGATTGAACCCAAAGCTAAGCACCTCTCCCATTGCAAGAAAGATCAATCTAGTAGGCCAAACCAAACTAAAAATTCGAAGAGACTTGCAAAGATAACCAATCATACATAAAAGAATTCGGAGAAGATTCAAATATTGTTCATAGATAATCTTGATCATAAACCCACAATTCATCGGATCTCGACAAACACACCGCAAAAGAAGATTACATAGAATAGATCTCCAAGAGAATCGAGGAGAACTTTGTATTGAGATCCAAAGAGAGAGAAGAAGCCATTTAGCTAATAACTATGGACCCGAAGGTTTGAGGTAAACTACTCACATATCATCGGAGAGGCTATGGTGTTGATGTAGAAGCCCTCCGTGATCAATGCCCCCTCCGGCAGAGCGCTGGAAAAGGCCCTAAGATGGGATCTCATAGATACAGAAGGTTGCGGTGGTGGAATTAGGTTTTTGTGGTGCTCTCTGATGTTTTTAGGGTACGTAGGTATATATAGGAGGAAGAAGTAGGTCGGTGGAGCCACGAGGGGGCCACGAGGGTGGAGGGCGCGCCCAGGGGGGTAGGCGCGCCCCCTGCCTCGTGGCTTCCTCATTGGTTGCTTGATGTCCACTCCAAGTCCTCTGGATCACATTTGTTCCAAAAATCACGCTCCCAAAGGTTTCATTCCGTTTGATATTCTTTTTCTGTGAAACACTGAAATAGGCAAAAACAACAATTTAGGTCGGGCCTCCGGTTAATAGGTTAGTCCCAAAAATAATATAAAAGTGTATAAATAAGCCCATTAAACATCCAAAACAGAATATAATAGCATGGAACAATCAAAAATTATAGATACGTTGGAGACGTATCAAACGGCTGCAGCGGGAAAAGAGTGAACACATCGTCAACATAAATCATCACTACATACAAGAAAAAAGGTGATGTGAGACATAAATAACCTATAGATTCACCTTTATCATGCCCTACATTGGCAACGACTTCATCTTCACCTTCAACAGCCTCAGCCGCACTGGCGATATCTTCAACAACGGCAGTAACAGTGGCCGCTACAGCGAGCTGAACTACAGGGTTAGCAGAAACACCAGCGGATGTCGCCGCAACAGAATCAGATGCGCCCAAGCTAGATGTTGCTGGCTGCTGCCTTATCAAAAGCTAACGAAGCACCCGTCGCATCAAGTACTTCGACCGCAGACGGAGATGTCGCCGTGGGCGATTCATCAAGATGGATAACTTCTGTTGTGTGCGACAATGCTGCCCTTAGTCGTGGAGAAGATCTGGTATTGGTGAATTGCACATTTTTCACAGCAATTTTATCTTTTGAACGTCTGAAATATGGGTACACAAGAGTAGTACTGAGATTACACATGTTGTTAAACTTAAGTTACCACATGTTACCAACACAAAAAGTTGTCACATAGTTCAGGTGTAAATAACTTCCAGGAAAAAAAATTACAAAGTTATCAAGGACTAGCAATATAAAGTTATCAAATGATATGAACAAAAAAACCAGCATTTTGTTTTGTATAACTATAAACAGAAAATATCTTGGTGCAATGAATAAGAATGTACGGGGAAAATGTAAACAATAAAGGTATGTAAATACCTTTTTCCTGATACACTTGGCGAAGCCTTAGGAGCAGCAACTCGTTTCATAGGTGCACTGCATGAAAAAAAATAACCAAATGTTACAAGCACAAACAATTACCAAGATTGGTAAGTGTAAATTATCAGGGAGGCATAATTGAGTTATCAATGTTCATCAAATAAGTTATCAGACAAAAAGAACAAAATTACCAGCATGTTGGTAGGTGTAAAACCTAACTATAGTTTCAGTGCACATGAAAATAGTATACAAAAACAACAAAGAACTATTGAACATAAACGAAAGTAAGAGGCGTAGAAAAGAATGTGAATACATTTTTACTGGTGCAATCTCTGAATCCTTAGCGGCAGCAGCTTGTTTGCCAGGTGCCCTGCAAGGGAAAACAAGGTTAATTAGAACAGAAAAAAAAAGAGGAGAGAAGTTGCTAAAAAAATATGACCAAGCTAATTATCGGGATGAAACTACCCAAACTACCATACTCAAACAACTGGATTTACCATGTTGTATCATGCACAACATTAATTAAAAACCATGGAAAAATCATTCACCTGCATGGAGCCTCCTTCCGCATGGTGGATAGTGGGACGGCGACACCAGTTCCCTTTTCAGCCACATGTATACCAAGCTCCTAGACCACAACTTTCTTCATAGCTAAATGAGTTTCAGCTGTTGATGGTGCATTTGGGGAAGACGGCCTTTGCAATGGGCTGGGGGGCACAACTGGTGAAGTTGGACGGAGCGGCATAGTTGGTGAAGCTGGACGGGGGGTGATGGTAGCCTCAGTTTCTTGCGCCTCTGGTAAGCCAAATTTTTCAGAAGCTAGGAACCACACCGTTTGATAGAAGATTCAGTGGCCGCCTCAGCTTGCGTGTTTGTTAGATATCACTGGCTAAGCCCTCCATCACCTGATCCGACTGATGTTGCGTGAGAGGTGCCAGTGAGCATGATCTGAGACTCATTAAGGTTCTCATCGACAGTGCGGACAGGCGTGTCTTCAACATTTGGTGTCGTGCTCTCATGAGCTTTGACAGTTGCATCATCCAGATGTGTGGTGTCATCATCAGCTGGCCTGCTGCCCGTAGCTACATTCGCGGTATCACTGCCTGAAGCAATGAAAGGATCCTTACGGCAATGATGAACAATTCGATAATCCATATCATCATCATCACCATCATCATCATCATTGAAGTCAGCATCAGAATCAGCATCATTGCCTCTGTGGTACTCGTCATCACTATCAGAATCATCAACAATGTTCTTTCCAGGGCTTTCTGGCCATCTGCCTTGCGATGAGCGCGTGGTCCTTGTCATCATACGAGCAGCAGAAGAAAGAACATTCAATCCAGTGTCTAGCTGACGGGAGGCATCTGAATGGCCCTCATCATCCAAAGCGGTGAATGAGTGCACAAGATCGCCTAGTATGCCAGCCATGGCAGACGTGAATCGAGTGACCATCTGAGTAGATTTGGCAAATTTCTGCTCAAAAGAAAAAATGCAAAAAAATAAGTTATCACTGAAATGCAACAAAAGTTATCAGGGGTTCAAAAAAGCACACACATGAACAATACCAGACAAATGTATCGTGTCATTGCAATAAACACATGAATGTATTCATGATTTAACAAACATTCAGTCACCATGAAAATGAAGAACAATATACAACAAAGCTGAAATAGCACATTTAGCTATCAGCAAAAACTTAAGTTATCAAAGGCTTTACAAAAAGAATCATCACGGGAATGTAACCAAGTTATCAAGATATGTGAGAACATATGTTGTCATTAAAAAAACATGATGGCACGAGTTTCACATCAGAAAGTTATCAAGGCATTATAATAAGAATTATCACAAGGTTGCAACAAAATTATTATCCTTTATAAAGCATATGCCACATTGGAAACAAAGAACAATATCTGATGGCATTAGTAAAGAGGGTAAAGTTGACATCAAAAGAGAGTTACCAGATTGAGTCCAACAAATAAGTTATCAGCCTATGAAAAACATAGAATAGCAAAAAGACAAAAACGAGGTTACATGCACACCTCCTGACTGCAGCTTGGGGCAGCATGAACATGCATAAACTTATCAAGACCTTCCAGACCACCAAACAGACATAAATTCATGCAAAACTCAGGCTTCAACTGGAAAAAATGTAGTGACAAGTCAGATAAGTAACAACAAAAAACAATCAAAAGAAAATGCAGTGGCAAGCAGTGTGTGAACTGAAAACATAGATATAGATTACTGGTAGTTTCTCAAAAGAAACCTTGTCAGCCTAACATCCTTGTTGAGGACAAGAGTTATCAGCTTCTTCGTCCAGACATTGATAGGAAAAGGACCATCAAGCAATATGATGCCGAGTCCAGAAAGATCAACCGCATGAATGTACAATAGCTGATAGGAAAAATACAAGTGTCATGGTAGTCACGAACAAAATCAGAGACAAAATGACAAAAAGATGACAAATGACAAGAAAGAAGGTAAGAGGAAAGCATCTCTAGCGACCCGACCTCAAATGGTCAAGTCTCTGTGCTTCAGTGTCATCCCTGGATCGGTAATGCTGACACAACATAGTACTCGAAGGATTTATAACAGTGGCAATCACACACTTATTACATCGAATGTCTCAAGAGGGAACTTAATATAATAAATATGGCTTAAGGCCATCTAATACGATAACAGCGGAAGGCTTGGAAGGTAAAGTGAGTCCATCAACTCCAATGACATGGCTGAGTGCATGACAAATGACCTATCACACCTTACTCCTCGTCTGAAAAGTCTGCAACATGATACATTGCAGCCCGAAAACGGGTCAGCACATGGAATATGCTGGCAATGTAACACAGGAGAGTAATGAATAGATAAAAGCTATCACTATATGCATATATGGCTGGTGGAGGCTGTATGGTTAATATGTTTTGCGAAAAGCCAATTTTTCCCTACAACAAAGGAACATATTTTATTTAACTATCATGGTAGTTGAACAATATTGAGAAGGTTCCTCCAACTCAATCCCAATTAAAAGTAATTATCAACCCAACAAATTATTTTAGAGTGATGAGATCCATATGATAATCCAAGAACCAGATACTCAAGATGTCCATAACCAGGGACACGGCTAACCATGATTAGTTTGTACACTCTGCAGAGGTCTGCACACTTTTCCCCACAAGACTCGATCTCCTTCGTTGGATTTCTCACACTACAGGGTGTTTGAGAAACAGATGACTGAGACACAATCTTTCAGAAGCATTTGCTCTTTACTCCGGGCGGACCGGTACACCTACAAGAACACCTGCTAGTCCACCTCTTCAAGAACTCACGCAACTTACTCAATTATGCCAGAGCCCATAATGGCTTATGGCTGCACACGGAAGTTTCTAGCATGAATAGTCTTATGATCCCTTTGAGCCTGGGTGGCGGACCGTAGGATGATCACACGGGTACTCCGGGATATCCTAGGACAACACTGGATTCTCCAGGTACCCACAAGCAATCCACCCAGATGTGTATTAAAGTTGCCACCTCAAGTTGAACCATTAATTAACAACTCACATCTGTCATGGATACACTCAAACCCAAACCACGTCTACGAGCATAGCATGGCAATATAAGCATAACATAGAAGTAACTCCCAAGGGTTTGATAATAAAACAGGTAATAGGTTCTACCTCATTATCTACTTCCCAGACCCACATGTTAAGAGATCCTACTCATGCAATGTGTGAAGGTTGAAACTAATGCATAAAAACTGGGTGATAAAGGGGTATGATCAAAGTGTTACTTGCCTTGCTGACGATCTGCAAATCCTAAAGACTCGTAGTAGCACGCTTCGCACTCCGGGTGTTCTATCGCAAACAAACAATAGCATACATAAGCAATCAAGCAAAGATGCATGGGTAAATCTCAAATAAGAAGATCTAACCGGAAAGTTCAACTGAAGAACTCCGGTTTGCAAAAAGAATCAAATCAAACGGAGCAATGAAACTCAAACTGCCAAAGAAACAAGATCCGATTACTAATCTGGACTAAAGTCAAATTTTACGGTACCAAAATCTTGTTCAAGTTGGTTAAACAAAAAGAGGGCTTAGAGACAAAGATCTAGGCTCTTGAATCGCCTGATTCCGATAAACGAGCGAAAAGATAAACTAAAATGAAAAGCAAGGCAGAAATCGCGATCGAAAATAATCGCGGAAAACCCCTGGAAAAAGAAAACCGACGAACAGGCTAACGAACGAACGTTCGCTGTCTGCGGTTAACGGGTGAAAACCGTTCGTTGAAACAAACGTACGGACGGGCGTTCGCTAAATAACTAAACCAGGAAAAAATAAAAACCAAACCGATCTATAAAAAAACGGATCTAGGGTTTTTACCAGAAAAACCGAACCAGCGAAGAAACCGGCGGCGGCGGCGGCGAACTCCGGCGAGCGGCGCGGGCAGCGTGGGTGGCGGCTGGTGCGGCGGCGGCAACTTAGGGTTTCGGGCGGGACACTGGGCTGCTGGGGTCGGGCCTCCCAGCTTATAAAATCCGGTCGGGCAAGGAGTCCTAGGCGGACACGGCCCGGTTAGGTCGGTTACTTTTTTTAAATAATTCCGTGCAGAAAAACGAAGAAAAGAAATACTAAACGGACTTCAAAAATCCTGAAATAAATTTTCCCCGTCCTCTAAAAATACGCCGGACAAGGTGAACATTTATTTGGGCCTCTAATGCAAATTTTAAAAACGCATATTTTCCTAATTCAAATAAAATAGCGATTAAACCCCAAATAAAAATACAAATTGATTTTAATATTTTTCCTCCAACATTTCATTTATTTTGGATAATTCATATTATCTCCTCTCATATAGTTTTAATATGAAATATTTTTGGGGAGAAGAATAACTAAAACCAAAGTGATCCTTGTTTCAATATTTGATAAAACTCAAATATGAGAATGAGGGAAATCACCAACTCTCTCCGAGGGTCCTTGAGTTGCTTAGGATTTCGAGGATCACAAGAATGAAATGCAATAAAATATGATATGCATGGATGACCTATGTATAACATTCCAAATTGAAAATTTGGGATGTTACAACATCATCACTTACATTATAGAAGAGAAGGCAACCCCTAGTAGGCTTGCATTTCAGAAGCGCTTTGTGTAATTCGTGAGCAATGAATTTTGACCAATTGAGATTTTTAATACCATTGATGTCACACTGCAAGTTGAAAACAAAGAAACTGAAGTTCACTGAATGGAACACAAAAACTATGAAAATTACCACACTGACATATAGTAAAGTTATCAGGCACACAAGAAAGAAAATGACAGGACTACATAACCACTTACCAGCACAACATACCATCTAGGGCTAACTTTGTTGGAGGTGGTCGGGGCAATGATTGTATTCCTCGCAAGCAAAAGCCATATATGCTTGAAAGTATCATCAGCATTTATAGAACCCTTTATGAGATCAACAAGATCAGTCATCTTAGGGGCATATCCAAGTTCGCCAAACAACTCAAGCCCTAACTCAATATCAGCTTCAGTAGGGAGGTTGTAAGGGACATCCTTCCCTCCACGCGGCACACCCATAACACAATGCACATATTCCTCATTAACCAGAAGCCTGCCCCGCCCTGGTACGACCACCTCACGAGAATCGGGATTGTACAAATCAGCAAGCCACACACTGAGATTGTTGAAGAGATGGTCACACTGGATATTCCGAAGGCTTGTGAAGTCCATCTCATCAATGGCAACCTTCCCGTCATCATTCATGTCTTTGCATGCTAAAAGAAGCAAACTGGGTGAGGCTCTGTTCCGCGGAGGAGGGCGCTTCGCCTTTTTCGAAGGAACCTCATCAATCACATCACCATCTACTTTGTGCTTCCTTGGCATTGTGTCATGTCATGTAGGAACGAAAAGCACAATAAAGCACTGAACATTGGAATGAAACCATTTACAACAACATATAAACTCAATGAACATGGAAAATAAAGCACTGAACATTGGAATGAAACCATTTACAACAACATATAAACTCAATGAACATGGAAAATAAAGCACTGAACACATGATAAAACGGCCAAGGTGTTACCGGTAAGCACATAAACAACATACTAACCGATGATAAACCTAGAAATGTTCCCACGGTAACTCAAACACAGTCGTGCTGGTAGTGAAGGAAATATGCCCTAGAGGCAATAATAAAGCTGTTATTTATATTTCCTTATATCATGATAAATGTTTATTATTCATGCTAGAATTGTATTAACCGGGAACTTAGTACATATGTGGATACATGGACAAACAGAGTGTCCCTAGTATGCCTCTACTCGACTAGCTCGTTAATCAAAGTTTTTTAAGTTTCCTAGCCATAGACATGTGTTGTCATTTGATGAACGGGATCACATCATTAGAGAATGATGTGATGGACAAGAGCCATTGCTTAGCTTAACATAATGATCGTTTAGTTTTTCTGCTATTGCTTTCTTCATGACTTATACATGTTCCTCAGACTATGAGATTATGTGACTCCCGAATACCCGAGGAAAACCTTATGTGTTATCAAACGTCACAACGTAACTGGGTGATTATAAAGATGCTCTACAGGTGTCCCCGTTGGTGTTTGTTGAGTTGGCATAGATCGAGATTAGGATTTGTCACTCTGTGTATCGGATAGGTATCTCTGGACCCTCTCGGTAATACACATCACTATGAGCCTTGCAAGTAATGTGACTAATGAGTTAGTCACGGGATGATGGATTACGGAACGAGTAAAGAGACTTGCTGGTAACGAGATTGAACTAGGTATGATGATACCGACGATCGAATCTCAGGCAAGTAACATACCGATGACAAAGGGAACAACGTATGATGTTATGTGATTTGACCGATAAAGATCTTCGTAGAATATGTAGGAGCCAATATGAGCATCTAGATTCCGCTATTGGTTATTGATCGAAGATGTGTCTCGGTCATGTCTACATAGTTCTCGAACCCGTAGGTTCCGCACGCTTAACGTTCGATGACGATTTGCATTATGAGTTATGTGATTTGATGACCGAAGTTTGTTCGGAGTCCCGGATAAGATCACGTACATGAAGAGGAGTCTCGAAATGGTCGAGACATGATGATTGATATATTGGACGATGTTTTCGGACACCGGATGAGTTCCTAGAGTTACCGGATAATTATCGGAGTGCCGGAGGGTTATCGCAACCCCCGGGGGAAATAATGGTCCTCGATGGGACTTAGTGGGAAGAGAGGAAGGGACAAGAGGGGCTGCCCCCCCCCCTTGGGTCCGAATTGGACTAGGGGAAGGGGGCGGCGCCCCCCTTTCCTTCCCTTCCCCCTCTTCCTTCCTTCTTCCCCCTCTTCCTTAGGTGGAAACCTACTAGGACTTGGAGTCCTAGTAGGATTCCCCTCTCATGGCACGCCCTAGGAGGGCCGGCCGGCCTCCCCTCCCCTCCTTTATATACGAGGGCAGGGGGCACCCTAGAACAAACAAGATCAATTGTCTTAGCCGTGTGCGGTGCCCCCCTCCACAGTTACGCACCTCAGTCATATCGTCGTAGTGCTTAGGCGAACCCCTGCGCCGGTAACTTCATCATCACCGTCACCACGCTGTCGTGCTAACGAAACTCTCCCTCAGCCTCAACTAGATCAAGAGTTCGAGGGACGTCATCGAGCTGAACGTGTGCTAAACACGGAGGTGCCGTACGTTCGGTGCTTGGATCAGTTGGATCGCGAAGATGTTTGACTACATCAACCGCGTTACTAAACGCTTCCGCTTCCGGTCTATGAGGGTATGTGGACACACTCTCCCCGCTCGTTGCTATGCTTCTCCTAGATAGATCTCGCGTAATCGTAGAATTTTTTTTGAAATACTACATTCCCCAACATTGGCATCCGAGCCAGGTCTATGCGTAGATGTTATATGCACGAGTAGAACATAATAAGTTGTGGGCGATAATAGTCATACTGCTTGCCAGCAATGTCTTACTTTGGTTCGGCGGTATTGTTGGATGAAGCGGCCCAGACTGACATTACATGACCGCATTCATGAGACTGGTTCTACCGACGTGCTTCGCACACAGGTGGCTAGCGCATGTCTGTTTCTCCAGCATTAGTTGAATCGAGTTTGACTACGCCCGGTCCTTGTTGAAGGTCAAAACAACACACTTGACAAAAAATCGTTGTGGTTTTGATGCGTAGGTAAGAACGGTTCTTGCTAGAAGCCTGTAGCAGCCACGTAAAACTTGGAACAACAAAGTAGAGGACGTCTAACTTGTTTTTGCAGGGCATGTTGTGATGTGATATGGTCAAGACGTGATCATATAAATTGTTGTATGAGATGATCATGTTTTGTAACAGTTATCAGCAACTGGCAGGAGCCATATGGTTGTCGCTTTATTGTATGAAATACAATCGCCATGTAATTGCTTTACTTTATCACTAAGCAATAGCGATAGTCGTAGAAGCAATAATTGGCGAGACGACAACGATGCTACGATGGTGATCAAGGTGTCAAGCCGGTGACGATGGTGATCATGACGGTGCTTTGGAAATGGAGATCAAAGGCACAAGATGATCATGGCCACATCATATCACTTATTTTGATTGCATATGTGATGTTTATCCTTTATGCATCTTATTTTGCTTAGTTCGGCGGTAGCATTATAAGATGATCTCTCACTAAATTTCAAGGTATAAGTGTTCTTCCTGAGTATGCACCGTTGCTACAGTTCGTCACGCCGAGACACCACGTAATGATCGGGTGTGATAAGCTCTACGTTCACATACAACGGGTGCAAGCCAGTTTTTGCACACGCATAATACCCAGGTTAAACTTGACGAGCCTAGCATATGCAGATATGGCCTCGGAACACTGAGACCGAAAGGTCAAACGTGAATCATATAGTAGATATGATCAACATAGTGATGTTCACCATTGAAAGCTACTCCATCTCATGTGATGATCAGACATGGTTTAGTTGATATGGATCACGTGATCATTTAGATGACTAGAGGGATGTCTATCTAAGTGGGAGTTCTTAAGTAACATGATTAATTGAACTTTAATTTATCATGAACTTAGTACCTGATAGTATTTTACATGTCTATGTTGTTGTAGATAAATGGCTCGTGCTACTGTTCCTTTGAATTTTAATGCGTTCCTAGAGAAAGCTAAGTTGAAAGATGATGGTAGCAACTACACGGACTGGGTCTATAACTTGAGGATTATCCTCATTGCTGCACAGAATAATTACGTCCTGGAAGCACCGCTAGGTGCAAAGGCCGCTACAGGAGCAACACCAAATGTTATGAACGTTTGGCAGAGCAAAGCTGATGACTACTCGATAGTTTAGTGTGCCATGCTTTACGACTTAGAATCAGGACTTCAACGACGTTTTTAACGTCATGGAGCATATGAGATGTTCCAGGAGTTGAAGTTAATGTTTCAAGCAAATGCCCGAATTGAGAGACATGAAATCTATAATAAGTTTTATAGTTGCAAGATGGAGGAGAATAGTTCTGTCAGTGAACATATACTCAGAATTTCTGGGTACCACAACCACTTGACTCAACTGGGAGTTAATCTTCCTGATGATAGTGTCATTGACAGAGTTCTTCAATCACTGCCACCAAGCTACAAAAGCTTCATGATGAACTATAATATGCAAGGGATGGATAAGACAATTCCTGAGCTCTTCGCGATGCTAAAGGCAGCGGAGGTAGAAATCAAGAAGGAGCATCAAGTGTTGATGGTTAACAAGGCCACTAGTTTCAACAAGAAGGGCAAACGGAATAAGGGGAACTTCAAGAAGAACAGCAAGCAAGTAAGTCTGGACCTAAGCCTGAGACTGGGTGCTTCTACTGCAAAGGGACTGGTCACTGGAAGCGGAACTGCCCCAAGTATTTGGTGGATAAGAAGGATGGCAAAGTGAAAGGTATATTTGATATACATGTTATTGATGTGTACCTTACTAATGCTCGTAGTAGCGCCTGGGTATTTGATACTGGTTCTATTGCTCATATTTGCAACTCGAAATAGGGGCTACGGATTAAGCGAAGATTGGCTAAGGACGGGGTGACGATGTGCGTGGGAAATGGTTCCAAAGTCAATGTGATCACCGTCGGCACGCTACCTCTACATCTACCTTCGGGATTAACATTAGACCTGAATAATTGTTATTTGGTGCCAGCGTTAAGCACGGACATTATATCTGGATCTTGTTTGATGCGAGACGATTATTCATTTAAATCAGAGAATAATGGTTGTTCTATTTATATGAGAAATATCTTTTATGGTCATGCACCCTTGATGAGTGGTCTATTTTTGTTGAACCTCGATAGTAGTGATACACATATTCATAGTATTGAAGCCAAAAGATATAAGTTTAATAATGATAGTGCAACTTATTTGTGGCACTGCCGTTTAGGTCATATTGGTGTAAAGCGCATGAAGAAACTCCATGCTGATGGGCTTTTGGAATCATTTGATTATGAATCACTTGATGCTTGTGAACCATGCCTCATGGGCAAGATGATAAGACTCTGTTCTCCGTAACAATGGAGCGAGCAACAGACTCGTTGGAAATAATACATACTGATGTGTGCGGTCCGATGAGTGTTGATGCTTGCGGTGGATATCGTTATTTTCTGACCTTCACAGATGATTTGAGCAGATATGGGTATATCTACTTAATGAAACATAAGTCTGAAACATTTGAAAAGTTCAAAGAATTTGAAAGTGAAGTGGAAAATCATCGTAACAAGAAAATAAAGTTTCTACGATCTAATCGCGGAGGTGAATATTTGAGTTATGAGTTTGGTCTTCATTTGAAACAATGCGGAATAGTTTCGCAACTCACGCCACATGGAACACCACGGCGTAATAGTGTGTCCGAACGTCGTAACCGCACTTTATTAGATATGGTGCGATCTATGATGTCTCTTACTGATTTACTGCTATCGTTTTGGGGTTATGCTTTAGAGACGGCTACATTCATGTTAAATAGGGCACCATCTAAATCCATTGAGACGACACCATATGAACTGTGGTTTGGCAAGAAACCCAAGTTGTCGTTTCTTAAAGTTTGGGGTTGCGATGCTTATGTGAAAAAACTTCAACCTGATAAGCTCGAACCCAAATCGGAAAATTGTGTCTTCATAGGATACCCAAAGGAGACTGTTGGGTACACCTTCTATCACAGATCCGAAGGCAAGATATTCATTGCTAAGAATGGATCCTTTGTAGAGAAGGGGTTTCTCTCGAAAGAAATGAGTGGGAGGAAAGTAGAAATTGATGAGGTAATTGTACCTACTCCCTTATTAGAAAGTAGCTCATCACTGAAATTAGTTCCAGTGATTCCTACACCAGTAAGTGAGGAAGCCAATGATGATGATCATGAAACTTCTGATCAAGTTACTACCGAACCTCGTAGGTCAACCAGAGTAAGATCCGCACCAGAGTGGTACGGTAATCCTGTTCTGGAGGTCATGTTACTTGACCATGACGAACCTACGAACTATGAGGAAGCGATGATGAGCCGAGATTCCGCAAAATGGCTTGAGGCCATGAAATCTGAGATGGGATCCATGTATGAGAACAAAGTGTGGACTTTGGTTGACTTGCCTGATGATCGGCATGCCATAGAGAATAAATGGATCTTCAAGAAGAAGACTGACGCTGACGATAATATTACTGTCTACAAAGCTCAACTTGTTGCAAAAGGTTTTCGACAGTTCAAGGAATTGACTACGATGAGACCTTCTCACCCGTAGCGATGCTTAAGTCCGTCTGAATCATGTTAGCAATTGCCGCATTTTATGATTATGAAATTTGGCAAATGGATGTCAGAACTGCGTTCCTTAATGGATATCTTAAAGAACAGTTGTATATGATGCAACCAGAAGGTTTTGTCGATCCAAAAGGTGCTAGCAAAGTGTGCAAGCTCCAGTGATCCTTTTATGGACTGGTGCAAGCCTCTCGGAGTTGAAATATACGATTTGATAGTGTGATCAAAGCATATGGTTTTATACAGACTTTTGGATAAGCCTGTATTTACAAGAAAGTGAGTGAGAGCTCCGTAGCATTTCTGATATTATATGTGGATGACATATTATTGATCGGAAATGATACTGAATTTCTGAATAGCATAAAAGGATACTTGAATAAGAATTTTTTAATGAAAGACCTCGGTGAAGCTGCTTATATATTGGGCATCAAGATCTATAGAGATAGATCAAGGCGCTTAATTGGACTTTCACAAAGCACATACCTTGATGAAGTTTTGAAGAAGTTCAAAATGGATCAGTCAAAGAAAGGGTTCATGCCTATGTTACAAGGTGTGAAGTTGAGTCAGACTCAATGCCCAACCACTGCATAAGATAGAGAGAAAATGAAAGTCATACCCTATGCCTCAGCCATATGTTCTATCATGTATGCAATGTTGTGTACCAGACCTGATGTGTGCCTTGCTATTAGTTTAGCAGGGAGGTACCAAAGTAATCCAGGAGTGGATCACTGGACAACGGTCAAGAATATCCTGAAATACCTAAAGAGGACTAAGGATATGTTTCTCGTTTATGGAGGTGACAAAGAGCTCGTCATAAACGGTTACGTCAATGCAAACTTTGACACTGATCCGAATGACTCTAAGTCACAAACCAGATACATATTTTTATTGAATGGTGGAGCTGTCAGTTGGTGCATTTCTAAGCAGAGCGTCGTGGCGGGATCTACGTGTGAAGTGGAGTACATAGCTGCTTCAGAAGCAACAAATGAAGGAGTCTAGATGAAGGAGTTCATATCCGATCTAGGTGTAATCGCTAGTGCATCGGGTCCAATGAAAATATTTTGTGACAATACTGGTGCAATTGCCTTGGCAAAGGAATCCAGATTTCACAAGAGAACCAAGCACATCAAGAGATGCTTCAATTCCATCTGCGATCAAGTCAAGGAGGGAGACATAGAGATTTGCAAGATACATACGGATCTGAATGTTGCAGACCCATTGACTAAGCCTCTCTCACGAGCAAAACATGATTAACACCAAGACTCCATGGGTGTTACAATCATTACTATGTAATCTAGATTATTGACTCTAGTGCAAGTTGGAGACTGAAGGAAATATGCCCTAGAGGCAATAATAAAGTTGTTATTTATATTTCCTTATATCATGATAAATGTTTATTATTCATGCTAGAATTGTATTAACCGGGAACTTAGTACATGTGTGGATACATAGACAAACAGAGTGTCCCTAGTATGCCTCTACTTGGCTAGCTCGTTAATCAAAGATGGTTAAGTTTCCTAGACATATCCATGTGTTGTCATTTGATGAATGGGATCACATCATTAGAGAGTGATGTGATGGACAAGACCCATCCGTTAGCTTAGCATAATGATCGCTTAGTTTTTCTGCTATTGCTTTCTTCACGACTTATACATGTTCCTTAGACTATGAGATTATGTAACTCCCGAATACCGGAGGAACACCTTGTTTGCTATCAAACGTCACAACGTAACTGGGTGATTATAAAGATGCTCTATAGGTGTCTCTGATGGTGTTTGTTGAGTTGGCATAGATCGAGATTAGGATTTGTCACTCCGTGTATTGGAGAGGTATCTCTGGGCCCTCTCGGTAATACACATCACTATGAGCCTTGCAAGCAATGTGACTAATGAGTTAGTCACAGGATGATGCATTACGGAACGAGTAAAGAGACTTGCCGGTAACGAGATTGAACTAAGTATGATGATACCGACGATCGAATCTCGGGCAAGTAACATACCGATGACAAAGGGAACAACGTATGTTGTTATGCGATTTGACCAATAAAGATCTTCGTAGAATATGTAGGAGCCAATATGAGCATCCAGGTTCCGCTATTGGTTATTGACCGGAGATGTGTTTCGATCATGTCTACATAGTTCTCGAACCCGTAGGGTCCGCACGCTTAACGTTCGATGATGATTTGTATTATGAATTATGTGATTTGATGACCGAAGTTTGTTCGAAGTCCCGGATGAGATCACAGACATGGTGAGGAGTATCGAAATGGTCAAGACATAAAGATTGATATATTGGACGATGTTATTCCGACACCGGATGAATTTTGAGAGTTACCGGATAATTATCGGAGTGCCGGAGGGTTATCGGACCCCCCCCCCCCGGGGGAACTAATGGGCCTCGATGGGCCTTAGTGGGAAGAGAGGAAGGGCCAAGAGGGGCTGGCCGCCCCCGCCTTGGGTCCGAATTGGACTGGGGGAAGGGGGCGACGCCCCCCTTTCCTTCCCTCCCCCCTCTTCCTTCCTTCTTCCCCCTCTTCCTTAGGTGGAAACCTACTAGGACTTGGAGTCCTAGTAGGATTCCCCTCTCCTGGCGCGCCCTAGGAGGGTCGGTTGGCCGGCCTCCCCTCCCCGCCTTTATATACGGGGGCAGGGGGCACCCTAGAACAAACAAGATCAATTGTCTTAGCCGTGTGCGGTGCCCCCCTCCACAGTTACCCACCTCGGTCATATCGTCGTAGTGCTTAGGCGAACCCCTGCGCCGATAACTTCATCATCACCCTCACCACACCGTCATGCTGACGAAACTCTCCCTCGGCCTCAACTGGATCAAAAGTTCGAGGGACGTCATCGAGCTGAACGTGTGCTGAACGCGGAGGTGTCGTACGTTCGGTGCTTGGATCGGTTGGATCGCGAAGATGTTTGACTATATCAACCGCGTTACTAAACACTTCCGCTTCTGGTCTACGAGGGTACGTTGACACACTGTCCCCGCTCGTTGCTATGCTTCTTCTAGATAGATTTTGCGTGATCGTAGAATTTTTTTTTTTGAAATACTACGTTCCCCAACAGATAGGTACAAAAATATACCAACCACTGAAATTGTATGCACATATATCATCACTGGTGAAAAAATAGCATTGTTACACTACTGGTAATTTGGGCACATTGTCACTGGTAAGTACAATCCCACGGTCATGATAATAAATAGCACGTACAAAAACTGGTGAATATGAAACTGTTGGGCTACTGGTAATTTAGGCACAATGACACTGGTAAGTACAATATCATGATCCTGATAATTAATAGCACAACAACACTGATAATCAAAGTTTACCAGCATGACCCTAATCAACAACAACAAATGTCAGGGGTTGCTATTCAAAATACACATACACTACATATATCCGACATAAGGGCATCTAGTGGGGAAATTTCAGGGTTGTTGTTCAAAATACACATACACTACTGCACATCATAATCCACAACAACAAATGTCAACAGAAAGAAAACCCGTGGGAAAAAAATCCATGGAAAAATAAACCTACAATCCGCCACGAAAACCTATACACCATCCACCCGCCGACCAAATCCGCACGGATTGAACCAAAATCCGAGCATGCTTCTACACGTAGACTATACAGATGACCTAATCGACCATAATGTCATCAACAACCCGCGCAGATTCGAAGGGGAAACGGATAAATCTATGGTGGGACGAACGGGATAAGCAACAGGGAAAACAGAGGGCATGGGGAAATGCGTCCCTCACCTCCGAATCAGACGACGCCATCGAGAAGCAGACTGCGCCGCCCCCGGGAGAAGTTGCGGACGACGGAGAGATGAGGAAGGGGAAAGGGGGGAGCGTAGAATGCCAACCACAATGCGCGAGAGGGGGAGAAGTAATGCGGGCGATGAGGATGGGGGAGTGGAGTTTGTGCATGCATTGGGCGAGAGGGGCGGTTCGATCGGCCCCACTTGGCATCGACGCAGAAACAGTAACGACTATGGAAAGGAAACGGCAACACGCGCTTCGCTCGCGCTGAGACGCTGCGAACCGTTGGATCTGAACGGACCACATCGGATGCATGCGGATCTGTTGCAAATTTACAGTTGGCAGGAATTTAGCTTTGTCGTATTTTTAATACTTATTCAACATTTTGAAATACTCGTTCACTATTTTTTCAAATACCCGTTCAAATTTTTTTAATACTTATTCAACATTTGTCAAATACTTATTCAACATTTTCAAATACTTGTTCAACATTTTATAATGCTTTTTCAACATTTTTTGAATACTTGTTTAACATTTTTAAGTGTGTTTCGAAGAGTGTTTTTTGTATATATGTGTAGAATATTTTAAGGGGCTTGCTACATGTCGGCTGACAGATTTTTTAGAAAGATTCGTCGCCTCGCTACCGTTTGATCTGGCTCAATCTAACGACCGAGCGTCATGCTCTATTTTTGCAACAAAAGTCTTGTTGCAAAACTCTTTGCAACCGAGATCTTATTTTAGAAATATTTGCAATAGAGATTGTGTTGCAGAAATTTACTTTTGCAACGGAAGTCTTGTTGTAAAATCCTTTGCAACATAGATCTTGTTTCAGAAACATTTGAACAGAGGTTTGAGTTGCAAAAAAAATTCCACAAGAGATCGTGTAGCAAAAAAACATCCCTGTATTTTTTTGCAACAGAGGTCAAGTTGCAAAAAAATTATGCAACGAAGGTAATGTTGTGGGAACTCTTTGTGCGGCAGCACCGGCAGTTACAGCTGAAGCACTGCTGAATCTCAATGAGGCGATAGACATAGACGCTAGTGCTTTTCAGAGGCGGCGGCGACATGGATTGACGGGCGAAGGTTGCATGCCTTGCAAAGGCGAGCGATGAAGGAGTGTTGCATCTCGATCTAGAGGCAGCAGCCGATTGAATCTCCGCGCGCGCGCGCGCGCGTGTGCGTGCGTGTGTGTGTGAGAGAGAGAGAGAGGGAGGGAGAGAATAGGAGGAGGAAGAATATGAGGGACGCGGGCAGTAAAGCACTTGCTTGCCGGCGCTGGCCGCCGCTGCAGAAGAAGCAGCAGGAGGGGATCTGCATATGGGAATGGATTGCTGAACAAAAAATATGTGGCGGTTGTTGCTCTGGGGATAAGGATGAGAGTGCATGCGGTTCTGGGCCTACGTACACGTGGCGCACGCGCACGAGAGGATTGACACGATGGTGAATATCAGCCGGCTGAACTGAATCTTTTTCCATATTTTAATGTATAAATAAAAGTATAAAAATAAAGCAAAAAGACAGCAGAAAATAGAAAAATACACAGGCTGTAGCCTCCTGCGCGGCTGGGCCGGGTTCCCCCACGACGCGAGGCTTCCCCTGTGCTCGCTTAAAGCGAGAAATAGGGTGCCCTCCGGCGTCAAAGGGTCGATCTCACAGGCGCACGACCACTTGGTCCAACCCATCTCCCACTGTTCGTATCGCTTAGCAATTTTGGTTTTGCGAAGCTCCTATAGAAGTTTCCCAGCCATTTTTTCAGGTATGGGAACCGTATAGAAGGTTCATTATACGGCTTTTTTCCTTTTATTTTCCTGCTTCCTTTTTTTCATTTTAAATTTTCGTTTTTCTGTTTTTGATTTTTAAAGGCTTTGTTTTTGTTCTTCTTCTTCTTCTTTCTCTTTTTCTCCTTCTTTGTTTTCCTTTTTTTCTTTTCCAAAAAATGTTGGCACTCTTGGAGGATGTTTCCAAACACAAATATTACATCCATACAAGGAATTTGATGCAACGAGAATAATCAGCACAAGCAAAACATTGCAGATAAGAATAAAGACTTCCTGTGGATCTCTTCCAAAATGGATAAAAACATTTTCAATAAGTATTACAGCACAGGGCAAGCTTAACCAATACTCCCTCTGTCTGGAAATACTTGTCATCAAAATGAATAAAAAGAGATGTAGAGTACCTTATTAAACTAGTTAAACCACTACTTTAACTTGCACTTATTGTTCTATCATGCCAACAGAGAAACTGAGTAAAACAAATCATGGTGAAATTTGGCATGCATCAGTCAAAGTCTGACCTATGAATTTTACTTTTCAGTCTTGTGTTCCACTTCACACTCCTTTTCTTCTGATATTGCTTCTTACTCATCAGTTTCAGCTCTTAATTCACTGCCTTTTGCACTACCTGGCATTCTCAAACCCTTTCGTGAGTAGTAGTACTTCTTCCGCCCGATATCAACAAGCTTGGCAGCCTCCTCCACCCTCGATGCATCTACCAATCCATTCACTACATCCTGCAGCACTCCACACTCCACTCTACAGCCCCTTTTACGACTAAACATTTCATAGCAGTACCTCAGTGCACAATCCAGGTCTCCAACCTGCAGAAGGTGTGGCACGAGAGTCTCATAAGTTCCCTTATTTGCGGCACAGTGATTTTTTACCAAATCATCATACAGCTTCTTGGCCTCCTGTAACATCCCTGCTTTCAAATATCCTCGAATCAACTCATTGTAGGATACCGTGTCGGGTTTTGGCCCGTCCTTCTCCAACCTCTCAAGCACAGCAGCTGCATCATCAATCCTCCCTTCTGCAACCAAACCCCGCAGCTTGGCATTGTAGCACTTTGCATCTGGCTCCAAATTCCTCTCCTTCATCATCTCCCATACTGTCTCTGCTTCATCCGTGGGGCCATTGTTACAAAACCCATTCAACAGAGTGTTGAAAGTAATAATGTCAGCTGAAACACCGTGCTTCTCCATGAGAAGAACAACATCAAGAGCAGCTGAGAGGTCAGACTTCTGGCACAATGCGCGGATGAGTATGTTGTACGAGTATACGCTGGGAACAATCGAGGGGTGGGTGGCTGGGATATCCTGGAATGCAGCAGTGAGCACGTCCAAATCCCCAGCTTCGGCGTACGCTGCAAGAAGGGCATTGAATGTCATGGTGGATTTATGCTGCGCGGGAAGTTCATGGAAGGTTGCGGCAGCGTGGGATGGCATGGAGGCACGGCCGTAGAGGCGGATGAGGCGCGTGGCGAATCCCTCGTCTGAGGTCTCGAGGAAGGGCTTCTGCGCTTCGATGATGGCCTCGATGCCGTCTTGGCGGCCAAAGGAAGTGAGGCGGCTCACCGCTACCTCGTACACGCGGTGCCGCTCGCGGAAGCGCGACGACACGGTTGACGCTTGGACGAACTCGGAGACCAGCTTATCAGGGTCGCGCTGCCGGATGAGGGCAATGAGGATATCGTCAAGGGGCTTCGGGAGCTTGCGGTCCGCGTCGGACTCAGCTTTGGCGGCGGGCTGTGCGTCGAGGGGCTTCGGGAGCTTCTGGCCCGCGATGGAGTCAGCATCGGCGGCAGACGGTTTCGGCGTCGGCGCCGGCGCCGGCGCGCGCTTGGTCTTGGGGTTGTGCTTGGGTAGTTTTGCCGTTGGCGAGGAGGAGGAGAAGATGCGGGAGAGGCTGTTCGCCCGGGCGGCGGCGGCGGCGGCGGCGGCGGCGGAGGCCATGGGAATGGGAAGGCGGCGGATGGGGGCGGTTTGGGGCGAGAGGAGCGGAATGGGCGAACGAGGGTTTTCCTGCTCTATACACTTCTTCTTAGTTAGGTCGTCAAAATGTTAGCCCATCTGACCGTCTCCCAAGTACCAGCCCGGCTCAGCCCAGCCCAGCCACAAAGAAAGTGATCAACATCTTAAATGTTAGAAAGTGATTAACATTATTTGTATACACGTTCAATATTTTTCGAACGCTTATTCAATACTTTTAAATACTTGTTCAACTTTTTTAAAATACATGTTCTACATTTTGCAAATACTTCTTTAGCATTTTCTAATAGTTATTCAGCATTTTCAAATACTTCTTCAATATTTTTAATACTTATTCAACATTTTGAAATACTCGTTCAACATTTTTTCGAATACTCGTTCAACAATTTTTAATACTTATTCAACATTTGTTAAATACTTATTCAACATTTTTAATACTTATTCAACATTTTCATATACTTGTTCAATATTTTTCAAATTCTTGTTCAACATTTTATAATACCTTTTTGACATTTTTCAAATACTTGTTTAACATTTTTTTAATGTGTTTTGAAGAGTATTTTTTGTATATATATGTAGAATATTTTAAGGGGATTGCTACGTGTTGGCTGGCAGATTTTTTAAAAAGATTCGACGCCTCGCTAGCCGTTCAATCTGGCTCAATCTAATGACCGAGCGTCGTGCTCTATTTTTGCAACAAAAGTCTTGTTGCAAAACTCTTTGCAACCGAGATCTTATTTCAGAAATATTTGTAACAGAGGTTGTGTTGCTTTTGCAACGGAAGTCTTGTTGTAGAATCCTTTGCAATATAGACCTTATTTCAGAAACATTTGAACAGAGGTTTGAGTTGCAATTTCTTCCACAAGAGATCATGTAGCAAAAAAACATCCTTGTAGTTTTTTTGCAACACAGGTCAAATTGCAAAAAAATTATGCAACGAAGATAATGTTGCGGGAACTCTTTGTGCGGCAGGCGCACGACCACTTGGTCCAGCCCATCTGAGAGCTCCTAACCGGCGCCCATCTCCCACTGTTCGCATCGCTTAGCAGTTTTGGTTTTGCGAAGCTCCTATAGAAGTTTCCCAGCCATTTTTTCAGGTATGGGAACCGTATAAAAGGTTTATTATATGGCTTTTTCCTTTTCTTTTTCTGCTTCCTTTTTTCATTTTAAATTTCGTTTTTCTGTTTTTGTTTTTTAAAGGCTTTGTTGTTGTGCTTCTTCTTCTTTCTCTTTTTTTTCCTTCTTTGTTTTTCTTTTTTTCTTTCCCAAAAAATGTTGGCATTTAAAATCAATTGTTCTGAAATTCATTAATGTTTTTGGAAATTAAGAACATGTTCGTATTTTAACACAATTTGTTCATAAAATCCAAACATAGTTACTCAATTTCAGAAAATGTTCTCGTTTCTCAAATTTGTTAACAGATCCAAAAAATGTTTCTAAATTTAAAAATATTCCCATTTTCAAAAAAATCACAAATTCAAAGAACAATTGGAATTTTAAATGTGTTCCAATTTTCAAAGATTGTTTGTGTTTTCTAAAAATATTCATAGACTCAAAAGATTTTATTGTATTAAAAATGTTCTTTCATTTAAAAAAATCATGTTTCCTTCAAGTTTTGAAAAAATGTTCATAGTTTCAAAATTGTTGGTGTTTTTCCAAAATTGTTTGGTATGTTATTTTTTGTTCTCATTTCATAATTCGTTTTGAACTTCAAAATGTGTTAACAATTTTCAAAGATTGTTAGTGTTTTCAATAAATATGTTCTACTCCCTCTGTCCCATAATATAAAATGTTTTTTGACACTGGTGTAGTGTTAAAAAACGTCTTATATTATGGGACGGAGGGAGTAATTTTTAAAAAATTGTTCATTGATCAAAAGATGTCCACAAATTTAAAAAATGTTTGCCTATTAAAAAATGTTCACGGATTTCAAAATATGTTCCTGTTTTCAAGTTTTGTTTTGAGTTTTGAAAATTGTTTCTGTTTTAAAAAATTGCTCGCAAATTGAAAAAATGTTCAGGATTTCAGAATTTGTTCAAGTTTTCAAAAAATATGCAGAGTAAAAAATGTTTTCAATTCCAAAAAGTTTTTCATTTTCAGAACAATATTTAGCATTTAATTGTTTTCCTAGACTTTCCAAAAACGTTCGAAAAATCTGTAAAGATTGCTTTAAATGTGTCATTTCGGAAAGATTTAAAAAGGAAATTGCGCTTTCGCTCCAGTGGCTAGTGGCACATGTTCAACAATAAAAATTCGCGTGTTCAATTTCAGGCAACGCCTAGCTGGTTTCTTTTTCTTTGGGCAATGCTAGGTGCTGGCGCGCCGGCCCAATTTTTCAGCCGGTTGTCCCGGAGCCGTCTGCCCTGCACGCGTACAACAGTCAGAGCCGTCCCACGTCCTCCCCCATCATCAACTTCCCGCACAGGAAAAAAGAGAGGAAAAGGAGAGCACCGCCCCCGCATGTGCCGACCGCCTCGCCTCCTCGTCTTACCTTGCAGCACCGTCACGAACACCGCTGCGCAGCCGGCTTTCCGCCTCCCGCTTGTCTCCGCACGGCTGTCCTGCCTCTCCTCTCCCGGGCCCGTCGCGTTGTCGTGCAGCGCCGCCAACCTCGTCGCACCTAGTGGCCGCCGGCGTTGCAACAAAATGCCGCTGATGGTTTGCAGCCCCCTCTGTTGCAACTCTTGTCGCCAACGGTGGTAACCCTCCATCACCAATGGTTTTTGGCATGGCCGACATTGCAAAAATGGAAGACGGTGGTAGCAAAAAACTAGGCTGCTTCCAACAAAATTAAAAGACGACGGTAGGAGAAATTGGTCTGGTTCTAGCAAAAATAAAAAAAGTGGTATAAAAATGTTTCTCATTCTAGCAAAAATGACCCTAGTTCCTGCAAAACTAGAGAGGAGAAAAACACACTACATGCCCACGCTCACCATGGTCACCATTGAGGGAGGAAAAGTCGGTTCCTGCAAACCATGACAAATGGTTCCATCAAATCACCATGCTGGTTGCAGCATTTCATCGATCTTGCGATGGGTGCTTCCAGCAAATGCGGTCTTCGGTTCCAACAAAATGCGACGCCGATTCCAACCAATCGTGACGCCAGTTGCAACATTGTCGCGACGTCCTCACCATGCCTTCGCCCCAATGTAGCACTTGGTTTGCAGGTTCCAACTGACCACGAAGGCGATTTCCAGCATCTCTGGTGGCGGATGTAGGACCGCGCCAGGTCGGTTCCAACACCATCGCCGACCAGGTCCAGCAAAAAATGATGCTAGTTGCACCACCGCTCCAGGCCGGTTCCAGCACCACCACCGGCCGGTTCTAGCAAAATCTGCTGCTGGTTGCAACACCTGATCGGCTTTGAAGCTTGCAGCATGGCAGGAGGCTTCTCGTGCACGAGCACGTCGTTTTTGATGAGAGCTTGTTAGTGGTTCCGCCACCACCAAGGCTGGAGGTCATGGCGGCCGCCCCACCCCCATCCACTGCGTCGACAATGCTGAAAGGATCGAGATGGACCTAAAGGGGGGGTGAATAGGTACAATTACAAATTTTAATTATTACTTAGCAATTTTAGGTAATAATACGGAATATGAAGATAAGCCTAACAATTGCAAGTGTAGTACTAAGAGCTAAGCAGGATAAACAAGTAGCACAAGTATGTAAGTAAGCAAGCACAATATGATACGAGTAAGTGCTAAGAGACAAGTAACCACAAGTAGAGAGTTAGGGTTAGGAATAACCGCAACTCCAGGAGACGAGGATGTATGTCGATGTTCACTTCCTTGGAGGGAAGCTACGTCACTGTTAGAGAGGTGGATGTTACCATGAAGGCACACCAACACCACGAAGGCTCACCCTATTCTCCCTTTGAGACAACACCACAAAGGCGTTTCTCAACCACTAGTGGTAGACCTTGAGGTGGTCTCCGAACCCTCACAAACTTTCCGAGGGTAATCACAATGGTTGATTCCTCTCCGAATGACTCCTACCGCCTAGGAGTCTCCAACCTCCAAGAGTAACAAGAACGATGGAGAAAAAACTCAAGACTTGCTCAAATCACAAATTCCTTTGGTGCAAAGGTGGGGAAGGAGTGGATCTATCACTTGATCGGACAACTTCTCTCAAGTGCTCTCAAATCCCTTAGGGATCTAAGATTTGGTGTGGAAGAGTGAGAGAGTGAGTGAAATGTGTTCTTAGAGCATCTCCAGCCGCGCCCCCAACAAGGCCCCTCAGGCGACTTTTCGGTCGCCGGCGCCAAAAAATTGGCCCAGTCGCGCCCCCAAGGGCCCAATTTTCGCCGGCTCGGGCCGAAATTGGCGCCGGCGGACCCAACCCGAACCCGGCGCGCTGGGGGCACTCGGGAGCGCCGGGCGAATCGTTTTTGGCGCGAAAGAGCTGCGGGCCCTCCTTGCGTCCTCATCGCCTCGTTTCCCGCGGAGAAATCAATGCCAAAACTGCCGCGTGCTGCCGCGCCGGTCAGCCTCCGCCATTGATGCCTCATGGGCGGCGCAGTGAAGGCGTGACGACGCGCGTCCCCGCGCATGCCACGCGTAGATGAAGCCGCCACGCGTGCTCACGCCGCCTCCACCTATATAAGCCGACCCTAGCGCGCCGGTGGCACGCACAAAGTCTCCACTGCCGACGCGCCCTATCTCCCTTTTCTCCCTCTCCCCTCGCCTTCCCAGTTCGTACAAATGGCCGAACGATTCCCAGGCGACGGCGCGGAGGCGAACGGCTTCGGCCGCCTCCACCTTCACGAAAACGAAGTCCGGCTCCTCTATGAGGCCGAGTACCCGGTCCCGTCGGACATGCGGGTGCCCGGGGCGTGGAGAATCAGTGCCGGCGGGGTCCCGGTGCCACCACCGCCCACCGGGGCGGCGCGTCATGCGGAGATCGCGCGTATTCGCGCCTCTCTGCCGCGGGCGGCGAGGGAGGGGCCGCGCTACGTCCTCGACAGCCCGCTCTGGGAGCCCTACTTCCGCCGCCATCACGCCAAGCAACTCGAGGCCACCAACAGCATCGTGCCCTCCGGCAGGCTCAACTCCGAAGGACGGCGCCGATGGTGGGGCGTGCTCGGCCGCACTTTGGAGGCCGTCCTCGAGTACATCAAGGGTGGCAACACGCCGAGGCTGGAGTATCCCTCCCCGCCGTCCTTCTCTCGTCGCCGTGGGAGCTCGTGGACGCCGAGGCGCATGGACCCCGGGGCGTCCTCCTCCTCGTCCGGTCGGTCGACCGGCTCTCCCAGCCTCCGCCCGGTCAAGCCGGAGCCCCAGGAGCCCCAGGACACGCCTGTCAGCCGGCGCACCCGCAGCTCCGGTATCTGCATCGCCAACTCCACCCCCGCTTCTGGGTGCCTCATCCTCGTCGCGCCCAAGCCGGAGCCCAGTCTCCCCCCGGAGTACGAGGAGATAACCCGGCGCGGCTTCTCCGACGCGGACGCCCTGCGGTGGGCGCGCGACGACTACCTCCGGATGGAGATGACCCGGCAGACCCGGGCCCTGGAGGGGATCGCCGCCCGCAAGCGTGGGCGCGAGGAGGAGCACGCTTCGTGATCCTCGACAGCGACGACGACGAGGATGCCGCCGGACCTTCCAACCCGTCGCGCCAACCGGGGGAGGGTTGCAGCAGGGACGACGACCATGATGGAGGCGGCCACGACGACGACGACGATGATGACGACGACGACGACAACGACGACGGCGGTGACTACACGCGGTTCTACAGCCTCCTCGGCATGTAGAACTGCAAGGGCGGCGGCCGGCGAGGAGCGGCGAGGGGAGCGAGACGGCGGGTGGGCCTAGTAGTGCATTTTTTTGTAAAATATTTTAAATATGTATGAGCGGGCGTGTTTGTGCCGTGTTTGGTCGAATTTGGTTTGAAGTCGCCGAAATATGCATGAACTCGCCATGTTTGCGCCGTTCAAAAAAATCCCGTGGGCGCCGCGACTGGGTGGCATCACGCCCCCAGCACGCGTTTTGCGCCGGTGCACCCCCAGGGGGCGATTTTAGCGCCTCCTGGGGGGCCAACGGCTGGAGATGCTCTTAGCAAACTCAAAGTGAATGGTCAACCTTATCCCGTGGGGGAGAAGGCAATATATAGTGGAAGTGGAAAAGTAACCGTTTGAGCAACTCAAGTGCACAGGAGGCGTCGGACGTCCGGACAGGACCGGACGTCCGGTGGCACAGATAGGTCCGGACGTCCGACAGACATCGGTCGTCCAAACACTGGAGAAACACAAGCCACGAATCAGCATTCAGCTAACGGATGCCCGAGCCGTTTCGGTCGTCCGGTGACTGGATGTCCGTAGAAGACAGGATATCCGTAAAAACTTTTCTGTTGAGAAAGTGTCGGACGTCCGGAGGTAAACGGACATCCGGCGACCGAACGTCCGGAGAAGCTCGGACATCCGTGAATATTGTTCTGTGAAGAAACACCGGATGACCGACGAGAGCCGGACGTCCGGACAGCTGAAAGGGATCGGACATCCGTAACATACGGGACGTCCGGTGAAAAATGGAGTTGTGGGTTTTGAGCAAATCTTTCACTAGATCCATTGATCCCCTCTTAATAGTGCGGGATCCCTGTACTCAAGAACAAACCGTAAACAAAGCCAATGTTATTGTCTTGTATCTCCAATCTTGAGTTATATGCAGTTGTCTTTAGTCATGATCCACACACGACCTTTGAGACATAATCCTGAGATATACTTGATAAACATGATTAGTCCCATACATGCATGTTGTCATCAACATCAAAATAAGATTAAGGGCATGATTGCACTTTCAATATCCCCCTTTTTGGTAGTTGATGACAACATACATGTACTTCTTAAAATAAAAACTTTGAGTATCGAAGGGATTTGTTGCGGAGCTCCCCTTAACAAAGAAAAATAAGCATGAGAGGAGCTCCCCCTCAGGGTGATACCAACACATTCAAATCACAAGTTGCACATGATAACATTCAAATAGATTCATCACTCACATCATAGAACCTAAAGTAACAATGATCATAACAAGGTTCATGGTACGATACATATCATAGTGCAATACAAGTTAATATCACATCATAGAACCTAAAGTAACAATGATCATAACAAGATTCATGGTATGATACATATCATAGTGCAATACAAGTTAATATCAATGGATACTACTCCCCCTTGGCAGCAAGTACCCAAAAGGGGGCCAAGAGGAGCAACCAAAACATCATCATCATCAGAACCCTGCCTCATCATCATCATCATCATGAGCACCACTACCACCGGCCTCGTCAAAGAAGTCAGACCACTCAGGACCCGAAGGAAAGCCAAAGTCGGAAGGGGGCTCATCAGGAAAACGGTCATCATCACTCACATCAAACACTCCAGAGTCTCTCAGACAAAACTTTAGAGCATTTTTGGAGGTGATAAGGCGCGTGACAACATCATTATTTTGGGAGCAGTTAAAAGCAACAGCCTTCATCAAGGTAGAGTGGGCCTTCCCAATGAGGGAGTCCTCGGACAGCCGGACTATATACTTTGGTCGGACAGTTGGACTATGAAGATACAAGATTGAAGACTTTGTCCCATGTTTGGGAGGGACTCTCCTTTGCGTGGAAGGCAAGCTTGGCAATTCGGATATGTAGATCTCCTCCCTTGTAACCGACTCTGTGTAACCCTAGCCTCCTCTGGTGTCTATATAAACCGGAGGGTTTAGTCCGTAGGACAACAACAATCATAATCATAGGCTAGCTTCTAGGGTTTAGCCTCTATGATCTCGTGGTAGATCAACTCTTGTAATACTCATACCATCAAGATCAATCAAGCAGGAAGTAGGGTATTACCTCCATCGAGAGGGCCCGAACCTGGGTAAACATTGTGTCCCCCGTCTCCTATTACCATCTGCCTTAGACGCATAGTTCGGGACCCCCTACCCGAGATCTGCCGGTTTTGACACCGACATTGGTGCTTTCATTGAGAGTTCCACTATGTCGTCACCATAAGGTTTGATGGCTCCTTCGATCATCGGCAACGATGCGATCCAGGGTGAGGTTTTTCTCCCCGGACAGATCTTCGTGTTCGGCGGCTTCGTACTGCGGGACAACTCGCTTGGCCATCTGGAGCAGATCAAGAGCTACGCCCCTGGCCATCAGGTCAGGTTTGGAAGCTGGAACTATACTACCGACATCCGCAGAGACTTGATCTTCGACGGATTCGAGCCCATGTCAGGTGCACCGCACAGTCACGACGAGCATGACTTAGCTCTGCCGCCGGACAGTGTTTGAGAGATCACACCTATGGCTACTCCGGCCCTCAATCCGGAGCAGATCGTGCCTTCCGAGGACGGGTGGATGGACCCCGCCATGGAGGCCGCACACCCAGCGGCGATAGAGCCGAATACTGACTTCACCCCCTATGAGACCTGTGTTGCCGGACCCTTGGATTCGTCCCCGGCCATAGGCTCCAAACCGCCTGCATCCGTGCCTACCGAATCTGATTGGGCACCGATCATGGAGTTTACCTCCGCAGATATCTTTCAGCACTCGCCCTTGGGCGACGTGCTAAATTTATTAAGGTCTCTCTCCTTGTCAGGAGGCCCTTGGCCGAACTGTGTCCGGCTCGAGTGGGAAGCGGACGACGAAGAAATTCGTCCCCCACCCACCACCCACTTAATAGCCACTATCGACGACTTAACCGACATGCTTGATTTCGGCTCTGAAGACATCGACGATATGGACGACGATGCAGGAGAAGAACAGGAACCACCACCCACAGCGCACTGGACAACCACCTCATCATATGATATATACATGGTGGTCACCCCCAAAGAAAGCGATGGAAATAAGGCAACGGAGGATAATCCCCTCGAGAAGCAATCTAAGCACCAGCGTCATCGGCACCGCTCTAAGCCCCGCCATAGCAAAAGCAGCGATACCGGCACAAGAGACAATAATGCTGCGGACAGTGCCGAAGACAATCCCCTCCAGCCAGGCTTCGAGCGGGAGGATGGGCAAGCTAGCCCTAAGGAACAGGCGGCAGACGAAGAATCAAAGGATGACAATTACATGCCTCTCTCTGATGACGAGGTGAGCCTCGGCGACGAAGAATTTATCGTGCCTGAGGATCCCGTCGAGCAGGAGCGCTTCAAGCGTCGGCTTATAGCCACAACGAAAACTAAGCAACAACAGCTTCAAGCTGATCAAGATCTGCTAGCGGATAGATGGACCGAGCTGCTGGCAGCCGAGGAATACGAACTCGAGTGCCCAACCAAAAGTTACCCAAAGTGCAGGTTGCTACCCCAACTCGAGGAGGAAGCATTAAAGCCTACACTACCAGCGTATGATGCGGCTGACCGGCCACCTCGTGGCCGAGACAAAGCGGCGTATCAGCCTGAAGTCCAGCCCGCACCCCGTCGCTAGTCAAACAAAAACACCAAGGCCCGGGGCAACACGCAGGACCTGCGAGACATATTGGAAACAAAGCAGGACATACAAGATCGATCTACGGATCACGGGGGCGCGCCCCAATGCATGACGACGACCGTCACGCCAGATATACTAAAAGCAAATCCGGTCGGGCCGAATATAGCAGACAAGACTCGCATGAACTGCGTCGTGATATATCCTGGCACAGAGGCGCCGCACACCCCCTATGCTTCACTGACGAAGTAATGGATCTCGAATTCCCAGAAGGTTTTAAACCCGTGAATATTGAATCATACGATGGCACAACAGACCCCGTGGTATGGATCGAGGATTTCCTCCTCCACATCCACATGGCCCGCGGTGACGATCTACACTCCCATTAAAACTCAAAGGACCTGCTCGGCATTGGCTCAATAGCCTGCCGACAAACTCCATTGGCAGTTGGGAGAATTTGGAGGACACATTCCTTGAGAACTTCCAGGGTACTTGTGTGCGACCATCGAATGCCGATGACTTGAGTCACATAACCCAACAGCTAAGGGAATCAGCCAGGAAATTCTGGACTCAGTTCCTAATTAAAAAGAACCAAATCGTCGACTATCTGGATGTCGAGGCCTTAGCGGCATTTAAGCATAACATCCGCGACGAGTAGCTCGCCCGACACCTCGGCCAAGAAAAGTCAAAGTCCATGGCAGCCCTCACGACACTGATGACCCGCTTTTGTGTGGGCGAGGATAGCTGGCTAGCTCGCAGCAATAACACTTCAAGAAACCCTGGCAATTCAGATGCCAAAGATAGCAACGGCAGGCCACGTTGCAACAGACACAAGCGCCGCAACAACGGCGATAACACCGAAGACACGGCAGTTAATGCCGGATTCAATGGCTCTAAATCCGGGAAGCAGAAAAAGTCTTTCAAAAGAAGCAATCCGGGCCCGTCCAGCTTGGACCACATACTCAATCGTTCGTGTCAAATTCACGGCACCCCCGATAAACCAGCCAACCACACCAACAGAGAATGCTGGGTGTTCAAACAGGCTGGCAAGTTAAGTGCCGAAAACAAGGAAAAGGGGCTGCACAGCGACGACGACGAGGAGCCCCGGCCGCCGAACACAAGAGGTCATAAGAAATTCCCTCCCCAAGTGAAAACGGTAAACATGATATACGGAACCCATATTCCGAAGCGGGAACGGAAGCGTGCACTGAGGGGCGTCTATGCGATGGAGCCAGTCGCCCCAAAGTTCAACCCATGGTCTTCTTGTCCGATCACCTTCGATTGCAGGGACCACCCCACCAGTATCCGTCATGGCGTTTCTGCCGCATTGGTCCTTGACCCCATCATTGACGGATTTCACCTCACTCGAGTCCTTATGTACGATGGCAGTAGCCTGAACCCGCTCTATTAGGATACAGTGCGTAAAATGGGCATAGACCCCTCAAGGATCAAACCCACCAAAACCACCTTTAAAGGTGTCATCCCAGGTGTAGAGGCCTATTGCACAGGCTCAATAAAACTGGAAGTAGTCTTCGGATCTCCGGACAACTTCCGAAGCGAGGAGTTAATCTTCGATATCGTCCCCTTCCGCAGTGGCTATCATGCACTGCTCGGACGAACCGCATTTGCCAGATTCAATGCGGTACCGTATTATGCATACCTCAAGCTCAAAATGCCAGGACCTCGCGGGGTTATAACAGTTAATGGAAACACAGAACGCTCGCTCCGCACGGAGGAGCACACTACGACCCTCGCAGCAGAAGCGCAAAGCAGCCTTATGAGGCAAACCGCCAATTCGGCGAAAAAGACCCCGGACACCTTCAAGCGAGTCTGGAGTACCCTGCAAGAGGATCGCCAGGCACGTTTAGATCTCGCCTAGCAATTCGGCCTCCGTCCTAGTCCCACTCAAGCGGCGAAATTTGCGCCACGCGTACATAATTACACACTCAAGATACCATGGGCATAGGTGGAGGCATGGCCCACAATGCGGCTCAACCGCTTCAGGACCCATATACCTTTAACATTTTCTTCCTTTCAGGCCCCTATTCTCTGAAGGCCCTCTCCGATTGTCTGATTATCGGACCCGTCACGGGAAGGAAACACCATGGAAACAAGAAGCTTTAACATACAAGGGAATCCTTAGGTGGTCTCTGATAACGACCGATATACCTATTTTGCATAGCCACATGCAGCTTGACCTTGGATAGGACATGTCAAATAGTCCTATCTTTTACTCATTGCACTACATGTATGCATACGCTTTGACGTATCATTTAAATAACAATGTACATCATTAGCTCATTATTGCATTCCTTTACCTTTTTTTATTGTCTTCTTATTTACGACAAATCGCACCCGTACATATTTGATACGACCAGTATGCCAGGGGCTTCAGTTTACCCCATAACACGTCATGAAAAGTTCGAACACTTTCGACAGTGCGGCACCCCGAACTTATAGCATTATATGCATCAGCTCCGAATCATGTCTTGGGTAAGTTGGGTTTGCCCGGCTCCCATGTTTTGGTACCTTACGTTCCGCTATATCGGCTAAGGTAGCACTGGGAGAACTACTGCGATTGTGTCCCGGTTCTTCCGGACGAGCACCTCAGTAGAGAAAGCCGAAAACTGACTGTCAAGATGCAGCGAGAGCTGGTCACTGTTCGAGAGGTCTCAAATCCTTAAAGATTTTTTCCGCTTCGGGCGAGGAGTCTGATAACCCACAAGTATAGGGGATCGCAACAGTTTTCGAGGGTAGAGTATTCAACCCAAATTTATTGATTTGACACAAGGGGAGCCAAAGAATATTCTCAAGTATTATCAGCTGAGTTGTCAATTCAACCACACCTGGAAACTTAATATCTGCAGTAAAGTGTTTAGTAGCAGAGTAATATGATAGTAGTGGTAACGATAGCAAAGGGTAACGGTAGCAAAGTAATGTTTTTGGTATTTGGTGGTGATGATAGTAATAGCAACGGAAAAGTAAATAAGCGAAGAACAATATATGGAAAGCTCGTAGGCAATGGATCGGTGATAGAGAATTATGCCGGATGCGGTTCATCATGTAACAGTCATAACCTAGGGTGACATAGAACTAGCTCCAATTCATCAATGTAATGTAGGCATGTATTCTGAATATAGTCATACGTGCTTATGGAAAAGAACTTGCATGACATCTTTTGTCCTACCCTCCCGTGGCAGCGGGGTCCTAGCGGAAACTAAGGGATATTAAGGCCTCCTTTTAATAGAGTACCGGACCAAAGCATTAACACATAGTGAATACATGAACTCCTCAAACTACGGTCATCACCCGTAAGTATCCCGATTATTGTCACTTCAGGGTTAACAGATCATAACACATAATAGGTGACTATAGACTTGCAAGATAGGATCAAGAACTCTCATATATTGATGAAAACATAGTAGGTTCAGATCCGAAATCATGGCACTCGGGCCCTATGACAAGCATTAAGCATAGCAAAGTCATAGCAACATCAATCTCAGAACACAGTGGATACTAGGGATCAAGCCCTAACAAAACTAACTCGATTACATGATAAATCTCATCCAACCCATCACCGTCCAGCAAGCCTACGATGGAATTACTCACGCACGGCGGTGAGCATCATGAAATTAGTGATGGAGGATGGTTGATGATGAGGATGGCGACGGATTCCCCTCTCCGGAGCCCGAAACGGACTCCAGATCAGCCCTCCCTAGAGGTTTTAGGGCTTGGCGGCGGCTCTGTATCGTAAAACGCGATGAATCCTTCTCTCTGATTTTTTTCTCCCCGAAAGCAAATATATAGAGTCGGAGTCAAGGTCAGAGGAGCTCCAGGGGGCCCACGAGGTAGGGGGCGCGCCCCCCACCCTCGTGGCTAGGGTGTGGCCCTCCTGGTCTTCATCTTTTGCAAGGATTTTTTATTATTTCCAAATATACGTTCCGTGAAGTTTCAGGTCATTCCGAGAACTTTTGTTTCTGCACATAAATAACACCATGGCAATTCTGCTGAAAACAGCGTCAGTCCGGGTTAGTTCCATTCAAATCATGCAAGTTAGAGTCCAAAACAAGGGCAAAAGTGTTTGGAAAAGTAGATACGACGGAGACGTATCAACTCCCCCAAGCTTAAACCTTTGCTTGTCCTGAAGCAATTCAGTTGACAAACTGAAAGTGATAAAGAAAAACTTTTACAAACTCTAATTGCTCTTGTTGTTGTAAATATGTAAAGCCAGCATTCAAGTTTTCAGACAAAGATTATGAACTAACCATATTCACAATAACGCATAGGTCTCATGTTTACTCATATCAATGGCATAATCAACTAGCGAGCAATAATAATGAATCTCGGATGAAAACACTTTCTCAAAACAATCATAATATGATATAACAAGATGGTATCTCGCTAGCCCTTTCTGAGACCGCAAAACATAAATGCAGAGCACCTTTAAAGATCAAGGACTGACTAGACATTGTAATTCATGGTAAAAGATATCCAGTCAAGTCATACTCAATGTAAACTAAGAGTAATGAATGCAAATGACAGCGGTGCTCTCCAATTGGTGCTTTTTAATAAGAGGATGATGACTCAACATAAAAGTAAATAGATAGGCCCTTCGCAGAGGGAAGCAGGGATTTGTAGAGGTGCCAGAGCTCGGTTTTGAAATAGAGGTGAATAATACTTTGAGCGGTATACTTTCATTGTCAACATAAAAACCAAGAGATGGTGATATCTTCCATGCTACACACATTATATGCGGTTCCCAAATAGAATGGTAAAGTTTATACCCCCCCTCCACCAACAAGCATCAATCCATGGCTTGCTCGAAACAACGAGTGCCTCCAACTAACAAGAGTCCCAGGGGGAGTTTTGTTTGCAATTATTTTGATTTAGTTTGCATAAAGCATGGGACTGGGCATCCCGGTGACCAGCCATTTTCTCGTGAGTGAGGAGCGGAGTCCACTCCTCTTGAGAATAACCCTCCTAACATGGAAGATACGGACAACCCTAGTTGATACATGAGCTATTCGAGCATACAAAACAGGATATTTATTTGAAGGTTTAGAGTTTGGCACATACAAACTTACTTGGAACGGCAGGTAGATACCGTATATAGGTAGGTATGGTGGACTCATATGGAACAACTTTGGGGTTTATGGAGTTGGATGCACAAGCAGTATTCCCGCTTAGTACAAGTGAAGGCTAGCAAAAGACTGGGAAGCGACCAGCTAGAGAGCGACAACGGTCATGAACATGCATTAAAGTTAATCAACACCGAATGCAAGCATGAGTAGGATATAATCCACCATGAACATAAATATCGTGAAGGCTATGTTGATTTTGTTTCAACTACATGCGTGAACATGTGCCAAGTCAAGTCACTTAAATCATTCAGAGGAGGATACCACCCTATCATACCACATCACAACCATTTTAATAGCATGTTGGCACGCAAGGTAAACCATTATAAGCTCCTAGCTAATCAAGCATGGCACAAGAAACTATGATCTCTAGTTGTCATTGCAAACATGTTTTTTCATAATAGGCTGAATCAGGAACGATGAACTAATCATATTTACAAAAACAAAAGAGGTCGAGTTCATACCAGCTTTTCTCATCTCAGTCAGTACTTCATATATCGTCATAACTGCCTTTCACTTGCACGACCGAATGATGTGGATAATAATAATAATAGTGCACGTGCATTGGACTAAGCTAGAATCTGCAAGCATTCAATAAACAGGAGAATACAAGGCAATATGGGCTCTTTTGTCAGATCAACAATAATGCATATAAGAGCCACTTCAACAATTTAATTATGGTCTTCTCCTATCAACCCCCAAAGAAAAGAAAAGAAATAAAACTATTTACACGGGAAAGCTCCCAACAAGCAAAAGAAGAACATGAAATCTTTTTGGGTTTTCTTTTTAATGACTACTACAAGCATGGAAAGTAAACTAATTAAAAGCTCCAACTAATTTTTTGGTTTTTCTTAAGGTTTATTAAACACACAAGAAGAAAGCATAAAAAGGAAAATAAACTAGCATGGATGATACAATGAAAAAGTATGAGCACCGACATCTAGCAATGAGTGTGTGAACATGAATATAATGTCGGTGGGAAATACGTACTCCCCCAAGCTTAGGCTTTTGGCCTAAGTTGGTCTATGGCCACGACTGGCCTGGCGGATATCCATAGTAATAGTTGGGGTCATACTGAGATGCAGCGGCTATCGCCTCCTGAGCTGCAGCATGGCGACGAGCGGCCTCCGCCCTCCTCTCGTACTCATCTGCCTCCTCTCTGGTAATAGCATATCTTCCTTTTGCCTCCTCACAAAGGAACTAGTGAGATAGTGATACTGGCGGCACTTTTCTTCCTCGAAGCTCACAAGATCAGCGTTACGGAAATATGCGTTAAATTCTTCCTTAATTCCTGCTCGATCCATAAGGTTTTCCGAAGGCCATTCACAAGGACGCACTGGAGCGTCTCTTGGTGGTTCTTCATCAGCATCACACATTGCAAGCCTGGGTCCTTGCTTCCTTGAAGAACCACCTTGCTACATTTTCCTAAGCATATTTCTTCCTCTGAAAAATTTCTGAAATTTTTAGTAACTTCAAACAAAAGTGAACCAAGCTCAACAAAATTGATAGCAACAACTCCTACAAGTGCCTAGAGCCTATATCATGCATTAGAACTACTTTTGACCACATAAATTTGACATGCAAGCTCAAGAACATGGTCACCTAGGCAGCACAAATTTGCAATGAATAAAGCACTAGAACAAAAACTAATTAGACCGATGGAGGAGTCACATACCAAGGAACAATCTCCCCAAGCAGTTTTGTGAGAGGTGCTTTGAGCAAGGAGATCGAAAATCGCAGCAAAATGAGCTAGAACTCGTGCTTGAGCTGGATATTTGTGTTTGTGGGAGGAAGAAGAAGTGTGTGGGTGCAGGAATAAGTGGAGGAGGGCCACCGTGGGCCCACGAGGTAGGGGGCGCGCCCAGGGGGGTAGGGCGCGCCCTCCACCCTCGTGGCCAGGTGGATGCCCCTCCTGCTGTGTTCTCAGTGCCAAATATTCTCAAATATTCTAGAAAAATCATATTTAAATTTCAGGGCATTTGGAGAACTTTTATTTTCGGGGTATTTTTATATTGCACGGATAATTCAGATAACAGACAGAAAAATACTATTTTTATTTTATTTAATATAAATAACAGAAAGTAAGAAGAGGGTACAGAAGGTTGTGCCTTCTAGTTTCATCCATCTCATGCTCATCAAAAGGAATCCACTAACAAGGTTGATCAAGTCTTGTTAACAAACTCATTCCGAATAACATGGAACCGAAGAAATTTTGAATAACACTATGTTACCTCAACGGGGATATGCACATCCCCAATAATAAGAATATCATATTTCTTCTTGACAGTAGGAAGAGGAAATTCAAAACCTCCAAATATAATCGATGGAATTTTTTCCAATAGAGTTGATACTATGAACTTGAGGTTGTTTCCTCGGGAAGTGTACTGTATGCTCATTACCATTAACATGAAAAGTGACATTGCCTTTAGTGCAATCAATAACAGCCCCTGCAGTATTCAAAAAGGGTCTTCCAAGAATAATAGAGATACTATCGTCCTCGGGAATATCAAGAATAACAAAGTCCGTTAAAATAGTAACGTTTGCAACTACAACAGGCACATCCTCACAAATACCGACAGGTATAGCAGTTGATTTATCAGCCATTTGCAAAGATATTTCAGTAGGTGTCAACTTATTCAAATCAAGTCTACGATATAAAGAGAGAAGCATAACACTAACACCGGCTCCAAGATCACATAAAGCAGTTTTAACATAGTTTCTTTTAATGGAGCATGTGTCACGACCGGTTTTTCAATAAAAAGGTTTATTGAGAAACCAATCTTTTGAGTCCAGTATGAGATAAATCCTCCTTACTGGTAGACAAATTCTTGATACAATAAGCCAGTAGCATAAAATATATTACAGGGTCGAGCTACGGTTGCTCAACCAAATTATTACAAGCACGCCAATAATTATACATAATGGCGGAAATGACACAGTGGTGTGGAGGCATACTACTGACTCGAGGATAGGGTGGTGGTGGAAAATCACAGTGGGGAGTGTGATACAAGACTCTAAAACTGGCATCTCATCGAGCGTCAAGGTGAGACTCGATGAATTTATTTGGTAGCGGAAGCGGATATAATACAGTGACCAAATCCAGGGTCGCACGAGACTGACTGGGATTCCTCTAGGCGTCGGACTCGCTATCAAAATCTTCATCCATGAGATTGCCTTCGTCAGCATCTGGCCAAATCAACAAGCCAGGTGAGTACTTTGAAAGTACTCGCAAGACAGTTCGGACGTAAGATATAACAAATGCATGCATGGATGCGTCATGATTAATTTACCAATGCACATTCATAATTTAGCAAGCAAGGTAAGTGAGAGGGAATCGGCGGTAGTCCTCCTGTAAACCCAACATAAAGAAAATAATAGGAAACCGATCGGGTGTCTGAAGCGATGCTTCGAAGGGTGAACAAATAAATAAAGATCATGCCGCAGTTGGGCGTCTAAGCGACACCACGTAAAGGGCTTAAACTGAAAATAAAAGACATGCGTGCCTCAGTCGGATGTCTGGGCGACATCACAGAAAGGGCTTATATTGAAAGTAAATAATAACAATGCCACAGTCGGACGTCTGAGCGACATCGTAGAAAGGGCTTTTATTGAAAGTAAATAATAACAATGCCACAGTCGGACGTCTGAGCGACATCGCAGAAAGGGCTTTTATTGAAAGTAAATAATAACAATGCCACAGTCGGACGTCTGAGCGAGATTGCAGAAAGGGCTTTTATTGACAAGTAAATAATACTCATAATGGACATTCAATTCATGATAATAAACGGGTTAGTCCATCCACATGAATAAACATTTAACCGGACTTAGCACTCATGTGATTCACCGGAGTCTCTGTCATCAAAACTGACATTTGTCAGGATAAGATAATACTGAACTTGGACATGGAATAGATGATTCAAAGGAATATATGACTCTGCAGAGTTTGTACGAAATTTTTTCCCACAGCCAACGGATTTCCGTAGTCACGAAGGACTAGTTCCGTTTACGGTACTTCGGAAGAAAACACAGCTAACCAGTACACACCCATCCTACCTCTCGATGCTAGGAATCACCCTAGACATCGTCCAAGAAAAACTTTTGAGACGGGGAGATCACAATCTCGAATAGCATGGGATCAAATTTATATACGCGCGCTCTAAGGGGTGCCCCCCTCTCGGTCCCAACCGGAAACACCCATGCCCCCTGACCGGATGACTGGCTTTAATCCAGGGCCATGGAACCATCATCACGGCCTCTCCTTTTGGTGTGTACCAATAAAGCGGTTTGCAACTTACTAAGCCATATTCCTTGCGGAAAACATGTGGTAGTACAGGGAAGGAAAAATGGAAGAAACTGGACCGATACGGGTTGACACTGAAGTCATATAATCTGGCATGAGACTGGCATGCTACAACACTGCCATCTTACCATCCTCATGCCAACACATGGCCATGCATACTCACATTCATCCACTTATGGATTTTCGAAACTCACTTGCCTCATCGTTGCATGTAACATGACATTCGTCGGTATGTTCATCAACATGCCATAAAACTACTTAATGCAAACATGCCAAAACAATCATCATATCAAAATTTCAAACATGCTTGCCTGGTTCAGAGTAGTCGGAGCCTAGCTCAGTGTAGTTCGCAGTCCCGTCACCTCGTTCGGTATCTACGGTATAAAGAAAATATACGCGCTATCGTGAATACCGTGAGGTGCACAAAAATTTCTCCAAATATTTTTCAAATAAATCTGATAAAAAAACTAGACAAAATTTTAAGGAGGACAGAAAAAGAATCAATCAAAAATACTTTTATGTTAAAAAGTTATAAGGGTTTTAGTCCAGGGACTCATCTATAATGAAACAGAAAGTTCCCAGGGGCTAACTTATAAAAACAGAAAACGATTCGATAAAGAATACGCCGGCCCAGCGGGAAAACACATTTGGCAGAAGACGTTTTCAGAAAATGGTTCATTTAAAAAGAACTGAGAGGCTGACGGGCGGGTCCCATCCGTCAGGTTTGAATATTTAAAAAAGGCGGCAGAGCTCGAAGGTGTCCGGGAGCCGCGGTGGTCGCCGGCGGCGATCCACGACGAGGCAGGGAGATCGGAGAGTACCTCCGTGTTCAGGGCGCCATTCCGCGTCTGTGGGAGGTGGTGGTGGTCGCCGACGAGCACCATGTCGACGGCGGCCCTTGCTCCGACGGACGGTGGTTCAGGCGTTGATGGAGCTCGCCGAGGAGGGCTGCAAGGGTCGAATTGAAGTGGGGGTTAGACTCTTGGGTGCTCGAGGAGGCTACTGACGAAGTTTGGGCGCCGGGGACGGCCTCACCGGAGCGAATCGAGATGGAGGCCGAGGCGGAACGGGGCGGCCGGAGTCGGGGGAGGAGACCTCCTCGAGGTCCTCCTAGTGGCCTTGCGGGGCGTTGGTGAGGTGCAGTGGTGGTGCGTGCTCGAGGGTGAGGTCGGGGTCCCCTTTTATAGGCGATCCGAGGCGGTGGCCGTGGACGGAGTTCTCCGGCGATGGATTACGGCGGTGCAGTGCTTGGTCGGGAAGGTTCAGAGGTTGAGCGTCGTCGTGGATGTTCCCTGGTTCCATTTAGGTGCTAACCGCAGCGGGATTTGGTTGCTTAGGGGGAGCTCGATGGAACGGGGCGATGCGGTCCCGTCGGCGGCAGGGAGCGCGCTCCGTGCGTGCCGCGCCATGGCGACGGTGCTGCATGCGTGCGCTGGCGAGGAAATGGCCACGCGGAGCCACCAGGGGGTTTGGGCGGCACCGAATGGCGTTATGCCGCCGTTCTGCTCCCTATCGGCCGCTACGGTGGTTCGGCCGCCGCAAGACACGCCGGCGCAGGCGGGCCAGGGTGCCACCGACGCCAGGAACGTGCCAAGCGCGCATGTGCGGCTCCGAACAAGCAAGCTAGGCCGTGAGCAACGTGCCAAGTGCACTGTGAGCATGTGACTGAATTTCTGACGAAGATCGACACTGAAACTCTAAACTTAACTGAAGATGAACAGAAACAGTGCATGCAAGGTGTTCGACAGAATGATTCTGGCATGTAGGGATTTTTCCTTGAGCTGATTTTTGGTGGGGTGGCCTCTCATTGCACCAGGAGGCTGCCTGAATTTTTGTGGAATTTTTGGAGAAGTGTAGATATGAATTTCACCAAATTTGGCAAATCTGGTCCAAACTTGCAGAGACTGAAATTTGAAAAATTTGAAAAGAAGAAGAGTGGATCAAGATGGTTCTAGGTTGTGGGTACTAAGGACTATCCAGGGGAGTTGGTTTGGGATAAAAACTCAAAGGCAATGAGGTACTTGCTTTGAAAATCACTCAGGCTCAAAATAATTGGCAGAAATGATTTGAGAGATAAAAATAATTGAAATAAAATCCAAAACTTGTTTGGACTTGTTGAGACAGAGAATTTAGATTTTTCAAAGGTGGAGGGAGGGATTTTGAGAAGATTTACTATAGGAGACATGGTAAAACCATGGGTGGTTTCAAGATAAGAAAAACCTCAAAATTCACAGAGTTCTTTTTATAAGAAAAAGAATAATTTCCAAAAATATACTTTGAGAAGGGAACCATCAGAGAAAGAGTTTTAAATGATCAAACACCATAGTTTGAAGAAGATACAAAAATAAAAATCCTTGCCAAAGAAGTTTTTAAGAGGAAGGTTTTCTGGAAAAAATTTAAATGGCCTCTTTTCAAAAACCAACAAAGTTTTTGCTGAAAAACCAAATAAATTTTTTGGAGTGTCACAGCATGGTATAGTGGGTACTCCTGGATCTCCAAGTTTCTTTGGTATTCCACCCTTAAAAGTATAATTAGCAAGCATGGTGGAAATTTCAGCTTCCGATATCTTTCTCTTATTTGTAACAATTTCTTTCATATACTTAGCATAAGGATTCATTTTAAGCATAGCAGTTAATCGCATACGCAAAAAGATAGGTCTAATCATTTCAGCAAAGCGCTCAAAATCCTCATCATCCTTTTTCTTGGATGGTTTGGGAGGAAATTGCATGGGTTTCTGAACCCATGGTTCTCTTTCTTTACCATGTTTCCTAGCAACAAAGTCTTCCTTATCATAATGTTGATTCTTTGATTGTGGGTTATCAAGATCAACAGCAGGTTCAACTTCTATATCATTATCATTACTAGGTTGAGCATCATCATGAACATTATTATTATCACTAGTTTCAGGTTCATTACCAGATTGTGTTTCAGCATCAGAAATAGAAATATCATTTGGATTCTCAGGTGTTTCATCAATAGGTTCACTATAAGCATGCAAAGTCCTATCATTTTTCTTTTTCTTCCTTTTAGAAGGACTAGGTGCATCTATATTATTTCTCCGAGAATCTTGCTCAATTATCTTAGGATGGCCTTCAGGATACAAAGGTTCCCGAGTCATTTTACCACCTCTAGTCATAACTCTAACAGCATTATCATTATCCTTACTATTCAATTCATTGAGTAAATCATTTTGAGCCTTAAGTACTTGTTCTACTTGAGTGGTAACCATAGAAGCATGTTTACTAATAAGTTTAAGTTCACCTTTGACATTAGCCATATAATCACCCAAGTGTTCAAGCATATTTGAATTGTATTTCAATTGTCTGCCAAAATAAGCATTGAAGTCTTCTTGCTTAACCATAAATTTATCAAACTCATCTAAGCATGGGCTAGCAAACTTAGTAAATGGGATTTCAGCTTTATCATATCTATAGAGAGAATTTACCTTTACTACATGTGTCGGGTTATAAAGACCATGAGTTTCTTCAATAGGAGGAGGATTAAGATCATATGTTTCTTCAACAGGCGGTAAATTAAGACCATGTATTTCTTCAATAGGAGGTAAATTCTTAACATCTTCAGCTTTAATACCCTTTTCTTTCATAGATTTCTTTGCCTCTTGCATATCTTCAGGATTGAGAAATAGAACACCTCTCTTCTTCGGAGTTGGTTTAGGAATAGGCTCAGGAAGTGTCCAATTATTTTCATTTGTCAACATATTATTCAATAGAATTTCAGCTTCATCCAGTGTTCTTTCCCTGATAACAGAACCATCACAACTATCCAGGTAATCTCTGGAAGCATCGGTTAGTCCATTATAAAAGATATCAAGTATTTCATTTTTCTTAAGAGGATGATCAGGCAAAGCATTAAGTAACTTGAGAAGCCTCCCCCAAGCTTGTGGGAGATTCTCTTCTTCAATTTGCACAAAATTATACATATCCCTTAATGTGGCTTGTTTCTTATGAGCAGGGAAATATTTAGCAAAGAAGTAATAAATCATATCCTGGGGACTACGCACACAACCAAGATCCAGAGAATTAAACCATATCTTAGCATCACCCTTTAATTGGAACGAAAATATTTTAAGGATATAAAAGTAACGAGTTCTCTCATCATTAGTGAACAGGGTGGCTATATCATTTAATTTAGTAAGATGTGCCACAACAGTTTCAGATTCATAGCCATGAAAAGGATCAGATTCAACCAAAGTAATTATATCAGGATCAATAGAGAATTCATAATCCTTATCAGTAACACAGATAGGTGAAGTAGCAAAAGTAGGGCCAGGTTTCATTCTAGCATTAAGAGATTGCTGCTTCCATTTAGCTAATAACCTCTTGAGTTTGTATCTATCTTTGCAAGCTAAAATAGCTAAAGCAGCTTCTTTTTCAAAAACATAACCCTCAGGAATAACAGGTGATTCATATTTATTAGGGGAGGAGTCTTCATCATCACTTTCATCAATATTATCAGTTTCACTATTTTCATTCTCTCTAACCCTAGCAAGTTGTTCATCAAGAAATTCACCAAGTGGCACAGTAGTATCAAGCATAGAAGTAGTTTCATCATAAGTATCATGCATAGTAGAAGTGGCATCATCAATAACATGCGACATATCAGAACGAATAGCAGAAGCATGTTTAGGTGTCGCAAGCTTACTCAAAACAAAAGGTGAATCAAGTGCAGAGCTAGATGGCAGTTCCTTACCTCCCCTCGTAGTTGAGGGATAAATCTTGGTTTTTGGATCTCTCAAGTTCTTCATAATGATAAGCAGATATAAATCCCAAGTGACTCAAAGAATAGATCTATGCTCCCAGGGAACAGTGCCAGAAAATAGTCTTGATAACCCACAAGTATAGGGGATCGCAACAGTTTTCGAGGGTAGAGTATTCAACCCAAATTTATTGATTCAACACAAGGGGAGCCAAAGAATATTCTCAAGTATTACCAGCTGAGTTGTCAATTCAACCACACCTGGAAACTTAATATCTGCAGCAAAGTGTTTATTAGCAAAGTAATATGATAGTAGTGGTAACGATAGCAAAGGGTAAAGGTAGCAAAAGTAATGTTTTTGGTATTTGGTCGTGATGATAGCAATAGCAACGGAAAAGTAAATAAGCGAAGAACAATATATGGAAAGCTCGTAGGCAATGGATTGATGATAGAGAATTATGCCGGATGCGGTTCATCATGTAACATTCATAACCTAGGGTGACAAAGAACTAGCTCCAATTCATCAATGTAATGTAGGCATGTATTCCGAATATAGTCATACGTGCTTATGGAAAAGAACTTGCATGACATATTTTGTCCTACCCTCCCGTGGCAGCGGGGTCCTAGCGGAAACTAAGGGATATTAAGGCCTCCTTTTAATAGAGTACCGGACCAAAGCATTAACACATAGTGAATACATGAACTCCTCAAACTACTGTCATCACCGGTAAGTATCCCGATTATTGTCACTTCGGGGTTAACGGATCATAACACAAAATAGGTGACTATAGACTTGCAAGATAGGATCAAGAACTCTCATATATTGATGAAAACATAATAGGTTCAGATCTGAAATCATGGCACTCGGGCCCTAGTGACAAGCATTAAGCATAGCAAAGTCATAGCAACATCAATCTCAGAACATAGTGGATACTAGGGATCAAACCCTAACAAAACTAACTCGATTACATGATAAATCTCATCCAACCCATCACCATCCAGCAAGCCTACGATGAAATTACTCACGCACGGCGGTGAGCATCATGAAATTGGTGATGGAGGATGGTTGATGATGACGATGGCGACGGATTCCCCTCTCCGGAGCCCCGAACAGACTCCAGATCAGCCCTCCCAAGAGGTTTTAGGGCTTGGCGGCGGCTCTGTATCGTAAAACACGATGAACCCTTCTCTCTGATTTTTTTCTCCCCGAAAGAAAATATATAGAGTTGGAGTCGAGGTCGGAGGAGCTCCAGGGGGGCCGTGAGGTAGGGGGCGCGCCCTATGGGGGCAGGTGCGCCCCCCACCATCGTGGCTAGGGTGTGGCCCCCTAGTCTTCATCTTTTGCAAGGTTTTTATTATTATTTCCAAATATACGTTCCGTGAAGTTTCAGGTCATTCCGAGAACTTTTGTTTCTGCACATAAATAACACCATGGCAATTCTGCTGAAAACAACGTCAGTCCGGGTTAGTTCCATTCAAATCATGCAAGTTAGAGTCCAAAACAAGGGCAAAAGTGTTTGGAAAAGTAGATACGACGGAGACGTATCAGAGTCGGCCTTGTCTGATTTAGGCGTACATAGCGCCCCATGTTCAGCCTTCCGAATACTAGGGGCTTTGCCAAAATTTAAAATTGTAGACTTCTATGGCTAAGTGAGAGTGATAAAGCTTTATAGTCCGATTGCCTGGTTCGTTGTGCTGAACACCTCCTTCGAAGGACCCAAAACTGGGATAAAGAGTGATCAGGTTTATCCTGAACACCTCAGTACTAGTTACATGGGGGCAGAAGCCGACGACTGGCCAACTCTCAAATTTTATAAATAGCCGCACAGGAGGTAATATATTAAATTAACAAGCGTTACATAGCGCACATGAACTCATTTCACATTACAGGATCACATGAGTACATTCATTCAAATATTACATCCTTAGCACATTCATCTGCCACAAGGCGAGCACCCTTCAAGACACTGTCATAATACTTTTTGGGGTGGCGATGCCCTCCGATGGCCCCTCCTTCACCAGCTTTCCGGCGTCCATCTTCGCCCAGTGCACTTTCGCCCGGGCAAAAGCCCTGCGCGCACCCTCAATGCAGACGGACCGCTTTATGACTTCAAGCCCGGGGCAAGCATTCACAAGCCGCCTTACCAGGCCGAAATAGTTGCTGGGCAGGGGCTCGTCAGGCCACATCCGGACTATGAGGCCCTTCATGGCTAGTTCGGCCGCCTTGTGAAGCTCGACCAGCTGCTTCAACTGGTCGCTCAAGGGCATCGGATGTTTGGTCCCAGTATACTGAGACCAGAACAACCTCTCCGTTGAGCTCCCTTCCTCGACCCGGTAGAACTCCGCGGCATCCGACACACTGCTGGGTAGATCTGCGAACGCTCCTGGAGAGCTCCGAATTCGGGTAAGTAAAAGGAAAGTTTCCTTCACATGCTTGCTTTGCATAAAGAATGCCTTACCCGCCACTATCTTCCTAGCCGCCTCAATTTCCTGGAGGGCCTTTTGGGCTTCGGCCTTGGCATTTTGTCTGTTCTCGAGAGCCTTTGCAAGCTCAGACCCTTGCGTCTTAGAGTCACGCTCCAAGGACTCATACTTCTTGACAAACTCCTGGAGCTCTTGCTGAACCTCGCCGACTCGGGCCTCTTGCTTCTCGCGCTCGGCGCGCTCCTTGGTCGCTTTGCCTTCGGCCTCGGACAGCGCCTTCTTCAGGGTCGCCACTTCGGTCGTGGCCCCTAGCAAAATTCATGACGATCATGTGATCTAACAACCAGTTTCCTTTTTCTTTATCAATAAATAGACGAGGTATCACTTACCTTTGTTCTGTTCGAGCTGCCTCTTGGTAAGGCCAAGCTCTTCCTCGGACCGCTCAAGGTCCCGCTTCAGTGCGGAGACCTCTGCCGTGTGAGCGGCAGCGGCCAGCAGTGAAGCCTGCTTATTCACAAATACATATTCTGATTAGACTCCTGTGATTTTTATTTGATCCTCTATTCGGCCTTTCTTCCGAACACCAAACAGAGCATCAGGGGCTACTGTCTATGCTGTAACATTTTCTCATAATTTGATTACTTACCTTGAAGCCTGTTAGGAGGCTGGCACAGGCTTCAGTCAGTCCGCTTTTGGCGGACCAAACCTTCTTGACCACCGCACTCATGATAGTGCGGTGCTCTTTGTCAATGGAAGCGCCGCGAAGCGCTTCCAGCAAATTGTCTGATGCCTCTGGATGGACAGAGGCCATCGACACAGACAGCTTGTCCCTCTTAGCCTTGCTGCCCCCGGCATTAGAGCCCATGTGAGTCTTGCCCCTCGTGCGCCCAGTGTCCGGAATGTCGCCTGGGGGCGCCTCCGGAACTGTCTCCCCTTGGTTCAGCACCCTCTGAGACAACACCTCGGCGTCATTCGTAGGATGGGGGGGAGGCGGTCGGGAGTGAATTGTTGTTCATCTCGGACGGGCCCAAAGACTCATCCGATGAGGATACGCCGATATGGTCTTTGGATGGGCTGTATGATCATGTTCGGCATGATAAGAAGCAATAAAATAAAACATACCAAGAACTATTATGGTATCCGGATACTTACGACTTAGCCAGGGGCTTGTCCCTGGGTAACCACTCCTCGTCGCTAAAAGCGGTCGCCGTGGAGTAGTCCGGAAGAAGAGTCCTTCCCTTCTTGGACCCTTCGGCCTCCCCTGACGGGGCGGCCTTCCTTTTCTTGTCTCCCCCGGCTGGGGGGGGGGGACTTTCCTCTTCCTCCTCCTCGTTTTCGTGGGAGGAGGGCGCCTCGGTGTTATCGGACGATGAGTTTGATACGACCTTGCGCCGGAGACCTTTCCTGGTCCCCGCGGCCTTCTTCTTCGCCTTCTTCTCCAGCGCCTCATAGGGCGCCGGAACCAGCATCTCCGTTAAGAGAGCACTTGCTGGATCCTCAGGCAGTGGGGCCGGACAATCGATCCGCTCTGCTGTCGCGACCCATTCCTGTTAAACGGCGTGGAGGCTTAGATCCCCCACATGATTGTACTGGGGAAAGAAACATCTTATGAGATATAAGGAGCTTACCGGATTGGTAGGGCGCTTTGCGCTGAGTCCGTGATCCTCGGTAAGGGGAGGAGGTACCTCGGCGGACTTGAACAACACCCTCCAGATGTCCTGGTGTGTCGTGTCGAAGAGCTCTCGCAGAGTCTGGTGCTTAGCCAGGTCGAACTCCCACATATTGAATGCCCGTCTTTGACATGGGAGGATCCGGCGGAAGAGCATGACCTGGACCATGTTGACAACCTTGATTTTCTTGCTTATCATGTTTTTAACACAGTTCTGGAGTCCGATCAGTTCCACTGATGAACCCTAGGATAGGCCCTTCTCTTTCCAGGAGGTGAGCCGCGTGGGGATACCGGATTGAAATTTGGGGGCTGCCACCCAGTTGGTGTCACGTGGCTCGGTGATGTAGAACCACCCCGATTGCCACCCCTTCACTGTCTCCACATAGGAGCCTTTGAGCCAGGTGATGTTGGGCATTTTTCCCACCATGGCGCCTCCGCACTCCGCTTGCTGGCCGACCACCACCTTCGGTTTAACATTGCAGGTCTTCAGCCACAGACCGAAGTGGGGCTTGATGCGGAGGAAGGCCTCACACACGACGATAAACGCCGAGATGTTGAGGATGAAATTGGGGGGCAGATCATGGAAGTCCGGCCCGTAGTAGAACATGAGCCCGCGAACAAATGGGTGGAGGGGAAATCCCAGCCCGCGGACGAAATGGGTAAGGAATACAACCCTTTCGTGGGATCGGGGGTAGGGACGATCTGCCCCGCGTCTAGGAGCCGGTGCACGATATCTGCGGCCAGGTATCCGGCTTCCCGGAGCTTCGTAATGTTCTCCTCCGTAATGGAGGAGACCATCCACTTGCCTCCCACTCCGAACATGTTTGGAGTGGTTTTACGGAGAAAATGCGAACTTGGGCGCTGGAGCTCGAGTGCGCAAGAATGGATGGGCAGGGAAGAAGGCGTGGGTGAATAGGAGGAGTCATTGTCCCTTTATAAGGGCGGAAGAAACTATGCGCCTCCCCACCTGCCTGGTAAACTCGCTTATTCCCCAAGAGCCATGATTGATGGCGCGGTTGGGTTACCCACGCCCATATTGATGAGAATCCCATGATAATGGGACACGATCTCTGCTTCGACAAGACGTGCCAAGAAAACCGCCTCGCAATATGTGCAGTAGCTGGTTGAGAAAAACGGTTCGAATAATGACCGGGCCATGGCGTGATGTCACATCATGAGAAGCTGTCAGCAGATTAGATTTGTGGAAATATTGTACTCTCTAGCTACGGTGGTATGTGGAACTTGTTTTGCAGAGCCGGACACTATCCTTATGTTTGAAATCTTCTATGGAGTATTCAGAGGAAGAACCCGCCTTGCAATGCCGAAGACAATCTGCGCGCCGGACTCATCGTCATTGAAGCCTGGTTCAGGGGCTACTGAGGGAGTCCTGGATTAGGGGGTCCTCGGACAGCCGGACTATATACTTTGGCCAAACTGTTGGACTATGAAGATACAAGATTGAAGACTTTGTCCCGTGTCCGGGTGGGACTCTCCTTTGTGTGGAAGGCAAGCTTGGCAATTTGGATATGTAGATCTCCTCCCTTGTAACCGACTCTGTGTAACCCTAGCCCCCTCCGCTGTCTATATAAACCGGAGGGTTTAGTCCATAGGACAACAACAATCATAATCATAGGCTAGCTTCTAGGGTTTAGCCTCTATGATCTCGTGGTAGATCAACTCTTGTAATACTCATACCATCAAGATCAATCAAGCAGGAAGTAGGGTATTACCTCCATCGAGAGGGCCCGAACCTGGGTAAACATTGTGTCCTCCGCCTCTTGTTACCATCTGCCTTAGACGCACAGTTCGGGACCCCCTACCCGAGATCCGCCAGTTTTGACACCGACACCCAAGAAAGCGAGCAATGCGACCAAAGGGTGTAGATACGGAGGGATCAGGACGAGGAGTGCTAGCAACAGTTCGGTGCAGATGAACAAAAGAGGAAGAATCCTTGGGAACATAATCATCGGCCATGTGTGCGGGAATGACCCATCACTCATGCAAATGGGTGCGGACAAGAGTAAACGGAGCCACACCTTTGATAAATGCCTAAAGAAAGGGAGCATGAGGAAAGGCCCGCTTGTGCTGGAAAGAAGCGAGGTGAATCTCATGCCATAGAAAATGAGGCACATTGATCTCCCCTTTCGAAGACGCATAGAGGCGATGCATGAGATCGATACAATAGCTACTGCAGGAGCCCTTGTCACCCATCTTAGGATAAATGGTGCGAATGACACATTGACATATAATGAAGAAAGGAGCGCACCAAATGGAGACTTCGTTAAAACCCTTATGTTTCTCCTCATCAGTCAGGTCTGCTATGGGTTTGATAAGATCAGCACATACATCAGTGCCCTTGGGTCTATGTTTGGGGTCATCATTGTGAATTTTGAACCCGGTGTCAGGAAAACCAAGGGCAACAACAAATTGAGAATAGGAAGCCGAGAGTTTTGTGTCGGAGGTCATCCAAGTAACATTGTTATTTGGACCAAAGAAACATGTGGCATAGAATTGATGAATGGCGGCTTGGTTAAAGTCATGTTGAATGCAAATGGAGCAGCAAGATTGCACGACTCAATGAGCTCAATAGCCCGGGAATATTTCTTTGGATGAGTACAAATATGCTCTAAATCAATGCACAAATGCAGAGAAAGACCCTTAGGAATGATGACAGTGGTAAAAATGTCAGCTTGGACATTAGTGCGAAACGATTGTCCTGAGAGTCACGAGCAACTGTAAATTGATCAACATCACGACGCAACTTAAGATAGGAAGCAACGGGAACCTTGTTGAACCGCTTAGCATGGCGGCCGAGGGGTAAAGGAGGTTCAAGAAAGATATGATGAGCATCACCGTGAGTTTGCATTGGAGGAGGAGGCTTGAAGGTGGGACAACGAGTACCCGGCTTAGGTGCGGAGGTGCAAACAGCGACAAACTCGGGCTGCTCCAAATCATCCAGCTCATCCTCATAGTCGGAGCCCTCCGAAGAGGAGTTTCTAGTAGAGCTATGAGGGCCGGCGGCACGCTTCCGAGGACGAGCCCGCTCATGTGAGTCATCGGAGCCACCACAACGAGACATACAAGATGGCCCAGCGGTGACCTGCTTGCGCGCGGAGTGCTTGGTCTTGGGCATCTCGACCCAGAGGAGGAGGACGACCCAAATCAACAACCCCACCATAGATCGAAGAATCGATGGATGAGGTGAGAAGAGATGGGTGCTACCTTGGAGTGAAGAACGTGGAGGAAGATGGCGACCGGAGCAAATTAGGCAAGGGGCCGCGCCGGGGACTGCGTCGACCAGAGTGATGTGGCGTCGACGAGGGGCACGAGCAGCCACGGCGAGGGGCACGAGCAGCCGCGGCAAGGAGAATGAGCGGCGAGCGGCCGCGGCAAGGAGCCACGAGACAGGGGCGTCGGCGGTGGGGAGCGAAGGGATTAGGGTAAAATGACCCGAAGCGCACCCTGCGCTATATATAGGTGCCCGAGAAAGTCCCGGACGACCGGAGTCCTATGGACGTCCGGTGCCTGAGCCAGAGAAGAATTAACGGACGACCAGATATATCGGACGTCCGAACTGAAGGTAACAGAGAACTTTTCACGGACGACCGGAGTTCTTCGGACGTCCGGTGCCTGAGAAAGTCCCGGACGACCGGAGTCCTACGGACGTCCGGTGCCTGAGCTAGGGTAAGAATTAATGGACGACCGGATTGACCGGACGTCCGGACCGAGTGAACGAAGAGCTTTTTACGGACGACGGAGTCCTACGAACGTCCGGTGCCTGAGCCAGGGAAGAATTAATGGATGACCGGATAGACCGGACATCTGGACCCAAGGTAATAGAGAGCTTTTTACGGACGTCCGGACGGTACCGGACGACTGACACACAAATTGTTTTCTGTAAAAAGACAATTTAGATGATGACTAGGGGGAGATGATGATGACAATGATGAATTGGTATAATATCAAGTAGTGAGTAACCTATGTCAATACAACAATAGCACCAAAACACATACCGCTCATATATTGTTCTAGTGACAAGAGCGGTGGCTACGGCCACCATGTATGAGTATACATGACATGGCTCCGCAAAGAATGGAACTTTGGGTGCATAATCACTACTCCATCATTGAAAGCTCCATAGTTAGAATAACATGATAGCTTTGAGAGTGTTTGTTCTTTTTATGCATTTCATAGGGTGAGAGTACTCATTAGTTGAGTGTCTCCCCCTAAGTATATGCCTACATCGAGACAAGACATTATGACAGTGCATGCATGGGTACTAGTTTTCACATAATGTTGTCAAGCTCCAAGATACCAAGTTCACGCCTAAGTTGACAAAACCTTGCTTCATCCAATGGCTTCGTGAAAATATCTGCAAGTTGCATATCTGTCCCAACATGAGCAATATCAATATGACCCTTCTCCACATGATCTCTCAGGAAGTGATACCTAATATCAATGTGCTTGGTGCGGGTATGATCTTTGGGGTTCTCAGCAATATTGATGGCACTTTCATTATCGCATAAAAGAGGCACATGTCTATAGGTGATACCGTAATCCTTCAAAGTTTGCCTCATCCATAGTAATTGAGTGGCACAACTGGCGGTTGCAATGTATCCAGCTTCTGCGGTGGAGAGAGCAACACAATTTTGTTTCTTCGAGGACCAACTTACCAAGGAGCGTCCAAGAAATTGACAAGCACTGCAGGTGGACCCATGATCCACTTTGTCGCCAGCCCAATCCGCATTTGTGTACCCAATGAGATCAAACTTAGCATCCTTGGGGTACCATAGACCTAACTTTAGGGTGTGAACAGGTATCTAAGAATATGCTTAACCGGCTTATGATGACTTTCCCTAGGGGAAGCTTGAAATCTAGCACACATGCATACACTAAACATGATGTGTGGTCTAGATGCAGAAAGATAAAGCAATGAACCAATCATAGAGCGGTAAATAGATGGGTTGACAGGAATACCATTTGTGTCTTCACTGAGTGCAATTTTGGTTGGCATGGGTGTCTGATACGTCTCCAACGTATCTATAATTTTTGATTGCTCCATGCTATATTATCTACTGTTTTGGACTATATTGGGCTTTATTTTCCACTTTTATATTATTTTTGGGACTAACCTATTAACCGGAGGCCCAGCCCAGAATTGCTGTTTTTTTTGCCTATTTCAGTGTTTCAGATAAACGGAATATCAAACGGAGTCCAAACGGAATAAAATCTTCGGGAACGTGATTTTCTCACCGAACGTGATCCAGGAGACTTGGACCCTGCTCCAAGGAACAAAAGAGGCGATCACGAGGGTGGGGGGGCGCCCCCCTAGGGCGCGCCCCCTGCCTCGTGGGCCCCTTGTTGCTCCTCCGGCGTACTTCTTCCTCCTATATATACACACGTACCCCCAAACGATCCGAACATGAGCCAAAAACCTAATTCCACCGCCGCAAGTTTCTGTATCCCATCTTGGGGCCTATTTCAGAGCTCCGCCGGAAGAGGGCCGTCATCACGGAGGGCTTCTACATCATCCTAGCCCCTCCGATGAAGTGTGAGTAGTTTACCTCAGACCTTCGGGTCCATAGTTAGTAGCTAGATGGCTTCTTCTCTCTCTTTGAATCTCAATACAAAGTTCTCCCCCTCTCTTGTGGAGATCTATTCGATGTAATCTTCTTTTTGCGGTGTGTTTGTTGAGACCGATGAATTCTGGGTTTATGATCCAGTCTATCTATGAATAATATTTGAATCTTCTCTGAATTCTTTTATGTATGATTGGTTATCTTTGCAAGTCTCTTCGAATTATCCGTTTGGTTTGGCCAACTAGATTGGTAGTTCTTGCCATGGGAGAAGTGCTTAGCTTTGGGTTCGATCTTGCGGTGTCCTTACCCAGTGACAGAAGGGGCAGCAAGGCACGTATTGTATCGTTACCATCGAGGATAACAAGATGGGGTTTATTTCATATTGCATGAATTTATCTCTCTACGTCATGTCATCTTGCTTAAGGCGTTACTCTGTTTTTAACTTAATACTCTAGATGCATGCTGGATAGCGGTCGATGAGTGGAGTAATAGTAGTAGATGCAGAATCGTTTCGATCTACTTGTCACGGACGTGATGTCTATATACATGATCATGCCTAGATATTCTCATAACTATGCTCAATTCTGTCAATTGCTCAACAGTAATTTGTTCACCCACCGTAGAATACTTATGCTCTTGAGAGAAGCCACTAGTGAAACCTATGGCCCCCGGGTCTATTCTCATCATATCAATCTCCATCACTTTAATCTTGTTTTGCTTTTTTACTTTGCTTTTACTTTTTACTTTGCATCTTTATACTAAAAAATACCAAAAATATATCTATCAGATCTCACTCTCCTAAGTGACCATGAAGGGCTTGCAACCCCTAATCGCGTTGGTAGCGAGTAGCTATCGCTTTGTGCAGGTACGAGGGACTTGAGCGTGGGCTCCTACTGGATTGATACCTTGGTTCTCAAAAACTGAGGGAAATACTTATGCTACTCTGCTACATCATCCCTTCCTCTTCGGGGAAAACCAACGCAAGCTCAAGACATAGCAAGAAGGATTTCTGGCGCCGTTTACGGGGAGTCTACACAAAAAGTCAACATACCATGTACCCATCGCAATCCCTATATCTCGCATTACATTATTTGCCATTTTCCTCTCGTTTTCCTCCCCCCCCCCAATTCACCCTTGCCGTTTTATTCGCCCTCTCTCTCTATCCTCCCTCTCTATTTGCCTTTTTGTTTGCTCGTGTGTTAGATTGCTTATTTGTCGCAATGGCTCAAGATACTACTAAATTGTGTGACTTTACCAATACCAATAATAATGATTTCCTTAGCACTCTGATTGCTCCTCTTACCGATGCTGAATCTTGTGAAATTAATACTGCTTTGTTGAATCTTGTTATGAAAGATCAATTCGCCGGCCTTCCTAGTGAAGATGCCGCTACTCATCTGAATAGCTTCGTTGATTTATGTGATATGCAAAAGAAAAAAGATGTCAATAATGATGTCATTAAATTGAAGCTATTTCCTTTTTTCTCTTAGAGATCGTGCTAAAGCTTGGTTTTCGTCTTTGCCTAAGAATAGTATTGATTCATGGAACAAGTGCAAAGATGCTTTTATCTCTAAATATTTTCCTCCCGCTAAGATCAGCTCTCTTAGAAACGATATTATGAACTTTAAACAACTTGATCATGAACATGTTGCACAAGCTTGGGAGAGAATGAAATTAATGATACGTAATTGCCCTACTCATGGTTTGAATTTGTGGATGATTATACAAAATTTTTATGCCGAATTGAATTTTGCTTCTAGAAATCTTTTAGATTCGACCGCGGGAGGCACTTTTATGGAAATCACTTTAGGAGATGCTACTAAACTCCTAGATAATATTATGGTTAATTATTCTCAATGGCATACTGAAAGATCTTCTAATAAAAAAGTGCATGCGATAGAAGAAATTAATGTGTTGAGTGGAAAGATGGATGAACTTATGAAATTATTTGCTACTAAGAGTGTTTCTTCTGATCCTAATGATATGCCTTTGTCTACTTTTATTGAGAATAACAATGAATCTACGGATGTGAATTTTGTTGGTAGGAATAATTTTGGTAACAACGCTTATAGAGGGAATTTTAATCCTAGGCCATATCCTAGTAATCCTTCTAATAATTATGGGAATTCCTACAATAACTCTCATGGAAATTATAATAATATGCCCTCTGATTTTGAATCTAATATTAAAGAATTTATTTCTTCACAAAAGAATTTTAATGCTATGATTGAAGAAAAATTGCTTAAGATTGATGATTTGGCTAGGAACATTGATAGAATTGCTCTTGATGTTGATTCTTTGAAACTTAGATCTATTCCACCTAAGCATGATATCAATGAGTCTCTAAAAGCCATGAGAATTTCAATTGATGAGTGTAAGGAAAGAACCTCTAGGATGCGTGCTTCCAAAGATACCTTTATTAAAGAATGTTCCTCCAATTCCTGTGAAAATCAAGATGAAGATCTAAAAGTTATTGATGTGTCCCCTATTAAATCTTTATTTTGCAATATTAATCTTGATGAAACTGAATATGATCTTCCTTTAACTAGAAGGCGTTCTAAAAATTCAGAGTATTTAGATCTTAATGATGAAATTGATGAAAGTGGGATTGAAAGAAATAAAAATCTAGATGTTGCTAAACCCACTATATTGGATTTCAAGGAATTTAGTTATGAAAGTTGCTCTTTAATTTATTGTATTTCCTTGTTGCAATCCGTGCTAAATTCTCCACATGCTTATAGTCAAAATAAAGCCTTCACCGAACATATTGTTGATGCCTTGATGCAATCTTATGAAGAAAAACTTGAGTTGAAAGTTTTTATCCCTAGAAAACTCTATGATGAGTGGGAACCAACTATTAAAATTAAAATTAAAGATCATGAGTTTTATGCTTTGTGTGATTTGGGTGCTAGTGTCTCTACTATTCCCAAGACTTTGTGTGATTTACTAGATTTCCGTAATTTTGATCATTGCTCTCTAAACTTGCATCTTGCCGATTCCACTATTAAGAAACCTATGGGAAGGATTAATGATTTTCTTATTGTTGCAAATAGGAATTATGTGCCCGTAGATTTCATTGTTCTTGATATAGATTGCAATCCTTCTTGCCCTATTATTCTTGGTAGACCTTTCCTTAGAACGGTTGGTGCGATTATTGATATGGAGGAAGGGAATATTAGATTTCAATTTCCATTAAAAAGGGGCATGGAACACTTTCCAAGAAAGAAAATAAAATTACCATATGAAACTATCATGAGAGCCACTTATGGATTGCCTACCAAAGATGGCAATACCTAGATTTATCCTCGCTTTTATGCCTAGCTAGGGGCATTAAACGATAGCGCTTGTTGGGAGGCAACCCAATTTTATTTTTATTCCTTGCTTTTTGCTCATGCTTAGTAATAAATAAATTATTTAGCCTATGTTTTGGTTGTGTTTTTTGTGTTTAATTAGTGTTTGTGCCAAGTAGAACCATTGGGAAGACTTGGGGAAAGTCTTGTTGAACTTGTTGTAAAAAGCAGAAACTTTAGCGCTCACAAGAACTGCTGTCATTTTTATTTGAAGAGTGATATTTAGTTAATTCTTTTTGAAGATTATTAATAGATAAATTCCTAATTTATTTTAGAATTTTTGGGGTTCCAGATCTTGCGCTAGCTACAGATTACTACATACTGTTCTGTTTTTGACAGATTCTGTTTTTCGTGTGTTGTTTGCTTATTTTGATGAATCTATGGCTAGTAAAATAGTTTATAATCCATAGAGAAGTTGGAATACAGTAGGTTTAACACCAATATAAATAAATAATGAGTTCATTACAGTACCTTGAAGTGGTCTTTTGTTTTCTTTCGCTAACGGAGCTCACGAGTTTTCTATTTTGAGTTTTGTGTTGTGAAGTTTTCAAGTTTGGGGTGAATTCTTTTGATGGATCATGGAACAAGGAGTGGCAAGAGCCTAAGCTTGGGGATGCCCATGGCACCCCCAAGATAATCCAAGGACACCAAAAAGTCAAAGCTTGGGGATGCCCCGGAAGGCATCCGCTCTTTCGTCCACTTCCATCGGTAATTTACTTGGAGCTATATTTTTATTCACCAACATGATATGTGTTTTGCTTGGAGCGTCTTGTATTATTTGTGTCTTTGTGTCATAGTATGCCACAATCATCCTTGCTGTACACACCTTTCGAGAGAGCCATACATGAATTAAAATTTGATAGAATACTCTATGTGCTTCACTTATATCCTTTGAGCTAAGTAGTTTTGCTCTATGTGCTTCACTTATATCTTTTGAGCGTTATAATTTTTCTCTATGTGCCTCACTTAGATCTTTTACAGCATGGTGGTGGATTTGTTTTAAAGAAACTATTGATCTCTCATGCTTCACTTAAATTATTTTGAGAGTCTCTTAATAGCATGGTAATTTGCTTAATAATAATATGCTTGGTATTCAAGATTTGTGAAACTTTCTTTTGAGTGTGTTGAATACTAAGAAAAGATTGAAGCATGATAATTGTTTTGAAATATGGATGTGATAATATTAAAGTCATGCTAGTTGAGTAGTTGTGAATTTAAAGAATACTTGTGTTAAGGTTTGTGATTCCCGTAGCATGCACGTATGGTGAACCGTTATGTAACGAAGTCGGAGCATGATTTATTTATTGATTGTCTTCCTTATGAGTGGCGGTCGAGGACGAGCGATGGTCTTTTCCTACCAATCTATCCCCCTAGGAGCATGCGCGCAATACTTTGCTTTGATAACTTCTAGATTTTTGCAATAAGTATATGAGTTCTTTATGACTAATGTTGAGTCCATGGATTATACGCACTCTCACCCTTCCACCTTTGCTAGCCTCTCTAATACCGCGCACTTTTCGCCGGTATCATACACCTACCATATACCTTCCTCAAAACAGCCACCATACCTACCTATTATAGCATTTCCATAGCCATTCCAAGATATATTGCCATGCAACTTTCCACCATCTAGTTCATCATGACACATTCATCATTGTCATATTGCTTAGCATGATCATGTAGTTGACATAAGTATTTGTGGCAAAGCCACCGTTCATAATTTCTTCATACTTGTCACTCTTGATTCATTGCATATCCCGGTACACCGCCGGAGGCATCCATATAGAGTCATACTTTGTTTTAGAATCGAGTTGTAATCATTGAGTTGTTAATAAATAAAAGTGTGATGATCATCATTCAATAGAGCATTGTCCCAAAAAAATAAAAGAGAAAGGCCAAAGAAAAAAAAGAAGGCCCCAAAAAAGAAAATAAATAAAAAGGGGCAATGCTACTATCCTTTTTTCCACACTTGTGCTTCAAAGTAGCACCAGATATAGCGAGTCTCATATATTGTGCTTCAAAGTAGCACCATGTTCTTCATATAGAGAGTCTCATATGTTGTCACTTTCATATACTAGTGGGAATTTTACATTATAGAAATTGGCTTGTATATTCCGATAATGGGCTTCCTCAAATTTCCCTAGGTCTTCATGAGCAAGCAAGTTGGATGCACACCCACTAGTTTCTTTTCTTGAGCTTTCATACGTTTATAGCTCTAGTGCATCCGTTGCATGCCAATCCCTACTCACTCACATTGATATCTATTGATGGGCATCTCCATAGCCCGTTGATACGCCTAGTTGATGTGAGACTATCTTCCCCTCCTTTTTGTCTTCTCTAGAACCACCATTCTATTCCACCTATAGTGCTATATCCATGGCTCACGCTCATGTATTGCGTGAAGATTGAAAAAGTTTTGAAAAAGTTAGAGTATGAAACAATTGCTTGGCTTGTCATCGGGGTTGTGCATGATTTAAATACTTTGTGTGGTGAAGATGGAGCATAGCCAGACTATATGATTTTGTAGGGATAACTTTCTTTGGCCATGTTATTTTGAGAAGACATAATTGCTTTGTTAGTATCTTGCAGTATTATTATTTTTTATGTCAATATAAACTTTTGTCTTGAATCTTTCTAATCTGAATATTCATACCACAATTAAGAAGATTTGCATTGAAATTATACCAAGTAGCACTCCGCATCAAAAATTCTCTTTTTATCATTTACCTACTCGAGGACGAGCAGGAATTAAGCTTGGGGATGCCTGATATGTCTCCAACGTATCTATAATTTTTGATTGCTCCATGCTATATTATCTACTGTTTTGGACTATATTGGGCTTTACTTTCCACTTTTATATTATTTTTGGGACTAACCTATTAACCGGAGGCCCAGTCCAGAATTGCTGTTTTTTGCCTATTTCAGTGTTTCAGATAAACGGAATATCAAACGGAGTCCAAACGGAATAAAATCTTCGGGAACGTGATTTTCTCACTGAACGTGATCCAGGAGACTTGGACCCTGCTCCAAGGAACAAAAGAGGCGATCACGAGGGTGGGGGGGCGCCCCCCTAGGGCGCGCCCCCTGCCTCGTGGGCCCCTCGTTGCTCCTCCGGCGTACTTCTTCCTCCTATATATACACACGTACCCCCAAACAATCCGAACATGAGCCAAAAACCTAATTCCACCACCGCAACTTTCTGTATCCCATCTTGGGGCCTGTTCCGGAGCTCCGCCGGAAGAGGGCCGTCATCACGGAGGGCTTCTACATCATCCTAGCCCCTCCGATGAAGTGTGAGTAGTTTACCTCAGACCTTCGGGTCCATAGTTAGTAGCTAGATGGCTTCTTCTCTCTCTTTGAATCTCAATACAAAGTTCTCCCCCTCTCTTGTGGAGATCTATTCGATGTAATCTTCTTTTTGCGGTGTGTTTGTTGAGATCGATGAATTGTGGGTTTATGATCCAGTCTATCTATGAATAATATTTGAATCTTCTCTGAATTCTTTTATGTATGATTGGTTATCTTTGCAAGTCTCTTCGAATTATCCGTTTGGTTTGGCCAACTAGATTGGTAGTTCTTGCCATGGGAGAAGTGCTTAGCTTTGGGTTCGATCTTGCAGTGTCCTTACCCAGTGACAGAAGGGGCAGCAAGGCACGTATTGTATCGTTGCCATCGAGGATAACAAGATGGGGTTTATTTCATATTGCATGAATTTATCTCTCTACATCATGTCATCTTGCTTAAGGCGTTACTCTGTTTTTAACTTAATACTCTAGATGCATGCTGGATAGCGGTCGATGAGTGGAGTAATAGTAGTAGATGCAGAATCGTTTCGATCTACTTGTCACGGACGTGATGCCTATATACATGATCATTCCTAGATATTCTCATAACTATGCTCAATTCTATCAATTGCTCAACAATAATTTTTTCACCCACCGTAGAATACTTATGCTCTTGAGAGAAGCCACCAGTGAAACCTATGGCCCCCGGGTCTATTCTCATCATATCAATCTCCATCACTTTAATCTTGTTTTGCTTTTTACTTTGCTTTTAATTTTTACTTTGCATCTTTATACCAAAAATACCAAAACTATTATATCTATCAGATCTCACTCTCGTAAGTGACCGTGAAGGGCTTGACAACCCCTAATCGCGTTGGTTGCGAGTAGCTATCGCTTTGTGCAGGTATGAGTGACTTGAGCGTGGGCTCCTACTGGATTGATACCTTGGTTCTCAAAAACTGAGGGAAATACTTACGCTACTCTGCTGCATCATCCCTTCCTCTTCGGGGAAAACCAACACAAGCTCAAGACGTAGCAGTGTCTTACATGGACTAGCATCAGACATGCCAAACTTCTCTAAGATATCCTTGAGGTATTTTGCTTTAGACAAGAAAATTCCTTCTTGAAATTGTTGAATTTGAAATCCGAGGAAGAACTTCAAATCTGCATTGAGTGACATTTCAAAATTCTTGGTCATGGAAGCCGCAAACTTCTTGCACAAATGAATGTTAGGGGAACCAAAAATGATATCATCTACATAGATTTGGCATAAGATCAAATCACCCTTGTCCCTCTTAGTAAAAAGAGTGGGATCGATCACCCCTCTCACAAAATCATCATCGAGTAGAAACTTCTTAAGATGATCATACCAAGCATGAGGTGCTTGTTTGAGGCCATACAAAACCTTATGAAGTTTATACACACAGTCTTTGTGATCAGGATCAATGAACCCAGGTGGTTGTGATACATATACTTCTTCTTGTAGAGGACCGTTAAGGAAAGCACTCTTCACATCCATTTGATGTAATGTAAAACCATTGAAAGCAACATAAGCAAGTAAGATGCGAATGGATTCAAGATGGGCAACGGGGGCAAAGGTCTCACCAAAGTCTAAACCTTCAACTTGTGAGTACCCTTGTGACACTAACCTTGCCTTGTTACAGATGATTACACCATTCTCATCTTGCTTGTTCTTGAAAATCCGCTTTGTTCCAATGACGTTGTGCTCGGTAGTTGGCATCTTGACTAATGACCACACTTGGTTGCGTTCAAAACTGTTCAACTCTTCTTGCATAGCAATGAGCCAATCGTTGTCCATCAATGCATCTTGTACCTTGAGAGGCTCAACACTAGATACAAATGAGAAGTGAGCACAAAAGTTTGTCAAGTGTTTACGAGTGACTCTACCTTCTGATATGCCGGTGAGAGTTTTGTCGACATCAACACGACCAGCCACATGAGGCATGATGGAGGTAAGAGTTTCACGAGGTTCAACTTCATGTCCATCATCCACTTCCTCAACATATGGATCATTAATGTGTGGTGGAAGATCTTCTTCTTCATCTTGCATTTGTTGAGGTTCATCGTCAATGATTGCACTTTCTTGTTCTTGACCTTGAGGATGATCTTGTTCTTGATGTTTATCATGAAGAGGAACTTGATCATCATCTTGTACTTGGTCTACGGGGATTGGTTGAACAATAGGAGCTTGAGGTGGTATGGGTGTTGAAGTAGTTTGATGATGCGTGAAGCTTCCATCTTGTTCTTCATCATCATGAGGTTCTTGTTCCATTGGAAGGAGTGCACCAACACCCATGGTCAAGATATCTTGAGAAGAATCTTCTTCACCTACATCACTTAGATCAACTTTCTCCCCATGGGAGCCATTAAATTCATCAAACACCACGTCACAAGTTTCTACAACACATCCATTGGATTTGTTGTAGACTATATAGGCGCGAGAGTTTGATCCATAGCCAACAATTATGCCCTCAAAGGTTTTGGATTGAAAGTTTCCTAACCGTTCTCTTTTTTTGAGGATGAAACATTTGCACCCAAATACATGAAAGTACTTGACATTTGGCTTGTTCACAGTTAGATGCTCATATGGAGTCTTTTCCAATATAGCGCGGAGAAAGAGCCGGTTTGATGCATGGCATACAGTGTTGACAGCCTTGGCCCAAAAACTATGTGGTGACTTGTATTCATCCAACATGGACCTTGACATCTCCACAAGTGTGCGGTTCTTCCTTTCTGCTACACCATTTTGTTGGGGAGTGTATGGAGCTGAATATTGATGCTTAATCCCTTCATCACTAAGAAATTCTTCCAAGGTGTACTTTTTGAACTCAGAGCCATTATCACTTCTTATTTCTAAGATTTCTTTGTCAAACTTGCGTTGAGCTTGCTTGGAAAAATCAATGAAGGTGATCTTCGTCTCGTCCTTGGACTTGAGGAAGAAGACCCATGTATATCTTGAGTAATCATCAACAATGAAAAGTCCATACTTTTTCCCACCAAGACTATCCCATGAAGGAGGCCCAAAAAGATCCACATGAAGGAGCTCTAGAGGCCTTGAAGTAGACAATATATTCTTGGGTGGGTGCTTTGATTGATGTTGCTTCCCGGCTATACATGCACTACACACACGATCTTTCTCAAAAGAGACATTTTTTAGTCCAAGGATGTGATTACCCTTTAAGAGATCTTGAAGATTTCTCATGCCAACATGGGCTAGCCGGCGATGCCATAGCCACCCCTTGTCGGCCTTGGCCATTAGACAAGTTGCATGGAATGTTCTCTCTTTAGAGAAATCAATCGTGTAAAGGTTTCCATCCAACTCTCCAACAGAGGCCACTTCGAGAGTATCTCTCTTAAAGACTTTCACATCCGTTAGTCCAAAGAGTGTATCATAGCCAACAGAAGCCAATTGGCGAACAGAAAGCAAATGGTATTTAAGGGATTGGACAAGCATGACATTTGCAAGAGACATGTCATTTATGATAGCCACCTTGCCCAACCCGAGTACCCGTCCTTTTGATCCTCCACCAAACATAATGCTCATAAATGGTTGAATAGCTTCCATGAAATCGTAGAGCAACTTGCTATCTCCGGTCATATGATTGGTACATCCACTGTCAAACACCCATTTTACTCCACCAGAGAAAGCAACCTACACACAATTATGACTTGGTTAGAGGCACCCATTTTGCAATGGTACCTCTCAAGTTAGTCACAAGGGTCTTAGGGACCCAAATAGCATAAAACCGGAATGCATTTCGAGGACCAACAAACTTTGCATAAACCTCTCCATCCTTAGTCTTACGAAGTACATAGGATGGAGGCATGAACTATTTTGGCTTGTTGAGAGTGGGCATGCCCCTTGTGGCCTTCCCACTAACAACCTTACCTTTTTCCTTGTGCCCTTCTCGTACAAAAGTTTCTTTTAGAGGGATGGTGCACTTTTGAGAGGACATCTTCTTCTTGCTTGTGCTTGGGTCAAACCCGAGTCACTCTTTGGCAAACACCTCATTGTGTTGGCTCAACACCTCATTAAGGTTCTTTTGCCCTTGAGCACATGTCATGAGCCCTTTCTCGATTTGAGCCTTGAGAAAGCGATTCTCCTCAAGAATAGATGATAGATCACTACTAGAGTTAGTAGTACAAGCATCAACATTGATAATAGGAGAAGAGTAAGCCTTGGCTAGAGTTTCAAGATAAGTAAGCTTGAGTGTCTCAAAACTCTTTGTAAGAAGGGTGAGCTCTTCTTCCTTAGTCTTGAGGGACACAGATAGGAGCTCACAATCCTTAGAGAGAGAAGCATTATACTTCACAAGCTTACTTTTATCATTCATCAACTCTTCGCAAGAGTCAATAGCCTTTTTCAAGGAGGCAAGATCTTTAGTATGAACATCAATGTTTGCACCAATTTTCAAGCATAGTTCATCATTTCGTGCTTCCTCATAGCGGACATTCCGCTCAAGGATTTCATGTTTTTCCTTTTCCTCAGTGACTAGGGTTTCGAGTTCCTTAATGGTGATGGTGTGCTTACTCACCATCTCCATAAGCATACGAAACATAGTGAGCTTCTTTCCTTTGAGGGAGCACATGAACTTATTTAGTTTAGCAAGCATAGGATCATCTATATCATCATCCTCATGACTATCCTCCGCATCAAGATACTCATCACTAGGGGTAGGAGGAGTGAAAAGAGGAGGATTTGATCATGGAGTTACCTTGACTTTGTCGAGAGAGCTTTGGTCCTTTCCCTCTTCTACCACGGCCTTTGCCATTAGGCACTTGTGAGCATTGCCCTTGTTGTCCTTCATATAGTTTTAGGTGACAACATCACCACTCTTGTTGACTAGCCTCAACGTGTTTTGAGAATCTTGAGCAACTCCAACAACACCACTAACATCATCCGGATCAGATTCTTCTTGAGCAACCATTGCTTTCCCATCTCTCTTCTTGAGCTTGGAGTTCAAAGGATTTGGCAACTTATTCTTGGGAAAGGTCTTGGGAAACCTTGGTTTATCTTCTCTCTTCTCATAAGGACACTCGTTGGAGAAGTGATTGGTTTCTTCATAGTTATATCATTTTCTCACTTTCTTCTTCTGGAATCTTCCTTTAAATTTTCCTATGCTAAACTTCTTAACAAAAAGAGCCATGTCTTCATATGAAGGTCCCTCATCGGATTCAACCTCATCACCATCTTCATCATCATCATCTTCTTCTTCTTCATTTTGCTCATCTTCACATACATGCTTGGCCTTCAATGCAAGATTGATCTTTGATGTTGGAGTACCATGCATGGTGAGGAAGTCCTAGATTAGGGGGTCTCCGGACAGCCGGATTATATCCTTTGGCCGGACTGTTAGACTATGAAGATACAAGATTGAAGACTTCGTCTCGTGTCCGGATGGGACTCTACTTGGCGTGGAAGGCAAGCTAGGCAATACGGATATGGATATCTCCTCCTTTGTAACCGACCTTGTGTAACCCTAACCCTCTCCGGTGTCTATATAAACCGGAGTGTTTTAGTCCGTAGGACACAACAACTACAACATACAATCATACCATAGGCTAGCTTCTAGGGTTTAGCCTCTCTGATCTCGTGGTAGATCTACTCTTGCACTACCCATATCATCAATATTAACCAAGCAGGACATAGGGTTTTACCTCCATCAAGAGGGCCCGAACCTGGGTAAAACATTGTGTCCCCTGCCTCCTGTTACCATCCGGTCTAGATGCACAGTTTGGGACCCCCTACCCAAGATCTGCCGGTTTTGACACCGACATTGGTGCTTTCATTGAGAGTTCCTCTGTGTCGTCGCCGTTAGGCTTGATGGCTCCTACTATCATCGATGGCGATGCAGTCCAGGGTGAGACTTTTCTCCCCGGACAGATCTTCGTATTCGGCGGCTTTGCACTGTGGGCCAATTCGCTTGGCCATCTGGAGCAGATTGAAAGTTACGCCCCTAGCCTCCAGGTCAGGTTTGGAAGCTTAAACTACACGGCCGATATCCGCCGAGACTTGATATTCGACGGATTCGAGCCTCTGCCTTGTGCGTCACGCGGTCACGATGAGTGCGGTTTAGCGCTACCATCGGTTAGCGTTCAAGAGATCACACAGCCAGCCGCTCCGACCCTCAATTCGGAGCCAGGTGCGCCTTCTGCGGATGGGTGGATGGACCCCGCCACGGAGGCCTTACCCTCAGCGGCGATCGAGCCAAACATCGACCTTACCTTGCACGAGAGCCGTGTTGTTAAACTGCCGGATCCTTCTCCGGCCACGGACTCCGAACCGCCTGCGCCCGTTCCTATCGAATCCGATTGGGCGCCGATCATGGAGTTTACCTCCACGGATATTTTTCAGCACTCGCCCTTTGGCGACATACTGAACTCATTAAGGTCTCTCTCCTTGTCAGGAGGATCCTAGCCGAACTATGTCCAACAGGATTGGGATGCGGACGACGAAGAAATTCGACGCCCACCCACCACCCACTTCGTAGCCACTGTCGATGATTTAACCGACATGCTCGACTTCGACCTTGGAGACATCGACGGTATGGACGACGATGTAGGAGACGAACATGAACCAGCGCCTATAGGGCACTAGAAAGCCACCTCATCATACGATATATACATGGTGGATACACCCAAAGAAGGCAATGGCGACGAGATAGCGGAGGATGACCCCTCCAAGAAGTAACCCAAGCGCCAACGTCAGCGGCGCCGCTCTAAGTCCCGCCAAAGCAAAAGTGGTGATACCGACACAGGAGATAATAATACTCGGGATAGTGCCGAAGACAACAACAATCCCCTCCAGCAAGATTTAGAGCAGGAGGATGGAGGAGCCAACCCTCCTGAGAGGGCGGCAGATGGAGAAGAGGAGGACGACAATTACATGCCCCCCTCCGAAGACGAGGCAAGCCTCGGCGACGACGAATTCGCTGTGCCAGAGGATCCCATCGAACAAGAGTGCTTCAAACGCTGGCTTATAGCCACGGCAAATAGCCTTAAGAAAAAGCAGCAACAACTTCAAGCTGATCAGGATCTGCTAGCTGACAGATGGACTGAAGTCCTCGCGGCCGAGGAATATAAACTCGAGCACCCCTGCAAGAATTACCCAAAGTGCAGGTTACTACCCCGACTGGAGGAAGAAGCGTATGATACGGCTGATCGGCCACCTCGTGGCCACAATAGAGAGGCATTCCAGCCAAAAACTCAGCCTCCACCCCGAAGCCATTCAAATAAAAAGGCATGGGGAGATACGCCAGACCTGTGAGACATATTGGAGGACAAAGCAAAGAATGCAAGATTGGTCTACGGATCACGAGGGCGTGCCACTCTGCGAGACGATAAACGTCACATCGGATACAGTAAAAGTAAATCCGGACGGGCCGAACACATCGGGCAAGACCCATTCGAGCTGCGTCACGATATAGCCCAATACAGAGGCGCCGCACACCCTTTATGCTTCATAGACGAAGTAATGGATCATCAACTCCCAGAAGGTTTCAAACCTATAAATATTGAATCATACGACGACACTGCAGATCCCGCGGTATGGATCGAGGATTTCCTCCTTCACATCCACATGGACCACGGTGATGACTTACATGCCATCAAATACCTCCCACTAAAGCTCAAGGGACTAGCGCGGCATTGGCTTAATAGCTTGCCAGCCGAGTCCATCAGCTATTGGGAAGATCTGGAAGCCGCATTCCTCGACAACTTTCAGGGCACTTATGTGCGGTCACCAGACGCCGATGACTTGAGCCACATAATTCAGCAGCCAGAAGAATCGGCCAGGCAATTCTGGACTCGGTTCCTAACAAAGAAAAATCAAATTGTCGACTGTCCGGATGCAGAGGCCCTAGCGGCTTTCAAACACAACATCCGCGACGAATGGCTAGCCTGGCACCTTGGTCAGGAAAAGCCGAAATCTATGGCAGCCCTCACGACACTCATGACCCGCTTTTGTGCGGGAGAAGATAGCTGGCTGGCTCGCAGTAATAACATATCAAAGAACCATGGTACTTTGGATACCAAGGACGGCAATAGCAGGTCACGTTGCAACAAACATAAGCGCCGCATTAACAGCGATAATACCGAGGATACGACAGTCAATGCCGGATTCAAAGGCTCTAAACCCGGTCAGCGGAAAAAACCATTCAAACAAAGTACGCTGGGACCGTCCAGCTTGGACCGTATACTCGATCGCTCGTGTCAAATACACGGCACCCCAGAAAAGCCAGCCAATCACACCAACAGGGATTGTTGGGTATTCAAGCAGGCCGGCAAGTTAATTGCCGAAAACAAGGACAAGGGGCCACATAGCGATGACGAGGAGGAGCCCCGGCAGCCACACACCGGAGGACAGAAGAGGTTTCCCCCACAAGTGCGGACGGTGAACATGATATACGCAACCCACACCCCCAAGAGGGATCGGAAGCGTGCGCTCAGGGACGTATATGCGTTGGAGCCAGTCGCCCCAAAATTCAACCCATGGTCCTCCTATCCGATCACTTTCAATCGCAGGGACCATCCCACTAGTATCCGTCATGGCGGATTCGCCGCACTGGTTCTGGACCCAATCATTGATGGATTTCACCTCACTCGAGTCCTTATGGATGGCGGTAGTAGCCTGAACCTGCTTTATCAGGACACAATGCGCAAAATGGGTATAGACCCCTCAAGGATCAAACCCACAAAAACGACCTTTAAGGGCGTCATTCCAGGCGTAGAGGCCCATTGTACAGGCTCAATCACACTAGAAGTGGTCTTCAGATCCCCGGATAACTTTCGAAGCAAAGAGTTAATCTTCGATATAGTCCCGTTCCGCAGTGGTTATCATGCACTGCTCGGGAGAACCGCATTTGCGAGATTCAATGTGGTACCGCATTATGCATACCTCAAGCTCAAAATGTCAGGACCTCGCGGGGTTATTACAGTCAATGGAAACACAGAGCGCTCTCTCCAAACAGAGGAGCACACTGCGGCCCTCGCAGCAGAAGCGCAAAACAGCCTCTCAAGGCAATCCACCAGTTCGGTGTTTCAAGACCCGGACACCTTCAAGCGCGCTCGGAGCAATCGGCAAATAGACCGCCTGGCACGATCTAAGCTCGCGTAGCAATGCGGCCCCCACCCCAGTCCCAGCCAAACGGCGAAGCTCGTGCCACGCGTACATAATTACGCATTAAAAATACCATGGGCATAGGTGGGGAGGGGGGCACACTGCGGCACACCCCAAGACGCGGCTTAAACTACACTAGGGGCTTCCCGTTTGGTTATTTTTCTCTTTTTTCAGGACCTTAATCTCTGGACACCCTGTCCGACAGCACTACTGCCGAACACATGATGCAGCAACCAAGGGGGCAGAAAGCTACGTCACACCATGGAATTCCCAGGTGGATTACAATACCGAACGAAATATTTGATTTAATACTATTCCTCAGCTTGCCCTTGGAAGGGACATAGTCCCACTCTTTGCTTATCGCACTATCTGTATCATTCTGCTTTAACGCACCTTTTTGAATAAACAATGCATAGCATCACGACTATTATTGCATTCTTGTTGTATATATATATATATATATATATATATGTGTTCATTAATGACGCCTTGCAACCATACACTTTGGTACGACCAATACACCAGGGGCTTACGTACCCCACAATATGGTGTGAAAAGTTCGAACACTTTCACAAGTACGGCACCCTAAACTTATAGCATTATATGCATCAGCTCTGAATCATATCTTTGGTCAAATGTTGGGTTTGCCCGACTCCTATGTTTTGGTACCTTACGTTCCGCTCTATCGGCTAAGGTAGCGCTAGGAGAACTACTGCGATTGTGCCCCGGTTCTGCTGGGTTCAGCACCTCAGTAGAGAAAGCTAAAACTAACTATCATGATAAGGCGAGAGACTGGTCGCTGTTCGGCGAGGTTTTCGAGTCCCTAAAGACTTATGCCGCTTAGAGCGAGGGGCCAGCCCTGTCCGGCTTAAAGGCGTGTATCGTGCCCCGAATTCGGCCTTCCAAATACCAGGGGCTTCGCTGAAATTTAAAATTATAGAATTCTATGGCTAAGTGAGAGTGATAAAGCATTATTAGTCCGGTTGCCTTGTTCGCTGTGCTGAGCACCTCCCTTGAAGGACCCAAACATGGGAACAAGAGTGCTCAGGTTTATCCCGAACACCCCAGCACTCGTGGCATGGGGGCAGAAGCCGAGGACTAGCCATCTCTCAGATTGGATAAATAGCCAAATAGAAGGCAATATTTTAAATTCAAACAAGCGTTGCATAGCGCATATGAAACAAGTTTTCATAAATACAGGATAAAACGAGCAAGTCTCACTCAAATATTACATCTTTTGAACACTCGTCCGCTATGAGACAGGCACCCGGGAGAACAACCTCGTAGTACATCTCGGGGTGGCAGTGCCCCTTGCCCTCCGGCGGCCCTTCCTTGATCAGCTTCACGGCGTCTAGCTTGACCCACTGCAATTTCACACGGGCGAAAGCCCGGCGTGCACCTTCAATGCAGACGGATCACTTGACGACCTCCAGCCGCGGGCAGGCATCCACAAGCCGCCTCACCAGGCCGAAGAAGCTGTTCGGAAGAGCGTCGCCAGGCCACAGCCGGACTATAAAGCCCTTCATGGCCTGCCCGGCCGCCTTATGTAGCTCGACCATCTGCTTCAGCTGGTCGCTCATTGGCACCGGGTGTTCAGCCTCAGTATACTGAGACTAGAATAGCTTCTCCGTTGAGCTTCCACCCTCGGCCTAGTAAAATTGTGCGGCATCGGACACGCTGCGGGGTAAATCTGCGAATGCTCCTGGAGAGCTCCGGATTCGGGTAAGTAATCGGTAATTTACTTTTACATGCTTGCTTTGCATATAGAAAGCCTTACCCGCCGCTATCTTCTTCATTGCGTCGATCTCCTGAAGGGCATTTTGGGCTTTGGCCTTGGCACTTTTTGCGCTCTCGAGGGTCGCGGCAAGCTCAGACTCTCGCGTCTTCGAGTCAAGCTCCAACGCCTCGTGCTTCGTCACAAGAGCCTGGAGCTCTTGCTGCACCTCGCCCACCCAAGCCTCTTGTTTTTCCCGCTCGGTGCGCTCCTTGGCAGCTTTATCTTCGGCCTTGGTTAGCGCTTGCTTCAGGGTCGCCACCTCAGTCGTGGCCCCTGGCAAATATACGATGATCCTGTCATTTTGCAATCACGTCTTCTTTTATATATACATATCTATAGACCGGGTATTACTTACCCTTGTTCTCCTCGAGCTGCCTCTTGGCAAGGCCGAGCTCTTTCCTGGACCCCTCGATCCTGCTTCAGTACGGCGACCTCTGCAGTCAGTGCAGCGGACGCCAGCAGCGAAGCCTGCATATGCATATTGACATACTTATATTAGACTCCTGCGATATTATTTGATCCTCTGTTCGGCTTTTCTTTGTGAACACCGAACAAAGCATCAGGGGCTACTGTCTATGCGGTAATATTTTTACTACATTTTAAAACACTTACCTCAAAGCCTGTTAGAAGGCTGGCACAGGCTTCAGTCAATCCGCTCTTGGCGGACTGAACCTTCTGGACCACTGCACTCATAATAGTATGGTGCTCCTCGTCGATGGAAGCGCTGCGAAGCACTTCCAGCAGATTGTCCGGCGCCTCTGGATGGACAGAGGTCACCGGCACAGGCATCTTGCCCCTCTTAGAAGGAGGCCGCCTGCCCGGTCCCGGAACCACTGGAGGTTCCGGCGCGGTGTTCGGCTGAGGGCCGAACTCGGAGCTCTCAGGGGCCCCGTCCCCTCAGCTCCCGGAGTCCGGAAGGTCGCCTTGAGGCACCTCCGGGACTATCTCCCCTCGACCCAGTGCCTCTTGAGACAGCGCCTCGACGTCGTCAGCAGGATGAGGGGAGGTGGCGGTCGGGACTGGATCGCTATCCATGTCCGACGAGCCCAGGGAGCCGTCCGATGATACATCGATACTGGCTCCTGGCGGCCTGCATAATTATGTTCGGCGTTAGGGAAAGCAGTGCGACAAAGGAATGCTATGAATTACTCTGGTATCCGAATACTTACGATCTCCCCAGGGGCTTGGCCCTGGGCAACCACTCATCTTCGCCTTCGTCGCCGGCGGTGGAATTATCCGGAAGGAGAGTCCTTCCCTTCTTGGACCCTTCGCCCCCCAGTTGGGGCGGCCTTCCTTTTCTTGTCTCCCCCGCCTGGAGGGGGAGCATCTTCCTCTTCCTCCTCGTCCTCGGGGGAGGAGTGTGTCGCAGAGTTATCGGACGATGAGTCCGATAACACCTGGCGCCGGGAACTCTTTCGGGTTCCCTTGGCCTTCTTGGTCTTCTCCGGCACCTTGTAAGGAGCCGGAGTTAGCATCTCCGTCATGAGAGCGCCCACAGTGTCTTCGGGCAAAGGGGCCAGACAGTTAATCTGCCCCGACGTCTCCACCCAGTCCTGTCAAAGGTATGGAGATTAGACCCCACATATAATTAAGCTAGGGGAAATAAATGTCCTACGGGACGTATTGAACTCACCGAACGTGCTAGGTGCTTTGCGCTTAGTCCGCGGTCCTCGGCGAGAGAAGGAGGGACCTCGATGCCCTTGAACAGCACCTTCCATACGTCCTTGTGCGTCGTATCAAAGAGCTCGCTCAGAGTCTGGTGCCGGGCCAGGTCAAACTCCCATAAGTTAAAATCCCGTTGCTGACACGGGAGGATCTGGCGGATGAGCATAACCTGGACTATGTTGACAAGCTTGAGCTTCTTGCTTGCCATACTCCGGATACATTTCTGGAGTCCATCCATCTCCACCGATGAACCCCACGACAAGCCCTTATCTTTCCAGGAAGTGAGCCGTGTAGGGAATCTGGATCGAAACTCGGGGGCTGCCGCCCATTTGGCGTTGCGCGGCTCGATGATGTAGAACCACGCCGATTGCCATCCCTTTATTGTCTCCACAAACGATACTTCAAGCCATATAATGTTGGGCATCTTGCCCACCATGGCTCCGCCGCATTCTGCTTGTTGGCCTCGTACCACCTTCGGCTTGATATTGAAGGTCTTTAACCACATGCCGAAGTAGGGTCGGATGCGGAGGAAAGCCTCACACACGACGAGAAACGCTGAAATGTTGAGGACGAAGTTCGGGGGCAGATCATGAAAGTCCAGCCTGTAGTAGAACATGAGACCACGGACGAATGGATGGAGGGGAAACCCCAGTCCGCGGAGGAAGTGGTGGAGGAAAACTACCCTCTCGTGAGGTTCCGGGGTAGGGACGATCTGCCCTGCGGCGGGCAGCCGATGCGCGATATTCGCGGCTAAGTATCCGGCTCCGCGCAGCTTCTGGATGTCTTCCTCCGTGACGGAGGAGACCATCCATCTGCCTCCCGCTCCGGACATGGTTGGAGAAGGTTGAGGTGGGAAGTGCGGACTTGGGCGCTAGAGCTCGAGTGTGCGAAAATGGATGAGCAAAGGAGGAAGAAGGCGTGGATGAAAAGGTGAATCCTTATCCCTTTATATGGGCGGACGAAACTATGCGCCCCTACTAGCCTGGTAAAACTCGCTTATCCCTCAAGCGCCGTAATGGATGGCACGGTTGGGTTACCCACGCCCGTATTGATGAGAATCCCGTAATAAGGGGACACGATCTCTGCTTTGACAAGACGTGTCAAAAAATTGCCTCGCGTTATGTGCGGGGCTAGTTAAAGGAAACGGTTCGAATAATCACCGGGCCATGACATAACGTCATGCTGTCAAAACAAGTCAGCAAATTAGATCTGCAAAAATATTATTCTTTCTACGGTGGTATGTGGAACTTATTTTGTAGGGTCGGACACTATCCTTGTATTCAAATTCTTCCGTGGTGTATTCGGAGGAGGAACCCGCCTTGCAATGCCGAAGACAATACCGCGCACCGGACTCATCATCATTGAAGCCTGGTTCAGGGGCTACTGAGGGAGTCCTGGATTAGGGGGTCTCCGGACAGCCGAATTATATCCTTTGGCCGGACTGTTGGACTATGAAGATACAAGATTGAAGACTTCGTCTCGTGTTCGGATGGGACTCTACTTGGCGTGGAAGGCAAGCTAGGCAATACGGATATGGATATCTCCTCCTTTGTAACCGACCTTGTGTAACCCTAACCCTCTCCGGTGTCTATATAAACCGGAGGGTTTTAGTCCGTAGGACACAACAACTACAACATACAATCATACCATAGGCTAGCTTCTAGGGTTTAGCCTCTCTGATCTCGTGGTAGATCTACTCTTGTACTACCCATATCATCAATATTAATCAAGCAGGACGTAGGGTTTTACCTCCATCAAGAGGGCCCGAACCTGGGTAAAACATTGTGTCCCCTGCCTCCTGTTACCATCCGGCCTAGACGCACAGTTCGGGACCCCCTACCCGAGATCCGCCGGTTTTGACACCGACACATGGCAAGATGTTTTGTAGCATTTGCATTTGACTCTTCAAATAGTTGAAAGGTAGATATGATGTCATCGGTAGTCATTTCCTTGAAGGCATGGTGTTGTCTTATGTCCCACACCATTTGGTGGTGATATGGGGCAAGAGCATTAAGCAACTTGTCCACAAGAAATCGCTTAGTCATGTTGAATCCATCTTGTGTCTTGTCACACTCACACGACTCAATGTCAGCGGTGAGAGTCATGAGACGCTCAAGGAGTTGATTGGGAGTTTCACCTTTCTCCATACAAAAGTTTTGCAATTGTCCCTTGGCAATTTCATATTGAGCACTCCAGAGGGTGGAGGTACCGGTCTTGGATCTTATAATACTTTCCCATAGTTCCTTGGCACTTGTGATGTGTATGAAAGGTCTCCTTTGCTTTTCAACCATACCTCTCCTTATACACATGGTTGCAGTGTCATTGATATTCTTGTCATAAATTTCTCTTGGTGTAGGATTCTTTGGATCAACCACATGGTAACCATACTCCAAGATCTCCAGCATCTCATCGTTTCCATATCGAAGATGATCCTACATAGCAACTCTCCACAAGGCAAAATCGGAAGTGGCATCAAGTAAAGGAGGTTTGCCTTGAGGGTTATATTTTGGTTTCTCAACTTGGGGTCTTGCATAAATCCAAGGAACACTGGAGTTATCATTGTTATGAGGTTTTTGACCAAGTGACGGAGTAGGCACGGTTGGCCTCGAAGCCGCACCACTAGAAAGTGGTGCAAGCACCATGGACAACGTGGCTAGTCTCATTTGGACCAAGGCCTTAAGAGAAGCATCATGCTCCTCTTTTTGCTTAGCAAGGGCCCGTTCCAGACCCTCAGAAGTAAAGGACCTGACTTCTGAAGAAGCCTCACCTTTATCCTTCGGATCTGTAACAAGGGGAGTCCCATCGGGGTTCATCTCGCTCTAGGGCGGTTAAGCCACAAGAATAGAGCACGAGGCTCTGATACCAATTGAAAGGATCGAGATGGACCTAGAGGGGGGGTGAATAGGTACAATTACAAATTTTAATTATTACTTAGCAATTTTAGGCAATAATGCGGAATATGAAGATAAGCCTAACAATTACAAGTGTAGTACTAAGAGCTAAGCATGATAAACAAGTAGCACAGGTATGTAAGTAAGCAAGCACAATATGATACAAGTAAGTGATAAGAGACAAGTAACCACAAGTAGAGAGTTAGGGTTAGGAATAATAGTAACTCCGGAGACGAGGATGTATGCCTATGTTCACTTCCTTGGAGTGAAGCTACGTCACCGTTAGAGAGGTGGATGTTACCATGAAGGCACACCAACGCCACGAAGGCTCACCCTATTCTCCCTTTGAGACAACACCACGAAGGCATTTCTTGAAGGAAATATGCCCTAGAGGCAATAATAAAGTTATTATTCATTTCCTTATATAATGATAAATGTTTATTATTCATGCTAGAATTGTATTAACAGGAAACATAATACATGTGTGAATACATAGACAAACAGTATGTCACTAGTATGCCTCTACTTGACTAGCTCATTGATCAGAGATGGTTAAGTTTCCTAACCATAGACAAAGTGTTGTCATTTGATTAATGAGATCACATCATTAGGAGAATGATGTGATTGACTTGACCCATTCCGTTAGCTTAGCACACGATCATTTAGTATTCTGCTATTGCTTTCTTCATGACTTATACATGTTCCTATGACTATGAGATTATGCAACTCCCGTTTACCGGAGGAACACTTTGTGTGCTACCAAACGTCACAACGTAACTGGGTGATTATAAAGGTGCTCTACAGGTGTCTCCGAAGGTACTTGTTGGGTTGGCGTATTTCGAGATTAGGATTTGTCACTCCGATTGTCGGAGAGGTATCTCTAGGCCCTCTCAGTAATGCACATCACTTAAGCCTTGCAAGCATTGCAACTAATGAGTTAGTTGCGGGATGATGTATTACAGAACAAGTAAAGAGACTTGCTAGTAACGAGATTGAACTAGGTATTGAGATACCGACGATCGAATCTCGGGCAAGTAACATACCAATGACAAAGGGAACAACGTATGTTGTTATGCGGTTTGACCGATAAAGATCTTCGTAGAATATGTGGGAGCCAATATGAACATCCAGGTTCTGCTATTGGTTATTGACTGGAGACATGTCTCGGTCATGTCTACATAGTTCTCAAACCCGTAGGGTCCGCACACTTAACGTTTTGATGACGATTATATTATGAGTTTATATGTCTTGATGTATCGAAGGTTGTTTGGAGTCCCAGATGTGATCCCGGACATGACGAGGAGTCTCGAAATGGCCGAGACATGAAGATCGATATATTGGAATCCTATGTTTGGATATCGAAAGTGTTCCGGGTAAAATCGGGATTTTACCGGAGTACCGGGAGGTTACCGGAACCCCCCGGGGGCTTAATGGGCCTACATGGGCCTTAGTGGAAATAGAGGACAACAAGGGGAGTGTGGGGCGCGCCCCCCAAGGCCCAAACCGAATTGGTTTAGGGCAAGGGGGGTCGGGCCCTCTTTCCTTCCCCCCTCTCCCTTTCCTCCCCCTCTCCTACTCCTACTAGGAATAGGAGGAGTCCTACTCCTAGTGGGAGTAGGACTCCCTAGCCGGCCTCCTCCTCCCCTTGCTCCTTTATATACGGGGGCAGGGGGGCACCCCATAGACACAACAATTGATCGTTTGATGTTTTAGCCATGTGCGGTGCCCCCCTCCACCATAGTCCACCTCGATAATATTGTAGTGGTGCTTAGGCGAAGCCTGCGTCGGTAGAAAATCATCATCATCACCACGCCATCGTGTTGACGAAACTCTCCCTCAACACTCGGCTGGATCAGAGTTCGAGGGACGTCATCAGGCTGAACGTGTGCTGAACTCGGAGGTGCCGTACGTTCGGTACTTGATCGGTCGGATCGTGAAGACGTAGGACTACATCAACCGCGTTGTGCTAACGCTTCCAATTTCGGTCTACGAGGGTACGTGGACAATACTCTCCCCTCTCGTTGCTATGCATCACCATGATCTTGCATGTGCGTAGGAAAATTTTCGAAATTACTACGTTCCCCAACAGTGGCATCCGAGCCTGGTTTATGCGTAGATGTCATATGCACGAGTAGAACACAAGTGAGTTGTGGGCGATATAAGTCATACTGCTTACCAGCATGTCATACTTTGGTTCGGCGGTATTGTTGGATGAAGCGGCCCGGACCGACATTACGCGTACGCTTACACGAGACTGGTTCTACCGACGTGATTTGCACACAGGTGGCTGGCGGGTGTCAGTTTCTCCAACTTTAGTTGAATCGAGTGTGGCTACGCCCGGTCCTTGAGAAGGTTAAAACAACACCAACTTGACAAACTATCATTGTGGTTTTGATGCGTAGGAAAGAACGGTTCTTGCTAAGCCCGTAGCAGCCACGTAAAATATGCAACAACAAAGTAGAGGACGTCTAACTTGTTTTTGCAGGGCATGTTGTGATGTGATATGGTCAAGACATGATGCTAAATTTTATTGTATGAGATGATCATGTTTTGTAACCGAGTTATCGGCAACTGGCAGGAGCCATATGGTTGTCGCTATATTGTATGCAATGCAATCGCCCTATAGTGCTTTACTTTATCACTAAGCGGTAGCGATAGTCATGGAAGCATAAGATTGGCGAGACGACAACGATGCTACGATGGAGATCAAGGTGTCGCGCCGATGACGATGGTGATCATGACGGTGCTTCGGAGATGGAGATCACAAGCACAAGATGATGATGGCCATATCATATCACTTATATTGATTGCATGTGATGTTTATCTTTTATGCATCTTATCTTGCTTTGATTGACGGTAGCATTATAAGATGATCCCTCCTTAAATTATCAAAGTATAAGTGTTCTCCCTGAGTATGCACCATTGCAAAAGTTCTTCGTGCTGAGACACCACGTGATGATCGGGTGTGATAGGCTCTACGTTCAAATACAACGGGTGCAAAACAGTTGCACACGCGGAATACTCAGGTTAAACTTGACGAGCGTAGCATATAACAGATATGGCCTCGCAACACGGAGACCGAAAGGTCGAGCGTGAATCATATAGTAGATATGATCAACATAGTGATGTTCACCATTGAAACTACTCCATCTCACGTGATGATCGGACATGGTTTAGTTGATATGGATCACGTAATCACTTAGAGGATTAGAGGGATGTCTATCTAAGTGGGAGTTCTTAAATAATATGATTAATTGAACTTAAATTTATCATGAACTTAGTACCTGATAGTATCTTGCTTGTCTATGTTGATTGTAGATAGATGGCTCGTGCTGTTGTTCCGTTGAATTTTAATGCGTTCCTTGAGAAAGCAAAGTTGAAAGATGATGGTAGCAATTACACGGACTGGGTCCGTAACTTGAGGATTATCCTCATTGCTGCTCAGAAGAATTACATCCTGGAAGCACCGCTGAGTGCCAAGCCTGCTGCTGATGCAACTGACGAATGTTAAGAACGTCTGGCAGAGCAAAGCTGATGACTACTCGATAGTTCAGTGTGCCATGCTTTACGGCTTAGAACCGGGACTTCAACGACGTTTTGAATGTCATGGAGCATATGAGATGTTCCATGAGTTGAAGTTAATATTTCAAGCAAATGCCAGGATTGAGAGATATGAAGTCTCCAATAAGTTCTACAGCTGCAAGATGGAGGAGAATAGTTCTGTCAGTGAACATATACTCAGAATGTCTGGGTACCATAATCACTTGACTCAGCTGGGAGTTAATCTTCCGGTTGATAGTGTCATTGACAGAGTTCTACAATCACTGCCACCAAGCTACAAGAGCTTCGTGATGAACTATAATATGCAAGGGGTGGATAAGACAATTCCCGAGCTCTTCACAATGCTAAAGGCAGCGGAGGTAGAAATCAAGAAGGAGCATCAAGTGTTGATGGTCAATAAGACCACCAGTTTCAAGAAAAAGGGTAAAGGGAAGAAGACGGGTAACTTCAAGAAGAACAGCAAGCAACTTGCTGCTCAGGAGAAGAAACCCAAGTCTGGACCTAAGCCCGAGACTGAGTGCTTCTACTTCCAGCAGACTGGTCACTCGAAGCGGAAATGCCCCAAGTATTTGGCGGATAAGAAGGATGGCAAGGTGAACAAAGGTATATGTGATATACATGTTATTGATGTGTACCTTACTAATGCTCGCGGTAGCACCTGGGTATTTGATACTGTTTCTGTTGCTAATATTTGCATCTCGAAATAGGGGCTACGGATTAAGCGAAGATTGGCTAAGGACGAGGTGATGATGCGCGTGGGAAATGGTTCCAAAGTCGATGTGATCGCGGTCGGCACGCTACCTCTACATCTACCTTCTGGATTAGTATTAGACCTAAATAATTGTTATTTGGTGCCAGCGTTGAGCATGAACATTATATCTGGATCTTGTTTGATGCGAGACGGTTATTCATTTAAATCAGAGAATAATGATTGTTCTATTTATATGAGTAATATCTTTTATGGTCATGCACCCTTGAAGAGTGGTCTATTTTTGCTAAATCTCGATAGTGGTGATACACATATTCATAATATTGAAGCCAAAAGCTGCAGAGTTGATAATGATAGTGCAACTTATTTGTGGCACTGCCGCTTAGGTCATATCGGAGTAAAGCGCATGAAGAAACTCCGTACTGATGGATTTTTGGAACCACTTGATTATGAATCACTTGGTACTTGCGAACCGTGCCTCATGGGCAAGATGACTAAAACGCCATTCTCCGGAACTATGGACAGAGCAACAGATTTGTTGGAGATCATACATATAGATGTATGTGGTCCGATGAATGTTGAGGCTCATGGCGGATATCGTTATTTTCTCACCTTCATAGATGTAGCGACCCGACCCGAATGGATCAAGTGCTCTGTGCTCAGGTGTCATCCCTGGATCAGTAATGCTGACACCACACAGTACATCGAAGGATTTATAGCAGAGTGGCAATCACACACTTATTACATCGTTGTCTCAAAGAGAACTTATTACAATAAATATGGCTTAAGGCCATCTAGTGTCGATAACAGCGGAAGACTTGGAAGATAAATGGGTCCATCAACTCTAACGGCATCACTGAGTATAGAACCACGACCTAAAGGCACCTTACTCGTCATCTGAAAAGTCTGCAACATGAAAGTTGCAGCCCAAAAACGGGTCAGCACATGGAATATGCTGGCAATGTAACACATAGAGAGTAATGGAATGAAACAGCTATACTATATGCATATATGGCTGGTGGAAAGCTCTATGGTTACAGTTTTGCGTAAAGCCAGTTTTTCCCTACTGCAAAAGAATAAATGTATTTAACTATCATGGTAGTTGTTGAACATCGAGAATGGTTGACAGCATTCCGATCCCAATTAAGTGAATATTTAAACCCAACAACATTAATTAGAAGTAACATGATGAGATTCACATGATATTCAAGTACTAGATTCTCAAGTTGTCCATAACCGGGGACACGGCTAATCATGATTAGTTTGTACACTCTGCAGAGGTTTGCGCACTATTCCCCACATGACTCGATCGCCTCCGTTTGTTTTCTCGCACTACATGGTGTTTGAGAAACGGATGACCGAGACATAGTCTTTCAGAAGCGCTAGCACCTTACATGTGGGGTAGACCGTACCACCTACAACCCCTACATCTGCTAGTCCACCCCGTAAGAGTTCGCACAACTTAGTCAACTATGCCAGAGCCCATAGTAGCATGTGGCTGCACACGAAAGTTTCTAGCATGAAAGATCTTATGATCCCTTTGAGCCTGGGTGGCGGTCCAAAATAAAAATAGGGAAGTCCTGATAGACATCAGGTGCCTCAATCCACCCAGATGTGTGTTTAAGTTGCCACCTTAGATAAACCATTAAAATTATCAACACATCTGTCATGGATATCACTCACCCAATCCACGTCTACTAGCATAGCATGGCATAATTAAGCAAACGTAGAAGTAACTTCCAAAGGTTTCATAATAATACAGGTGATAGGTACTACCTCATCTACTTCCCATCCCAGAATTTAATTAGATCCTAATCATGCAATGTGAGAAGATTGATCTAATGCAATAAAACATGGGTTGTAGAAAAGGTATGATCAAAGTGTTACTTGCCTTGCTGATGATCCGCGAGACCTAGGGTTCCGAAGTAACAAGCGGCGCAATCCGGGTAATCTATCGCAGACAAACAACAAGCACACAATAAGTACTCATCTAATGCACAGGTAAAACTCGAACAAGAGAACGAACCAGAAAGTTCAACTTAAGAACTCCGGTTGCAAAGAAAGAACGAACCGAACAAACGACGGAAAAAAAACGGCGGAAGCAAACAACTCGGTTCTAGCAAGTTGAAACTAGGTCAAATTTTACTGTAGCAAAAACTTGTTTAAGTTGATTAGACGGAACGGCGGTTTCGAAACGAAACTCCAGGCGCTTGAATCACCTGATTCCGATAAACGAGCGGGAAGAAAGACTAGAACGAAGATCGGATCTGAGATCACGATCGCGGAATAAATCCGACGAAAAGGAAACGAAGAACGATTAAACGAACGGGCGTCGTTAACCGGGGAAAAATCGGTGATCACGTTCATTGAGACGAACGGTCCGAAAGAAGAACGAAAACCGATCTAGGGTTTTCGGAAAAGAAACCGAAAAAGAAACGGGAAACCGATCTAGGGTTTCGGAAGAAAACCGAAACAAAAATCAGAAGAAAAAGAAAAAATTGGAGAGAAAACGGAATGGTTCTTTTAGGAAAAACCGGACCGGGGAAGAAAAAGAGAGGCGCGGCTACCTCGGGAGGCGGGCTCCGGGCGGCGGCTAAGGGCGGCGGCGGCGGCTTAGGCGCGGGGCGGCGCGGCTATGGCGGCGGCTTGGGGCTGCGCGCTGCTGCTTGCTGCGGCTTAGGAGGAGAGGGCTTGGGATTTTTATGTGAGGAGGGGGGGGTGTTGGTATTTATATAGGTGAGGGGGGATTTACTTGGGGTAGGGGGCAAGAAAAAGAGTAGGAAAAAGGAAAACGAAACAAAGGAAAGAGGGGGCTAGAACCGGCCTTGAGTCCTACTAGGACTCGGCCTGAGCGAGGGGAGGCGGCGGCTGGCGCCTGGCGCCTGGCGCGCAGCGCTGCTGGGGGCGGCGGCTGGCTGGGCCTTGGCCCGGCTGGCCTGCGGGAGTTCCTTTTTTTTAATCAGTTACGCGCACAGAAAAACAAAAGAAAAAAATATAAACAAACTCCGAAAAATCTAAAGTAAATTTTCCCCGACTCCTAAAAATGAGTCGAATAAAATGAACTTTTCTCCGGGCCTAAAATGCAATTTTTTGAAAACACGCATTTTCCCTATCGAAATAAAACGCAAACAAAACTCCGGCAAAACCAAAATTGATCTATTTATTAAATCTTCATTTTTTCTAAATTTGGGAAAGTCATATTATTCCCTCTCTCATATATTTTGACACCGGAAAAATAATTGAATATAAAATAAATAAATCAAATGATCCTCTTTTCAAAATTTGAGAAAACTCAAATATGAAAATAACGAAATCTCCAACTCTCTCCGTGGGTCCTTGAGTTGCGTGAAATTTCTAGGATCAACCAAAATGCAAGAAAAATATGTTATGCATGATGATCTAGTGTATAACATTCCAAATTGCAAATTTGGGATGTTACAAACCTACCCCCCTTAAGATGAATCTCGCCCTCGAGATTCGGGTTGGCTAGAAAATAGGTGAGGGTGGTCTTTGAGCAGATCCTCTTCTCTTTCCCAGGTGGCTTCATCCTCTGAGTGGTGGTTCCATTGAACTTTACAAAACTTGATAACCTTGCTGCGAGTAACTCTGCTGGCATAATCGAGAATCTTGACTGGCTTCTCCTCATACGTTAAGTCGTCCTTCAACTGAATCGCTTCGAGTGGCACGGTATCTCTTAGCGGTACCTCCGCCATCTCGGCATGACACTTCTTCAGCTGAGAAACATGGAATACATCATGAACTCCTGACAGCTCCTCTGGTAATTCCAACCTATAAGCGACTTCTCCCATACGTTGCAAGATCTTGTACGGTCCAACGAAATGCGGTGCTAACTTTCCCTTAACTCCAAAGCGCTTAACTCCTCGAAGTGGGGATACTCGAAGATAAACTCTGTCTCCGGTTTCGTAGACTGTCTCCTTGCGTTTAGAATCTGCGTAGCTCTTCTGCCTGGACTGGGCTACCTTGAGCCTATCGCGAATCAACTTAACTTTCCGTTCAGACTCCTTAATCAAATCTGGTCCAAAGAATTGACGGTCTCCAACTTCGTCCCATGACAACGGTGTCCTGCACCTCCTTCCGTATAAAGCTTCGAAAGGTGCCATCTTCAAATTGGTTTGGTAGCTGTTGTTATAAGAAAACTCCGCATACGGATTGTCCCAGCTAGATCCATAATCTAGTGCACAAGCTCTCAGCATATCTTCCAGAATCTGATTGACTCTCTCGGTCTGTCCATCTGTCTGCGGATGAAAAGCTGTGCTGAACTCTAGTCTGGTACCCAAAGTTTCATGCAACTGATTCCAAAACTTTGAGGTAAACTGGGTTCCTCTATATGATACGATACTCCTCGGAACTCCATGCAAACAAATGATCCTAGTCATGTATATCTTCGCCAACTTAGCACTGGTGTAAGTGGTCTTAACTGGAATAAAATGTGCTACCTTCGTCAAATGATCAACTACTACCCATATCGAGTCATAGCCTGCGTTCGTCCTGGGTAGTCCTGTGATAAAATCCATGCCTATCTTATCCCACTTCCATTCGGGTATCGACAATGGTTGTAACAATCCTGCTGGCTTCTGATGCTCTGCCTTTACTCTCTGACATACGTCACAAACTGCTACATATGCTGCAATATCCTTCTTCATTCCGGTCCACCAAAATGTTTCCTTTAAATCCAAATACATCTTGGTATTCCCTGGGTGAATCGAATACGGTGAATCATGTGCCTCGTGCAAAATCAACTTCCTGATCTCCGGGTCATTTGGCACGTAGACACGGTCTTCAAACCATAGGGTGTCGTGCTCATCCTTACGAAATCCCTTTGCTTTTCCTTCGCTCAATTTCTCTTTTATAGCAGTAATCTCCTTGTCAGATTTCTGAGCTTCTCTGATCTTATCCATCAATGTTGACTGAATCTCCAATGCTGCTACATAGCCTCTCGGAACGATTTCCAAACATAGCTCACGAAGGTTTTCTGCTAACTCCTTGGGTATTTTCCCCGTCATTAGAGTATTGACATGGCTCTTACGGCTCAATGCATCAGCTACTACATTAGCTTTCCCGGGATGGTAATGCAATCTCATATCATAATCCTTGATGAGCTCCAACCATCTCCTCTGTCTGAGGTTCAACTCCTTCTACGTGAAAATGTACTTCAAGCTCTTGTGATCCGTGTACACCTCACAATGATTTCCAATGAGGAAATGTCTCCACGTTTTCAATGCATGCACTACGGCTGCTAACTCCAAATCATGCGTGGCATAATTCAACTCATGAGGCTTCAGTTGTCGTGAAGCATACGAAACAACTCTCCCTTCCTGCATAAGCACTGCTCCAAGTCCTCGACGTGAAGCGTCGCAATACACCTCATAATCCTTGGTCTGATCTGGCAAAATCAATACTGGTGAGGTGACCAAACATTTCTTCAACTCCTGGAAACTAGCCTCACACTCCTTAGTCCATTTGAACTTAGTATCCTCTTTCAACAATTCAGTCATAGGCTTTGCAATCTTTGAAAAGTTCTCAATGAATCTCCGGTAGTATCCTGTGAGTCCAAGAAAACTCCGGATCTCTCCAACTGTTGTTGGTGCTTCCCATTCGGTTACGGTCTCAACCTTTGTGGGGTCAACTGCTATACCCTCTCCGGATATAACGTGTCCGAGGAATCCAACTTCCTTTAACCAAAACTCGCATTTGCTGAATTTGGCATATAACTGATGTTCCCTTAGTTTCTCCAAAACCAAACGCAAATGTTCCTTATGCCCCTCTTCATTCTTTGAATAAACTAGGATGTCATCAATGAACACTACGACGAACTTATCCAAAAACTCCATAAATACTTTGTTCATCAGGTTCATAAAATAGGCAAGTGCGTTAGTCAATCCAAATGACATAACGGTATACTCATACAGTCCATATCTTGTGGTGAATTCTGTCTTAGGTATGTCCTGCTCCCGAATCTTCAATTGATGGTACCCTGATCGCAAATCGATCTTGGAAAACACTTTAGCTCCTTGCAACCGATCAAACAGATCGTTGATCATTGGCAATGGGTACTTGTTCTTGATGGTTACTTCATTCAATCCCCGATAATCTACAACCATCCTTAATGATCCATCCTTCTTTTCCACTAGAAGTACGGGTGATCCCCAAGGCGAAGAACTTGGGCGAATGTAACCTTTATCCAATAACTCCTTAATCTGATTCTTAATTTCCACCAAATCCTTTGCTGGCATCCGGTACGGTCGCTTCGATATTGGGCCTGTACCTGGCAATAACTCAATCAAAAACTCAATGTCTCTATCCGGTGGCATGCCTGGTAATTCCTCAGGAAATACATCAGGAAAATCCTTCACCACTGGTACTTCCTCTTGCACAACTCCTGTTAAGCAGTTCACTTGTGTCCTGTTTGGCACATGCCGGGATACATACTTGATCCTTCTTCCTTCTGGTGTGGTAAGCAAAATTGTCTTACTAGCACAATCGATGTTTCCTCCATACATCGACATCCAATCCATACCAAGAATCACATCCAGACCTTGGGATTCCAGAATAATTAAATCTGTTGGCAAAACATGCCTTCCTATACTTAATGGTACTTGGAAACATCCTTGTCTGGCCATGTACTCTGCTCCTGGCGAGCTTACTAGCATAGGCGTTTTAAGAATCCTAGTGGGCAGGCTATACTTTTCCACAAATCCCCTTGATATGTATGAATGTGATGCACCAGTATCGAAAAGAACGAGTGCGGTAAATGACTTAACCAAAAACTTACCGATTACTGCATCGGGTTGATCTTCAACCTCCTCCACATTAACGTGGTTCACCTGTCCTCTATTGAAAGGGTTCGGCTTCTTCCCAGAGCTTCCATTGCCATTTCCATTCTGGCCTTCAGGACATTCATTGGCATAATGTCCGGTCTTGGAACACTTGAAACAAGTGACTTGACTCAGGTCTCTCTTGGTTGGGGTCGATGGGGTGGTACGGTTCTGGCCGTTGCTTCCTCCATTCCCATTACCATTCTTGTGGCCATTATGGTTGTGCGAACTACCTCCTCCATGGGTATGCTAAAACTGAAATCCCGGTTTAGGGGCAAAACGGGGCTTCTGCTGGGCTCCAGAGTTATACTTCCCCTGTCCATACTTCCTCTTACGGTTTTCAATCTGTTGTTGCTTTCCTTCAATCATGATGGCACGATCTACCAACTCCTGGTAGTTGTTGAAACTTGCTACCATCAATTTCATGCTTAGTTCATCATTCAGTCCTTCCAGAAACTTCTCCTGCTTAGCTGCATCCGTAGCAACGTCATCTGGGGCATAACGTGCTAACTTGCTGAAGTCGTCAACGTACTGGCCAACTGTCCTTCCTCCTTGGCGTAAGTTGCGAAACTCACGCTTCTTCATGGCCATAGCTCCTGCTGAAACATGGGCAGTGTGGAAAGCTTGCTGAAACTGATCCCATGTGACAGTGTCAACTGGGTAAGTGGCTGTGAAATTCTCCCACCATGCTGTCGCGGGTCCGTCAAGCTGGTGAGCGGCAAACTTCACTTTCTCACCATCTGTGCATCCTGCAGTGGTCAACTCCCTTCCTATCTTGCGGAGCCAATCGTCTGCTACTATTGGCTCGGTGCTACTGAAAAACACCGGCGGATTCAGCCTAAGGAAACGGGCTAAGTGGTCAACAGGTGGTGGTGGTGGGTTGTTGTTGTTGTTGTTCTGCTGGTTCTGGACTAACATCTGCATCAATTGATTCTGTTGCTGGATCAACTGAGTGAGCTCCGGTGGGAATCCATTGTCACGTCTCGGAGGCATATGAGGGTTTAGAAAAGACGAGAATTAAGAATAGAGTGAGGTCTAAAGGGAAAACACTACCCCAATGCACATGAGCAAATGCACACAAAATCACTTCATTCAATCAAACAAGGGCTTACAATCGGCCTAAAACTATCATAAAAATGCTCGACTATAATGTTTACAGGGGGGAAATGCTACTACTATCTGGTGGTCATCTAGAAATTTGAACCGGTGGAAGACTGCATGATATCTGCTCCAGCTTCGTCTTCAAAGTCAGGTTCACTTGGATCCAAATCGGTGTCGTCGATGATGATGTAGTTGTCCGGACATGCGACGTACATGTCTTCCTTCCTGGATGCTAACTTCCCCTTGAGTTCTTCAATCTCCTGCTTAAGATCGCCATTGTGTCTCGCTAGAGCTACGATCTCGTCCATGTAGTCCTTGCGTGTAGACTTCAGTTCTTCTTCTAGCTCGATGATCCTTGCCTTCGCATTCTTCAACTCTATCATATCATTGCACATCTGATTCTCGTGGCGTCGAATGTGCTGGTTTAACTCCTGGATGAATGATGCAATGGATCTATCCTTCTTGGTGCTGACTAACTCCCATTGTTCATCTCGGCGTCCGCAAATCTGGTAGATAGTGTCCTTGAAGTCTTCTTGATAAACTTCTCCAATGCGTCCTATGGTGATATGAGCTGCCATGCTCCTTCCCAGACTCCAGGTTGGTGCATTGAAAACACTATCTATAGGCTTCGTGATTGGCGCAAATGTCCTTCCCGGAACGTAGCTTGAATCTTCCAGCGCTCCTCTTCAGGCAGAGTGGCGTTGAAGGTTCCCGTGAAGTTTGGTAATCCAATGTTCAGGTACTTGGTGACTTCCTTCAGGTGAAATCCAAAAGGTGTGCCTTCATCAGGTTGAGCGTACTTAATCTTCGCGTTCGTCATCCTAATAGAGTAGAAAAGATGAGGAGTTAGAAAATGAGAAGAGAATGGTGATCTATGGCTTTAACTTAGTGGTCATGTCCTACAGTCAGCGTGTGCTCTGATACCATCTCTGTAGCGACCCGACCCGAATGGATCAAGTGCTCTGTGCTCAGGTGTCATCCCTGGATCAGTAATGCTGACACCACACAGTACATCGAAGGATTTATAGCAGAGTGGCAATCACACACTTATTACATCGTTGTCTCAAAGAGAACTTATTACAATAAATATGGCTTAAGGCCATCTAGTGTCGATAACAGCAGAAGACTTGGAAGATAAATGGGTCCATCAACTCCAACAGCATCACTGAGTATAGAACCACGACCTAAAGGCACCTTACTCGTCGTCTGAAAAGTCTGCAACATGAAAGTTGCAGCCCGAAAACGGGTCAGCACATGGAATATGCTGGCAATGTAACACATAGAGAGTAATGGAATGAAACAGCTATACTATATGCATATATGGCTGGTGGAAAACTCTATGGTTACAGTTTTGCGTAAAGCCAGTTTTTCCCTACTGCAAAAGAATAAATTTATTTAACTATCATGGTAGTTGTTGAACATCGAGAATGGTTGACAGCATTCCGATCCCAATTAAGTGAATATTTAAACCCAACAACATTAATTAGAAGTAACATGATGAGATTCACATGATATTCAAGTACTAGATACTCAAGTTGTCCATAACCGGGGACACGGCTAATCATGATTAGTTTGTACACTCTGCAAAGGTTTGCGCACTATTCCCCACATGACTCGATCGCCTCCGTTTGTTTTCTCGCACTACATGGTGTTTGAGAAACGGATGACCGAGACATAGTCTTTCAGAAGCGCTAGCACCTTACATGTGGGGTAGACCGTACCACCTACAACCCCTACATCTGCTAGTCCACCCCGTAAGAGTTCGCACAACTTAGTCAACTATGCCAGAGCCCATAGTAGCATGTGGCTGCACACGGAAGTTTCTAGCATGAAAGATCTTATGATCCCTTTGAGCCTGGGTGGCGGTCCAAAATAAAAACAGGCAAGTCCTGATAGACATCAGGTGCCTCAATCCACCCAGATGTGTGTTTAAGTTGCCACCTTAGATAAACCATTAAAATTATCAACTCACATCTGTCATGGATATCACTCACCCAATCCACGTCTACTAGCATAGCATGGCATAATTAAGCAAACGTAGAAGTAACTCCCAAAGGTTTCATAATAATACAGGTGATAGGTACTACCTCATCTACTTCCCATCCCACAATTTAATTAGATCCTAATCATGCAATGTGAGAAGATTGATCTAATGCAATAAAACATGGGTTGTAGAAAAGGTATGATCAAAGTGTTACTTGCCTTGCTGATGATCCGCGAGACCTAGGGTTCCGAAGTAACAAGCGGCGCAATCCGGGTAATCTATCACAGACAAACAACAAGCACACAATAAGTACTCATCTAATGCACAGGTAAAACTCAAACAAGAGAACGAACCAGAAAGTTCAACTTAAGAACTCCGGTTGCAAAGAAAGAACGAACCGAACAAACGACGGAAAACAAACGGCAGAAGAAAACGACTCGGTTCTAGCAAGTTGAAACTAGGTCAAATTTTACTGTAGCAAAAACTTGTTTAAGTTGATTAGACGGAACGGCGGTTTCGAAACGAAACTCCAGGCGCTTGAATCACCTGATTCCGATAAACGAGCGGGAAGAAAGACTAGAACGAAGATCGGATCTGAGATCACGATCGCGGAATAAATCCGACGAAAAGGAAACAAAGAACGATTAAACGAACGGGCGTCGTTAACCGGGGAAAAATTGGTGATCACGTTCGTTGAGACGAACGGTCCGAAAGAAGAACGAAAACCGATCTAGGGTTTTCGGAAAAGAAACCGAAAAAGAAACGGAAAACCGATCTAGGGTTTCGGAAGAAAACCGAAACAAAAACCGTAAGAAAAAGAAAAGAATCGGAGAGAAAACGGAACGGTTCTTTTAGGAAAAACCGGACCGGGGAAGAAAAAGAGAGGCGCGGCTACCTCGGGAGGCGGGCTCCGGGCGGCGGCGGCGGCTAAGGGCGGCGGCGGCGGCTTAGGCGCGGGGCGGCGCGGCTATGGCGGCGGCTTGGGGCTGCGCGCTGCTGCTTGCTGCGGCT